>NC_134190.1:11229218-11544880 GCF_964188355.1 Buteo buteo | reverse complement strand
TTCTACATGTTAAGCAGCAGTTGCTGTGAAAATCTAGGACAGGAACAAATCTTTCTCGAAGTGTGTTATATTAGGAGCACTGCAAGAAGCGATGAAGAATAGCTACTCAGGACAGGCAAGTTCAAATTGGAAGACAGCAGCAACAGCAGCAGAGTTGTGCTTCCCTAGGAGAAAAATGAGCTTGTGCTTTGGATAAACCACAAGAACATCTTAAGATTTCATCCCAGCTGCACTGCAACAGTGGGAATCAAAATATTTGTTAATGTTGTAATATGTTTGCTTTCAATCAGACAACAGAAGAATTCATTCCATTTGCTCAGTATTTTGCCCTCCTGAACTCCATCCCCACAATAGATTTGCAAGCACATCTGAGCAATTCCACAGTGGGTTTTACATCCATGGTAAGTCATATCTGCTGTGCCTATATGCAGGACTTGTGTTTTACAGAGACTGCAATGAATGATTCTTCCCCAGATTTGATTCTGTAAAAAGCTACTTGACTGCTCCAAGTAATCTTTTTTATTCTTCATCTTAGTTTACTCTTAAGGGTTTTTCGTTTCATCTTTTTCTGCTGTCCTAATGTACACAAATCACTTTTAGAGATAGTGTCATGCGTATGAAGGGAGCAATTTATCAATACAGACACCTCTTTGATGAAGGATGGTTTGTCTTTACAAGGCTGGACAGCCCCAACTGAATTTCAATTTGCTATGGCATGCAAGGGATTTAGGGGATTAAGGTTGGTGAGAGGCTTTAAGCATCAACCAGCTTATTATTGCTGAAGGAATATATGATTTGAAAACCTTGCTTGTCTTGATTTTTTTTCGTATGTGGGGGTGAGGTGGAGAGGGGTGAGTGAGAAAAGCAATAACCTACTTGATGATTTAACAGTGATTACTTTTCTTCTGCTTTTCAGTCACACACTGCCTATTTTTAATGGTACAAGTAGAGCTTATAGGGCCAGATCCAGTTGACACCAACTAAATATCTGGTTAATAGTATTTTACTACTAATAACAGATATAAAAACTTGTAATAAAAATAAAGCTGTAGGGGAGGGAGAGAATGGAGAGGGCAAGAAATATAAGTATTTATGTAAATGAAGAGGTGGTGAACCGCTACAAATAAATATTGTTCTGAACAAAGTGTATTATCTGCTCCTTAATACAAGCAAATTGCTAAGGAATAATATATTCTGATGAAAAAATATATTAAATATCTCATTCACCTGTTCTTTGTTGGAATGGCAGAGTAGGAGGAAACCCAAAGGAATCTACTGGCTTAAAGCTATGTTAGTTACTTTGTGCACCATGTTATTAATTAATTGCTGATAAATACAAAAACACTGTGAATCAAACACCATGAACTCTAACATTAAAGCAAGCACTATTATTTTTTGTTGAATTCTGATTCTTTTAAGAAACTAAACCACATTTATATGTTTTGCTAACAAAGGGCCATTGCAGCTGGTGTTACACCACCATGAAGGTGAGTGCAGGGGAGAATTACAGCTGTGAGTTCCTTCCGAGGGCAAAATTCCCAGTTCTGCCAGGAGTTCACTTCTGAGGATCTGATCTAGCTCCCACCAAAAATGTTATTATCTCTTTTCTTCAGAAGGATTTCAGATAGTTCCATACTCAGATCAAGAGCAAAAGAAATTTGTGTGGAGTAGCTTTTCTCTTCCCCTTGCCTTCTTCTCTCAGATCCTGTGCTTTCAGAGCTGGAGACTAAAGTCCTGCCTGCACTCTCAGAGCAGAACAGCACAGCAGACAGGAGATGACTATCTACCTATCTATCTAGATTGATCTATCATCTATCTATCTATCTATCTATCTAACTATCTATCGTTGCCATCAATTCCATTTCTTGGGAGGGTTTCCTGGTGAGCAGCTATCAGGTCATTCTCACACTCTCCTTGGTGCGCTCTAATGAGCATTTAAGTGTTTCACAAGAAATGCAAGCATTTCAGCAGGAGATAAAGCCTCCTCTGAATACTGAGAGGAATATTCAGAGCCATTCCCAAGAGAGCTGAGATTTGAACTGGGATCTTTTCCAATCCAGGTGCACAAGAGAAGCAGAATAAAATTGTCCCAGTTCTGTGAATCTGCAACATCCTTCTCAAAGAAAATTGATACATGTTGCTAGAATAAAATCTTCAAGTTGGAATAAGATGATTCCCTTCCCCTTCCAACATTTTAAGCCATATTAAAAATATGTATATTCCCCCCCCCTTTTTTTTAGCATTGATTAAATCACTGTCTATCCATACAATGCTGAATATAGGCTTCTCCATGTTCCCTTGTTGCCATAACGCTCCTTCCCTCTACAGCATGGACCATAGCAAAGGAGGATAGAACAGACTTCACAGCTGTGCTGTATTATCTCTTTGCTAAGGTTGTTAAAAAGGACTGCTAATTAACTATCGTTAAGCTGGTATCTTCTGAGCTGTGCATAGTTGTGGTCTGTGATTTGCTAAGGATTTTGAGTCTGATTTTGTTTGTTGTAGACTTCAGGTTTTTGTTGTGTGTTTTTGTTTTTTTTTTTATACAAGCTCTTCAAGGCTTGGCAGAGGTTGGGTATGGCATTGGACACCTACTAGAAAACCAGAAATCCCAGCACATTGCTCACTTTTATGTGTACTGCATTAGGAGAGAAAGATGGTCTGAAATGAGGATGCAGGGCTGTGAGGAGAGTTTAGACAACTCCTGGCAGCATGAGCAATGCAAGATAGGTTCTTCTGGATACAGATGGAAAAAAAGTCTTTATGACAATGGGGAAATTTCAGAGGCATCCAAGACCCAGGTTTTCTTCCATCATGAAAAGCATGAAATGCTTTTCTGCTCCCCTGAGCTATAGTGTCCAGCCTTCTGTGTCCAGCCACGCTACTTAGTCCAGAGGCAGGGAGGGTGCCGGTGTCAGACTTCTGTCCTCCACCAGTTGGCCCATGTGCATGCACCAAGTCTGGTGCTCTCTGGAGCTGCACAGGGCAAGGATTACCCTGCCCCTACACAGCCCCAAGAAAGAAAGATGGCAGAGGAAACTCAGTCATGACCTGGGCAGGGTGGAGGGTGCAGGCACCCAGTGAGGCTGGTCAAAGCCATTAGGGCCTGTCAGTGCCCCCAGGACCCTGGCACCAATAACCCGTCCTGCACAATGACCCGTTCCAGGAGTTAAGTGAGGAAGCAAGGTTCTGTAAACACTTCACTCCTCTTGCTTCTTATCTTAGAAAAAGATTTGAAGCCTTTCCCTCTACTCAGGTTCAGAAATGACCTACTAAGGTATTTGAAATAGTGATGATCTGAGGATGTAAGTTAATTTGACGACACAACCCAAAACCTGAAATCTTGTGCTCTTTTTAACTTTATGAACTGGCATATTAAACAATACAACCTCTCCCCACAATGCTTCTTTCCCCTGGAGTGGAAAGGCATTGCATACTGCACTGTTAATCCTCTGTGAAGTCATCCACAAGTTCCAGTCCTGTTCACTGGACTGGTTTATTGCAATACATACACTGACTGTAGCCTCCACATGGTGGTATCATTCAATATGCCACAATTTTACAGGGGTGATGATGCATGTTATGCTGTTTCATTCCCTTATCTTGACTTTCATGTACACCTGCATGGGTAGTTCAGCACAGATATATTTTTCTAAAGACGTCACTTGGTAAATCATCACCACAACATCCCATGATCAATACAACAGCTTGGGGACAATACATACACTTACATATCTAGCAGCATAAATGAAATCTCTACCTTCTATTTCGGGCCAGGCAACAGGAGACAAATGGGAAAAAAAAAAGACAACCAAGAAAAATCAGATTTTCTATAATTATATAAATTACAGCAAGAATGACTGTAATCACCTAAAATGCCTCTGGGGAGTTGGATTAGCAGAAGACAATTTCTCAGATCCACACTCCAGGGTTTAAACCTAGGGTTGATATTCAGAATTAGACTACCAAACTAAAATAATTAACCCTTGGGAAGCTAAAATATGTAAATCAGAGGTGTACTATCTGGCTAAAAGGGAGGAATATGTGATTGATATTATTTTAAAATTCCTGTGGATCCTAATATTTGACCAGGTCAACCAGACCTCACACTTCAGTCCAAATTGTGAATATATTTAAATGAAAATAACCTTCCCAGTTTCCCTCCTCTTGACAACCAATAAAAAAGCAACAATCAAATATCCCTTAAAACCAACAAGACACTTCCTTCAGTAATGTATGTCTATTGCTAAATATATGATGAAAATACAGATACAGACAGAACAAGATACAGAACTAAAGCTGCTTTGTAAGAAAGCAAGCTAAAATATTGTAAAGGAAATTAAAAAATTGGCTAGAAAAATAAGCAGGGTAGGTGTTTAGGATATGAAAGTAGATATAAAGACAGAGAAATAAATAGGAATGCCTCCTTTTGCTTTATTTTCTTTAGGTGAGTGAGAGGTAAAAGCTTCTTATCTGGCATATGGAGAATGTCTGTAATGTAAGAATTAAAACACTCCAAGGACGTCCCCTTCGCGCTTTCTATTTTCGTGGTGGGGGCTTGGATGCGGCAGTAGAGGAGGGCAGAGTGAGCAGGTCAGAGGTGACTGTTCCTCTATGTGGATGTTTCCCTGGGTGTGGACAGTGTTTCTCAATGCCTCATCTTGGATTTCATACCAGCAAGTGTCAAGGGTTTGACGCGAAGCAGAACTGTGAAGGCGTAAAGTTGTATTAATGCTATCTGAATCTCTTGCTTCTTTGCACTGCAAGTTTTGAGCTTTGCCTGGAGTCTCATCCTGTGATTTGAATCCAAAATACCACCACAAATATCTAAAACTTGAAGCTGCTAAATCTCCTACTATTTGTGAATCCTAGACAAGATGTTACTGTCTAACAATGAAAACATCAATAATTCTCTTAATCATGGTGAAATGTTTTTTCCATGTAGATATTGCTTTGAGAATAGAAGTTTGTATGAACAACATCAATCAGGGAGCTTCGCACAAATGAATAACTTACAGCCCCACTGGCAGCCAGTATTGAAGATTAATGCTGATAAACACTACATTCAACATAAGATGTGATTTCTGAAAATAAATCAATTTATTGGATTCCTAGACATATGTATTTTGTAGTGAACCATTGATTACTGACTCAGCTGATTCTACTGTTCATTCATCACATGTGCTTATATAAAGGCCGAACTATTCTCTTTCAGGACTTCATCTAATATATAGCACATTTACTTGTGAAGCAGTGCTGTTCCAGTTAAAAAAAATTACATTTGATAGCTGCACACTAAAGTGGCTCCACTTATGTAGCACAAACATGACAGACATACAGATATATTTTGTGGAGATGAGTATCGTGAATCAAAGAGGCACTGTTGCACCTTGAGCAGTACTGAATGTTTTATGCTGCATATCAAGGATGACCCTTAACTGTCTGAAGAGAGTGTAGGTGTTTATGGCATTAATTTCTTATTTATCAAACAATGACAAAATATTTCATGCTTGTAGAAAACAAGAAGGTAAAGCTCCTGTCTTCAATCCCTTACCTTTTAATTACAGCATATTTCCATTCTATCTACTCTTACATATGCCTCAATAATCCAGAGGAGTTGGCAAACACAACAGGTCTGTAAGCAAATTAATGCAAAAGAAAGGATGGTAAATGGGCAAAGTATTTTGATGAGGTTAATTTGTAGGAATGGCAGGATAACAACTCCCTAAACTGTTGTCAAGTCTTCATTTTGTCTAAAAAGACAGGCTTTCGTATTCAAGTCCTGATTTTGCAAATGTCCTTGAACAGGTGAGGGGCTCTATGAACTTAAATTAGATGAGCTTCACACTTTATATTAGGCACACACTTAAGACACAGCTGAACTAAGCATCAGTCCTGTTAAGTAAAAAAAAGGAGCCTTGGTACATACCTTTGTATTACATTAATGTTACCATTACTGGTAGGGACTGGAGTCAATAACAAAATGCCTGGTGACACCTTGTACAAAGCACCATTTTATTATCAGCTATACCTAAGGTCACAGAAAACACTTGTATGATCAGCACTTTTGTATTTCTGGGTGGAAAGTTGGTTGGTTATGCCATATTTTTGATAAATCTGGTGAGAGCATGATAACAGGGATAAAAAGAATGCAGGCAATGAAAGCTGGAAGCAGTGCTTTTTCAGGGGTTGGTACAGCTGAACAGGAGAGTTAGATGCAACTTCAACCATTACAGTTTTACAGTCTTATAAGAGATGAAGGAAATTTTCTTTTCTTATTTCTTACCTGTTAACTTCTTTATCATTGGGAAAAAAATTTTTGGTTTTGATTAATTTGTCACATCCTGGAGATTCCTTCATTCTGAAATTATCCTAGGTCTTCATTAGGAAAAGTATTAACCAAAATGCTTTGGAAGCAGTAGGTAATCTAGCTGTGTGCACAAAGACTCATTTTCTTATGCTTTCTCTAACCTTCCTCTCTAATTTGCTTCTCACTCCAAGTTATCAGCAGATAAAAATCATTAGCTTGATGTCCATCACTGGAGGTCCCTCAGCAGATGTTGTTCTTGTCCATGGAGTCAGCTGTGTTACCACCTTTACCGGTGGATGCAGAATTCCATGTGTCTGCTTTGCGTCTGTTTTCAGATTCACCAACGTTTGCTGTATACATTTAACTTCATTGTGTGTATACTTTAAAGTCATTGTGCAAAGGCTCCTTCTGTCAACTGACCTCTTGCTGTGTTCACAGGAAGTAAGATACAGCTGTCATGAAATATTGGTTAGCAAAACCTGCTACTCTGCAGGGAGAGATGTGCATCATGCAATGCAAATTCCATGTAAGCATTATTCTTATTCTTATTCTTCACACCAAGTATCTCATAGCTGTTTATGAAAGAGCCAGTATGATCAGCATGTTAGGGTCTACAGAAAAACTTAATTCCCACTGGCATTGTAAGAAGGAACAAGACCCTTAAAAAGAGCTTTCAGTTCTGCTTTGGAACTAACTAAATGCAATGGCTTTATAATATTGTATTACTAAAAGAAAGATAATCCTGTGAGTGCAATGCAAAGGAAGTCAAAGCCCGACACCCAAAGAGTTTTGTTTTAACAAGGGACCAGTTAAGAGCCTTTGATCACCAGATCTGAATGTTCATGAAAGAGAATGTAAAATAAGTAAATTGAAGAACACAGCCATAAATGGTTTTGTGATTTAGATAAATTTGTTTAAAAATCATAAATAAAAATTGATCTCAATGGAAAATGATTGCTAGTCAGTCTAGAGGCATCATGATGAGAAAATATGCTGTTCTGAGAACACCTAGAAAAGAAATATGTGGAATCTTTAGTCTGGAAATAGAAGGAAGGATCCTGCTTATGTTAACAGCTGCAAAACTATTCTTCAGGAAGCAGGATGAAGCACAAATAAAGCAAGAGAGAAATAAATACATGAGCATTGTGCAAAATAAATAGGATTTCATTCTGAAAAATATAGTTCTGAGAACAGTAGAAATAATGACACCTATTTCCACTATGGCTTTGTGTCTCGTGGTTGAATTCACATCTGCACCAGACACACAGAACAGCATATCTAGAACAACCTTTGCCTGCCAATTTACTACTTCCTGTGGCTATTGGCTCCCATTTACTAATTTTTCTACAGTTAAGTAGTCAAACTGTCAGAAAGAAATGGAGAACAGGAAAATGATTTTGTTAAGATCTGCCAGAAAGCCCACAGGGACTGTAGGATCCTTGTCAGGATGGACAGGAAGAAAGTCTGCACAAGCCATATTCCCTAAACATACAGTCCAAGTCTACTATGAGTCCAGTTACAATACCAGGACAGGTAGCACACTGGGGGCGTCACTGCTTGCATTGACTTTTTGCTTTGCAAGTGAATGGGCTTCCAGTTAAATTACGCTTGATTACATATTACACTCTAAACATGTAACAATGGATGACCCAAAGCCAGTAGGAACTGCCAGTATTGCCCTTGGTCCCATATGGCCAGTAGTGCCCTAAGAACAAATGCCATTATTTTGGCAATATCACAAGTATTCATCTAGTGCCCAATTCACTATTGTCTTCCCATGTTCAGCTGGTCATTCCAATGCAGGGTGCAGGGAAAGGGGATTTAGAGTCCTACAAAATGAGAATGTTGATATCTTCCACACATTCAACACTAGTGTAATGTCTACATGTGAAGCAAGTCATCAGAAATTAAGCTGCAAATTTCCAATACTCAGCTGGTCTAAAATAGTGCATTGACTTTAGTAGTGTTGCTATTCCATTTACAACAGCAGAGAACCCCTGCAATGGCCTTTATTTAAAAAAGTAGATTTTTCTTGGTGTATATGGCAAAATTGTTCTATTCTATTCTGTTCTCTTCTGTTCTATTGTAGGTAATCATGTAATATATAGTAAACCTTATTATTTCTTTGAAAGTCTTTCCTTTCATTGGTATGAAAAATTCATAATTGCTTCACTGAACTGCCATCATACTGTCATGACAATAACACAACTGCCATTGATTACTGACATTTTGTACATAGTCTTACTCTCACTCCTCTGTACAATCCAGGTTTCTTTTCTGTTGATTAAAACTAAGCCAATTGCAGAACTCATATGGTCTTCAAAGACAGCTCCATCAGTCTCCAACTATAACAACAATAACATCTTTAAATTTGACTGAAGTTTTGCTTTCAAAATGGCTTTTACAGTGAAGGCATCTCTCCTCTCTGTACTGCACTGCTTGCGTGTTTATGACGACCTGACTGTAATTGCTGCTGAGAAATAATTTAGGTTTAAAAGCTATTAGTCCCAGATGTACAACCGAATTCTAGTCTTCATTACAGAAAACATGGCAGACTGAAGAAAAGCAGACAAGGTCGGAGCTGTCCAAGGAGCAGCGAGAGGAAAAGGTGATTATCCTGGCAAAAGCCCACAGGTACATTGCCTTGTTGAGCTGTCTTTGACTGGGGAAAAGCTACATCTTTAAGGAATGCTGCTGTCCTTTTAGAGGTATTGTGTGGAGGCAAATGCCAGGGAGATTTATGTGGTTCATTCTCTGACCTGTGATAATGCATCATTGGAGCCCTCCGTGTTTTCCACCTTTGTGAACAAAGACTCATAACGGGGATGATTATGGAAAAAAAGAGAAGCCGCAGCAGTGGCAGCAGGGGAAGTGTGGCTCAGGCACACAGAACTTCACCCAGAAGTTGAACAGAGATATCTTTTTTGCATTGTACCTTCACTTCACTTTATTCTTAGGGCTCCATCCCTCCCTGCTTATCTGTCCAAAGCTCAGAATCCTTGACAGAATTAGAACATAACACAAAGCCAAAACACACCCCTCCCCGCACCACCCACACACTCCCCCCCAGTTATCCTCCTTGTTTAACCCTTCACTTTCTTGGTGAACATTGTAATAAATTTAGAGGCATAAGAAACTTATAGGGAGAGCTAAGGTCACTCATGATCCCCGGTGAGAGCTCTGTTGGGTCCTCTGAAGTGAAATGATAACAGCAAAAAATATTTCATGGCCCTGCGTACCTTTGCTTTTATCCTGACCCCAGGCAATCTTTTTATTTAGCTTGCTGAAATGCAAGGCTGCTGCTCTAGCTGACTGACTGGGGAATAAGTTTATATCTATTTAACCAAACCAGACTAGCATCCCCTCTTCTCTGGCCATGGATGGATATGGATTCAAGCAGTTGTAATGCTTTTTTGAGAACATTACTGAGACATTTTAATCACGGCTTACTGCACTGGTAGATTAGTACCCAAATGCAATGACCTTCTTTTTGCTGTGGACATGAACATGCCAGAAAACCAAACTGTACTATTCTTTGTTTTGATTCAATAAATTAGGACTAAGTAAACAAGAGAGACAAGTGCGATGTACTTTGAAAATCTGAGTGCACCTGTTTTGTAGTGGAAAATTGGATGTTCTTTTTTTTCTCCCATAAAAATACCCCTGCCTGTGTTTGTCTCTTAGGGGACAACACTATAACCAGAATTTACGCATGGCTTCCTACATATTTTGCACTTGGAGATTATTAAGAAACGAAACAACAAAGAAAAATTGGTGTGTGTTAGGAGGTATTAGAATACATTAGTCTGACTGTGTGTCTCCTCCACTGCACTGAGGTCTGATTCCACAAATGTACACGAGAAAGTGTGTTGTGGGGTGGCAGAAGCATGGAGGAAAGAGATACTTGGAAGCCTTTTAAACACATTTAAGAGCAACCATTATCCCGAAGTGCTGGGACCAAATGCTGCATTTCTTTGCACTGTTGTTTTGGCACTTCCATTGAGGATAAGAAAGCATCAGATACTTCCACATCAAGACACATGTGATCTGCACTCACTTTGTATTAGTTTATGTGGATACGTGGAAAGAAAGGGGGGCCTGATCCTGAAATGGAATATCAGGTCCCTCAAGCCAAGAATGTTTCAGAATACTCAGCCCAGGGTTTTCTCAATTTTACTTCCTTGTGCATACAGAATTAGATATGCTTTACACCATGGTGGAGGTTATGACAGCATGTATCAACAGGTATAAAAGCGAGTATGCCCCTAGGCAGCTCTGCCTTCTTCCATGTCTTGGAAATGGTCAGAGGAGCATCTTCCAGCTTTGTGGAGAGGTGCAAGTAGATCTGTTAACCTTCTCAGCAGCGAAAAGGTGGTGAGTTGGGTATATTTTGTCACATTCCACCTGTAAGTAGCTGGTGTACCATCAGCAGTACTGTATTACAAATCAAGAGTTTCTGTCTTTATTACCTAAAGTCAACATCCAGACAGGAGCAGCAATGCAATGCTTACTTTCCATGTTGAGTGGAGTCTACTTCCACATGTCCAAGAAACCAGTTAGTGTCAGAGGCAGTGGAATGTTCTGCACATGTTCACAATCATATTTCAAATAGGGACCACTGTGATCCAAAAAGAAATTGCTTTGCACAGTAAGTAAATGAGGAAGCCTTTATCTCTTTGTGCTTTTAGAGTGTTTTCTAGGCTGATCTCACCTGTTGGTTACTCTTTGCATGCTTCTGATGGTATGGAAAATAAATAATTCAAAACAAACAAACAAGAAAAACAACCAAGCAACATAAAAAAGTGCCTGTTTGATTTCGGTGAGGCATAACAGATGTTTTGCTTAAGCACAGTTGTATAATACTTGCATAAAAAAGAAAGTGTTTTATTACTCTTGTGTCCTAAAAGGCATGTAGTAAAAACAATTTTATTACTGCCAGGTGTCTTCCTCAGGTGGTCAGGTGAAAATATTTTTATAATGGTTATAAACCATTTTACAGTATCTTAATCACACATGGTTAAAATTGAGATAGTACAGAAGTTTTTGATGCACAAGACAATTGCAAGGCAAAAAAGACTGAATTTCATAGTTTTTTTCTATATATTAAATTCCATAAAAGCAGCTCTGCAGGTAGAAAGCTGTAGTTGCTTCCAAAAGTATATATTTTTATATGGTTCTTTTTATGAAATGGCAACTGTAATCCCAGCACTTCACTCATTACATCCTTGACTCAGCTAAGTGCTTAAGCATCAGGCTAAGTCTAAGTCCCACTGAGATAACTTGCTTGTGTAAAGTTAGTCATAGTTAAATCTATGGTTCAGTCGAGATCTGCTCCAGTGAAATCTCTGATACTCCTGGCATGTGAATGTCTGTCCACTTACGCTCTGCCTATGCAGTCAGGTGCTCCTGTGGAGAAAGTGCCACCAGTCACTAAGGCTTTAGGCATCTTGTCGTGCAGAACCCTACTTTAATAATATTATATGCTGTGGCACTAAGTATACCAGGGCTGCATGAAATTAATGCTCCCATTGCTTTTTATCTTCCACTGATGGACCTGCCGTGTAGGTAGCAATGATGGAAAAAATCCTAGCAGGGACACTAGCCAAGGATGCAGAATTATTGAGAAAGCTGATGCTTTTCAATAAGCTGAAGAACCTGCTGTCCTGTGTTGCCAGTTAAGGTTCCAGATCATTCAAGCCTTAGATGAACCTTCCTAAAGTGTTAAGTGATTTAGAGTCCTTTCCCATTTCTGTTGAAGACTTTGCAATTCCAAAAACTTTGATAGATGTTGATTTTTCTTCTCTCCCAAAATGTCTGCCTTCAGACAGTAAGCACTTTCAGCAGAGGATGACAAATAAATATGAAATACTGCATTTCACTAGAAATTAAATACTTAGTAATCTGTAGTGTTCTTGAGCTTCACAGTGAGTAAGAACAATTATAAGAATTAATAATAATTATTAGTCATAATTATTAATAAAGAGGGATTATTAATAAATAATATAAAAATGCTTTCTTAAACTGCATTTCAGCTGTATACCTAGCAGCCCTCTGCAGGTGTAACATTCTCTCTCATTTTATAAATGTCAAAGCCAAAGTGAGATTGCAGCCTTGCAATAACGTTTACTGATATGTTTCTAAATAGAATTACATTACAGCATGAAACCAAAGAAAGTCACCAGATCTTGTATAGTAGAACATTGTAGGAAAAAAATGTAAGATATTTGCTCAAAAACAGAAGTGCAAGAGATGTCTGTCCTGAGTTTTACACTCAGTAGGTGCACCTTTTGTAGCAATGCTTTAATCCTCTGTAGGTATTGCTGTGCTGCAAACAGCCAGGAATGTGTGGCTCACCTGCTGTTGTTCCTAGCAAAGCACTTGGATGACAGGGGCTTCTATGAAAAATCTATTTTTCATAAACACTGTTTGTACTTTCACTCCAGTCCTTGTTTTTGATCACTGTTTCTTTAGCTATGAAGGGGAGCTAAGCGTTCACTGGGGACCTGTCTTTTCTTTTTTTTTTTTTCCCCTCATTTAACCTGCTTTCATTATTGCATTACTTCATTATGCAGCACAGCAACAAAATGCCAGACACAAAATAATACAGGAAAAAAATGCAAGCACCATAGTGTGCTAGTGATATAGGTGATATGCAGGAAGGAGAAATGAAGCTTTTCATTTGATAGCTTCAGTGGTATGCAAGTGTTTCAGGAAGAAGTTTCATGAAATATGTGGGAAAAGTATGTGGAACATTACCTGGAGAAGTAAATTTGAAGGTCACTAAGTCAAAGGAAGTCACTATATTATTCAAGGAGAGATGGAGTAGATGGAGACAAGGCAGAGGACAGCAGATTAATAAGAAAAGTGATCATTGTGTGGGGAGAACAAAAGAGATAGAGATGCAGGAGGGCTTGCATCACACCCTAATAATCAGTTGCTGTGTTTGTGGTTGTCGGACTAAAAACATTGCTACTTTATAGGGGTGGATGCTCAGGGTATCCTCTCCTGATCAAGAATTGGAACCCTCTAGGTAAGGCAGCTTTAACGTGTACACTAATCTCAAACCACTCACCATTCAAGCAACACCAAGCCCTAACCACGTATCAGTGCCAAACTGACCCCGCTCCCTCTCACTTCACCATTGCCGCCCCCTCCCAAAAGAACAAACCTCCTCCCTTCGGGGCAACTCAGTTGCACAAGGTTTGGTATGGTCTCACTGGAAATATCGAGCAACGTAACAGCCGTAAGAAAAGGGGATTCATTCTAGGAGATCTTACAGAGCAATGAGATTGTGAACCTGTTCAGCACGAAGGAGTAAGGTCTGCTTCTCAGGTAGCATAAGCCACCTTCCTCCATTCTGCTTCACATTCCTTCTTTGTATTGCTGTGAGAGCTCCCTAAAACTGTAGTACCTTCACTCAGGAATGACTTACTCAGTGTCTGATAAGCCGCAGAATCAGAGACAGGTCCATTCTCTGCCCTGATCAACACACCCTACTGCTATCTGACTGTCCATCATAGTAGTGGTACAAAAGTATGGCTTTTG
The DNA here is from genome assembly GCF_964188355.1 of Buteo buteo. Lineage (NCBI taxonomy): Eukaryota > Metazoa > Chordata > Aves > Accipitriformes > Accipitridae > Buteo > Buteo buteo. The sequence continues at coordinate 11,531,025 of NC_134190.1, read as the reverse complement.
TATTACAGAGCATCAGCTCTACGTGGGTCACTCTCAGGGGTCCTGTATACCTGACTGGCCCTTTTAGTAACAACAGGAGGTGTGGTACATAGTGTCAGGAGTAAATGACACTCACCCCTTAGAATTACACTTGTTGATCCCGCAGATACTGCATGCATGGGTGAACCCTTCTGCTCTTCCAAACCCTAGTGCTGATGTATCCACACTTCAGAGCTTTTCAATGTGGAAGCAACTTGGAAAAAGAGGAAAGGATCTTTACCCAGTTACTTCATTAAGTAACAATGAAGTGTAGCAAGTGTTTAAAAAAATTTGTGATTAGGTTGCAAGATATCCTCCCATTCTCCTAAGTCATAACTATCCACTTCTCACACACAGAGGTCAAGTGAGTTTTCTAACATTGTACAGTAGGATGACAGTGGATCTAGGAATCTGCATTCACTGCTCCAGTGAAAGCAAAACTTCCTCCTTGTACAGTGCTGGAAACCCTTGCAAAAGAGGCATATATATTTAAAATCCTGTAAATGATGTGAAATGCACCTCATTATTCACACACTTCTAGAATTAAAAAATTGTATCTATGTAGTCAGAGTTTAGAAAATAATGCTCCAAGAATTCCTCGTGTAAATCTTGACATTAAACCAATCTTACCCTTGTCTTGCCACTTGAATCATTTATTTAAGCGGTGATAATAAAAGGTGTCAGCAATTCAGTTGTAAGCTCTTGAAGATTTCTGTGCGCATTGACCTTTAAGTGTTTGCATCTTGACAGGTGAGCCGTTCTTAACGTCTCCTATGAGATATGGTGGGGGCAAGGGGTCAGGCACGCTAATGATAAAATTACCATTTACCTTTTACCTCACCAGTCTCAGTGCCTGACATTATAAATGTAGGTAACCTTTCACCTGAAGGCTCTCTTTCTTCTGCACTGCTAGGGATTATGGAGAAATGAATGTGCTTGCAGCTGCAGAAGAGGCATCAGTCAGGAAAAAAAAAATGGTGCTTTTGGTGATCCTTTCCCTTTACTGTTTGCTGTTGTTAATTTAAACCAAACCCATGTTTTTAGAAGAAGTAAGAGGAGCTCTACCCTGTTTTATTTTAACAAAGAGGTGGTTATCTGGCTATTTCTATTCTAGCATGCTATTTCTGCTCAGGACTATTCTGTTTGTTCTTATTAAGATGAATGCACTATTTGTTAATTGATTAATGCAACTGATATTGCAGCAGGCAGTGAGGTTTCTTTCAGGGATAGGTGGTCACATGAGTGAGATTGTATTGATAATCTTCATTATTTGCCATAGCCCAATAGAGTCGACTTGTTCACATTTGCATCCTGATCCAAGTTCTCCTGAGCTTCAGTAATTTTCAGACTTGAGTCAAGATCCCTTTTCCAAAGGCAATGCCATTCAATCAGTGGTAATGGGTACACAATAAGAGTTTTGAAGGTATCAATATGAGTCGGAAGACTAAGGACTGCTGATCTCCCACTTACCCATGACATGCCCGATTGCTCAGAAGTAAACACTTACACAATCTGATACACCATGAAGCTTAAAGAACAAGAGTGGGGAGTATTTACTTTTCCATATAAAAACATTTAGATTTCTAAAAGCCATGTGTATTGTGGATAGGACAACTAACATGTCTAGAAGAAATGTTAAAGTTGGTGCTAGGGGCAGAGCCTGTATTTGGCTGATTGATGGACGGGTGATTCATATCCTGATTTGAAATATGTATTCTTCTTACCAGGGTTAAAGCATATGAGGGTGAAAAACATATGAAGAGACAGACACAGAAAATGAGATTCAGTTCATTTCACTGATCAAGAGCCAAATGATCACAAGCTTTAGTAGAATTACCTCCCGAGAAGAACAGCCCCTTTCTGATAAATGCAGTCATGCAACTGCTAGGGAATAAATCGTGCAAATGGAAGACTATAGTTCAAATATAAATCTTTATATTCAGTTTAGTGAAATTTCGTACTGCGTGAACATTATTCATATCTATGAATCTTCAGGCACAAATCTTGTTGCATTTTATTCATGCAATAAGGATATACATTTTGCAAAATTTTCATTCAATGGATATCGACCTTAATGAAATTGTACTCTGGGAAGTCTATAAAAATTGTTTCATCTTCTTCATAACAGAAAACCCGAGTAGACCTGTTTCTAGTTTTATCTGTTCATATACAGATAAAGAGTACGCACACAGAGTTCAAGCATCTAATAAATGAAAGGCACGACTTCATTACCATTTTAAGCTGGCAGAGTAAGGAAAAGACTTGGTTTGTACCATAATAAAAGGACAGCCAGGTTACAATGCTGAAAAAAACCCAGAAGAAATATTGTCCCTTCAAGAAAAGTGTATAGCTCTCCTCTCCCGTCAGCCTGCACTGCTTCTCCCATCAGGGAGCTTGTGAAGTAGTGAAGCAGGACAGAAAGCACAGGAAAAACCTTCCTCTGGGAAGCTTGTGCTCAAATCAAAGGTGCTGAAAGGACACAGACAGGGATGTCATTTAGGCTGGATAGCCTGGCAGAGTCATTTCCAGGCTTATCAGATCATGTTCCACTTGTCTGAATACTCTTGTTTTACTTCTGTGAATCAACACAAACTGAGCCCCCAGCATCAAAACCAGATTCATTTCCACAGCACAAAGGGCTTAACTGTGCTTTTCAGCAGGTTTTCCTCCTACTCCTCTGCCCATCTTTCTCCTGGAATGGATTGCTGCTCCTACATTCAAGTTCTGCATTTACTGTGGCATAACAATTTTCTAGTTATGGCTTAGACCATGGAGGCACACACAGTCTTATATGGATATGTAATAACTTTCAGAATACTATGAGAGGTTGCAGAGACACCACAAATGTAGTGTAAATTGCTGGCAACATTTATAAATGGATTTTACAGGTTATGACATATTCCCATCCACTGATCCATTTTTCTGGGACTGGGACTAATATTCCATATGTCTGCAAAGTTTCAAGTACCCAGTATCAAATCTGTTGAGAAAAAAAAATCCTGCCTGTAAAATATTTCTTTCCCCTCCTCCAGACTGCAGCACGTTGAAGGATTAGTACCAACCAGGCTCATTAAGTTCAGCAATCAGTTTCTGATTCTGAGTTAGGAAACAGGAGTACTGTGACCACGTAAAGGGCAGATTCCTACATTGACAGAGAACACACATTTAGCCCTCACAAATCCTGCAGTGTTTCTCAGCTCGGACTAACATGATCCTTGCAGTATCATGCCAGTAAAATCCCTCAAATGCTGGATTATGCTCTGTCTCATCCCCTTTGTGTTCATTGAATATATATGATGCTAGCTGGCTTGAAGGAATCTTTCTTTTGATTTCCCAAGGGATATCCACTGAAGGTTTGATCCTGCAATACACTGAATACGCTGAACATTTAAGGAAGCCAGAGGAATTTGAGAGCGTAAAGCTATCTCCTGGCTAAAGACGTGAAGAGGAGATGTGTTGCACCAGCTGTGTCTTGTGCAATGTCATGCAAAGTGTCTCCAGGATGGCAAGACAAAACAGTGGTACTTCAAAAAAGAAGAAAAAAAAAAAGAGATCTGATAAGAAACACACTTCCTAGAGTCCTGGAGGGAACTCTTACCAGATATACCATGTTCCTGAATCTGCAAGGAGTATCTGGTTTCATGGCAAGGACCCAGTCAGATCAGACCTTCTGCGTGATCACTAGCCACACAGCTCACACCTATTAAGTCCAACAGGAAACATATTGCAGATTGACTAGAAAACTAAGATAATAGGACACATTTAAAATACAGATGTATCCACTTGAGAGTATATTTATTGATTCTTGAAGCTTTCAAAACAACATTAATCATGCAAAAAGGCAAAAATGTGACATGTTAGTTCAGGAATGGAAGAGAAGGGAACTGACTTTTTCACAGAAAGGTTTGTGTCAACACATTTCTGAAAATTAATCAATAGTCAAATAACTCCAGTGACAGATTGAGCATTCCAGCAGGGACTATAGGAAATAATACATAATTATTTTTTTTTTTTTTTACAGTTTATGGAAAAATGTGGTTTGCTAACATAAAGAGTAAGTGGATATGTCTTTTTATATTTCAGAAAGGCATTCTGTTTTTCCAGTGAAAATAAAAATGGTAGCAGTGCTGATGGGAAAGCTTACTTACAATTTAGCAACACTTTGAAATATATTCAGTTTGGAGAGGAAAAAAAATATTAAAGTAGTTCGTCCCCAGTATTCAAAGCTTGCTCTGTTCTGGGGAAAGACTGGAACTGGCTTCAGAGAAAAACTTCAGTGGGCTCTGGATCTAGCCTTTTATGTGAAACTACTCCATGACTTTTACCTCTTGCTATGCTTTATACACCACCAAGCACAAGGAAATTGCTTACAAATCAATAAATGGATTTTATTTTTTATAAGTATCTGTAGCAGGAGGGATTTGTTTAAATGAAAAAGGCATGCTTCATGTGTTTGCTTTCCAGATTCCTCATAATGGGTAAGACTTAATCAGAGGATGGGTTAAATTTCTTACTTTTGGCATGGTATGCTGTATAAATGTTTCCCAAATGCAAAATAACTGAATGTGTATATGTGTGTGTACACATACATACATATATGTAAGTATGTATGCAGGGATAAATGTACATGTATATAAGCATGTGGAAGTGCATATCCTTAGCAGCAACACAAAAAATTGATGCATATTACATCTACATCCAGTATGTATTTTCCAAGTTAAGATCAAGACCTGGGAAACAAAGTCTGTGTATAGGGCTGGCAATCCTCTGGGGAAAAAGCCAGGAGAGTTGGTACTTAAAAGGTTCATTTACTGCTTCTTCCTGCTCTGGAAATGTTGAATGGGAAACTCAGGTGCAGCATCACCAAAGCCCTGCCCTGAGAGTGCTCCCGCCTGTCAAGGAATGTAGTGGGAAAAGCCCTTCAACTCTCCTGCAGACCCTTTGCCTCCAGCCAGCCTTTCTGTAGCTGCTGGGAGCAAGACGTGGAGATCCTGGAATGGCTGTGGTATCTGCGGGCAGAATCCTCTTTACTATCTGCATGAAAAAATCTTCTTCTGATGGGAAAACCTGGAGAACAGCTGAAATCCCAGAGGTTTTAAATCTCCATGGTTATCTTCTTATATGTTTCCACTAAAGAATGTAGTGGGGGATAGGGCTATCCATGAGTACATAGTGCTGCTCCCTCTTATTAGACATTTTCATTTCTTCCAGCCTGCTTTCCTACACCTTATTAGATTTATTACTGTGTGTTTATAGTACTGCAGTTGTACTTTGACGATTTTAAGGAGCTGAGGCTGGAAGGGAATGGGATGACATTTCTAGTATAATTTGTTCTGCATAAAACCTGTTCTTTTTAATACTCAAGTCCATTCTCTACTTGTGTAGCTACTGGACCAAATCAGCTTGTGCCAACAGGCACGCTCTGCTGACTGCTCATGAAGATTTGCTGGTTGACACCAGCTCAGAATTTGGCTCCACAGTTTGAGGGAGGGAGAGACAGAGATAAAAGAAGTGTAACTGTAAGGGTCAGACTGTATTTCCAGTTACATCAGAACAAGTCTAGAGTAAGTTCATTTAAAGCAAGGAATTTTTTTGAGATTTTATTTGGTGTAACAGAAAAGAGTTTGTCCCTGAGTATTTATGTCTTTCAAAAATCTCAGTCAGGAAGAAAACACTTTTTAGTCAGTCTCTGAGATGCTAATGAAACCCAGAGTAACCCACTGATATGCAAAGTATCTCATTTAATGAATTTACACACCCACACATATATATGTGTGTATATATATATATAAACACACGGTGTAACTGAAAAAAAAAAAATCTAAGCAAAAGAAAAAAACCTCAGGACTAGATACAGTACCCTTTAAGTACAGACCTGTTTAAAATATCAATCTCCTTATTGTAATTTGATGTGTGAAATTCAGGCGTGCATTTACAATTCAGATCCCATTCCTTAGGGATTCCCATTTAGGGCCTGTTCATATGATTTATTTAGTGCCTTTCTTCACTTACTTATGCTTGAGATCGTTAGGTATAATGCACATATATGCACAGGGATAAAATGTTTATCATCATTACTTCAATGAAGTCATTTGCCATCCTTGACACCCTCTAATGTCCCAAGTGCTTCAACCCACTGGCTCATTTGCCCAGCCTTGCTCTCTCTTCACTTTTTCATCTCAAATTCTCAATGTGTTCCCTTCATCAATCACGGATGTTTAGCGGGTAGCACGAGGGAAGGCAGCAGAATAATTATCCAAATATAACAAAAGAAGGTCCCCTTTGTGTTACAGGAGGGACAGGGACGGGGGAGGGGGAACAGAGCAAGCATGAGTGTGTATTTCATGCTTCTTTGAAAACATTAATGATGTTTAATGGAAGCCAAAGAACCCACTAGAAGCCACTGTGGTGTCAAAACTGTGATGTCCCACATCACTAGTCTGAGGACCTGGTTCCCCCCGTGTGTCCTCTTGCTGCTCTGCCTCTCATTGCCCCAGGTTGCCAGCATTTCACCACCGCTGGTGTCTGCAGTCAGGAACCTCTCTGAATGTCCTCTTTTGGATCTATTCTTCAAAAAACGGGATCCAAATCACTGTGCCCTGACTACATTCAGCTAATTGGCCCTTGCTTTTGATGACGTCTGGTGGAGCGGGGATGAACAAATTGAAGCTGAAAGGGTGGGCTGGGGGAAGTTAGCATGGCCTGGGGCACAGTGTCACACCAAACTGGGGAGAGGGAGGAGGGTGCGGCGTCTGGGGCAGCCCCAGGTGGCTATGTGCAAGGTGACTTTTTCACTTTGAAAGAAAGAAGATTGGTCTTTCACATTTCTCTGCCTCCCTGGTACAGACACCAACTGCAACATGATACTTCTCTATGACTTGAAAGCAGGAATAAACAAAAAGCCTTGCAGAGTCTAATGCTGGGGAGACAGATCCTATAGATGTCCATGCTCAGGAAAATAAATGTTTTTAGGGGTGCTTCAGAGCTTGGTGAAATGATGGTTGCTGATGTGTGCTAGATCTGGGAAGAAGCAGGTTGGTGCAGCTTTCAGTCAAATGCTAAACATACCACTGTGAGTTGCCCCAGTTGGGACTCCAGAAAAATGAGCTTGATAAAATGATAGCCCAGAGTTGGGACAAATTCAAAAAGAAAAGTCTCCCACAGAACCAACACAGAATAAAAAGCAATCCTTTTGAGACAGAATCACACAACACAAGATGGAAATGGACAACAATTCACCTAGTTCTTCTTTTTCCCAGTGCGTCTGTGCTGTGCTTTGATCATTTACTCAAGCATTAATATTTGCCACACTCAAAATTCAATCAGTAGTGACAAATACCAGAAAGAAAACACAGGTTTCTGAATGCTACCTGACACTTCAAAGCACGTCAATAAATAAATAAATATCCCCAGCAAAAGCTTTATTTTTCTTTCAGTGCACCCTTCTCCCTTTCCCCAATATGAAGAACTTTGTTTGCCGTGCACTTAGGGGATGGGGTTGACATAATCAGGGAAACACATTACAAAGGGGATGAATGTGGTCTCCACAGAAAATGCAGTAACAATGGTTGTCTCTGATTAAACACAGGAGATTCTGGCCTTGAATGCATCTACTGTGCCAGCTGATAGAGGCAGATGTCCTACCAGGGAATTCCCAAGCTATTTGTTTGTCCACAGCTATAGGGAAAGAAAGGGAAGATGAACTACTGGTGCTGGAATAATGGCTATGCCTCTACAGAAAACTAAACTGTCTTAATTCTCTCTTTTAGGGAAAAGTATAAGCCCATATACAACCTGAGATACTCGTACTCTCCTCCAGTTTAAAGTATGTGATCTAGAGGTCACATCTGGTCCACTAATGGACCTGTCCCACAGGGACTTCTCCAATCTTTTTTGAATCCATCTAACCTTTTAGTCTCCACAACATCTGATGGTGATGAGATCCACAATTTAATGAGACATTATATGAAAAGAAAATAATGGACTTTTCTAGATCTTTGATAGAGATTTGTCATTTCTGCCCTCCTGAAAGTGAGAAGTGTGCTGTTTTTCTTATCCATTTTTCATGCCATTTCTTAGCACGTCAAAACCAAAGTATAAGAGCCAGTCTTCCATGGCTGGCTTCTCAGAATTGTATGTTGGGACCTTTTTCTGCTTTTTAGAAATGGTCACTTCCAGCTTAACAAACATTCAACATTCATTCACTCATTTTTCCTGCTAAGTGGTTTGGTCTCTTTTCTTCTCCTTTCTGAGCCTTCAGGAGGAGGTGATTAGAAAGACTATGCTTGAAGATGATTATGAAAGAGATAACAGGTTATCATGACTGCTTCGATCCTTGCAGCTGAAGGAGGGTTTGAGCTACAACCTTAGCAATTGATGGTTTTGTTAAAATTTTTTTCTTTTTTTTTTTTTTTTTTTGTACTCTGAAATATAAAAATAGTGCACTGTAGCACAGAAATGAATTATAAAGCTATGGAGAAAATGCAGAAAGTAAATTCCTCCAAAGGCGAAATGAATCAGCATTCTTTCAAGGGGAATGGATAGACATGTAAAGAAACATACAGGCAGAGTACTCATCTATGGCATTTATTTTTGTTAAGACTCTTTAAAGCAATACTTGGAGTGATTTAAGCACTTGTTTTTATGTCCACCACGTAATTTGCTATCCTGTATGTCAGGACTGGTAAACACCAAAAAATAAAGACTTTTCATCAAAAAACACTCAGAATGCTACTCATGCCCTGGAAATAATCAAGAGGAATTTAAAAGGTTTTTTTTGTTTGTTTGTTTGTTTTTTGTTTTTGTTTTTTTAATCTGATGTAAAATGTCCCAGATTCATGGACTATCAAATGTCCATCCTGCAGCATTACTTTATTTTCCCACTGGGACTTACAGTTCATGGCATCTGATCTGTATCTTTTACTCTCCTGAATGCTTTTCCAAAAGTAGGTAGCATGCGTTTCAATGTATTGAAATCATACAAGACCATGACTCACATTTTCTCCATGTCAGACCCAGCACTTCTAGATGAAATGTGCTGTATAAATAAGAGGTAGGGAAGCAATAACAGCTCAGAAAGTATTCCTTTTTTAAAAGCTGGCATGCTCCATCTACTTTTTCTGAGTGACTGGCCTCACTCTATCCTATTGGTGTAAAACTGATGCAATGACCCTGAAAACAGAGGTGTTTTGGATGGTATATATCATATTACCTTTTATTATCGGCCTTGCCAGCAACTCTGGCATCCATTCATCTACCTAATTTATGTAGCCAGGGACAGCTTTAGACGCAGGTGAAACAGATGTTTGCTGAGGATGGGAGAACATCAGGTGCAGCAGTTTCCCCTCGCAATTGCTGGTTATTGGGCAAAGCCAGAGCCCTGGCAGTCCTGGTGTCTTTGGCTCCAGCTGAGCCACGGGAGAGCTGGCAGAGCAAGAGAAATGCTGGTGGAGGTGGTGGGAGCTCCGCTGCCGAAGGGCAGGTGAGTGTGGTCTCTCCCCAGAGCAGCAAGCAAGGCTTCTTCTCTGCTTGAGGTGCTGGCTGGGGCAGCAGCAGTGACCCTGCCCAGCTCCCTGGCCCTTTCCTTCCCAAGGCAGGAATTATATGTCCCAGGCCCCTCTTAGCTCTGCTAAGTCCATTTCATACAAGATGGTCCACACCTCAAAAACTTCACAGTCCAAACACAGGAATTTAAATATTCAGAAGCTCCAGACACAGCAGTGTAGTCCTGTTTCCTGCACTCCTCACTGTCATATTGTCTTTGCACTGTCTTAATATCACATTTAGAAAGTGCCAGGACATTTTCTTTCCATAAATGTCCCTCCTCTATGCTCAGTGAAACCTGTTCTCTGTGAAGCAGGTTTTCCCCTTTCTTGGGATTCAGAAGTTATAGCAATAAAACTCCTTTTTACTGGCGTGCCAAAAGAATAAATGCAGCCTTGCAGGGCTCCTGGCTGAATCAGGACGTTAATGAGTAGGGAAACAGCAGTGAAGATGATGGCTAACCAATCAATAATGACTGAATTACAGTTTAAAAACTGGATGTGTTAGATAGTTATTAACAGTGTAATTATTCATAAATGTGCCTAATTATTCATAATTATTCAGAAACCTTATTACTTCCCTGATTGTCATAAGTGATCTCCGAGGCCAATTATTATTTGATTATGGCCACAGGACTCTATGTTGGTATTACTTCTTTTGTCCTAGAAAAGTACAGAGAAAGCTAGTGAAGTGAAATTCATGGAGGACTATCGGCATTGAGTAGTCCTTTAAGAACAAGAAGTCTGTGATTTGAAAGCCTCTGTTGTCTTTCCTCTTAGCTCTTTCTTCAGATTTCTTTGATTCCTTTATTACAGAAGCTGCTGCTGCCTAATTAGGGTTTTCTTGTTGTAATTGCTACATTTGATATCTTAATAGCATTACAGTGAGTGTGAGGGAGGAAGGGGGAAAGGGGCAGAGGGACTATCAATGCACATGTTTGTGGAGAAACCAAAAGCTCCCCAGGCTGTATGACTGAACCAGAAAGGCCCAGGAGCCAAATCCCAACTAGTTCAGGTATCTTGTAGCTCAGTGGGGAGCTCTGTCAGATACAGATACAGCAGTTGTGAGTGCCTGACAGTAAGAGTGACAGTGGTGTCTTTCCCTTTAAACAAACAGTTGAACTCGATTAGAGTCACTTCCACAAAAGCGAGGTGAGAAAAATGTATTTTACATTTGCTTAACTCACTGATACTTAACTCACAGGAATGTAAACTCAAACCTAACTGCAAGCTTGGTCAAACGCTGAACCAGATGTAGTCAGGGTGCTGATGCAATCAGACCTTATCATCAGAAAATCTGGGATTTTTGTCAGAAGGCACTGCACTAATCAAACAGGAGCATCAGCTTCTTTCCACTTTCTTTCCTCCCCTGAAAACATTAGAGCCATTATATTGTGGGGCGGCGTTAGTCACGTTAAATTAGCATATAGATGAGTTCTGGGGGTAGGAAGGAGGGGGAGATAGGTTATGATAACCTGATGTTGTAATGCAGAAATCTTTTGGCTTATATACCAAGCCCCACAGAGTCCTGAGCTTGTTGCACAAGGGAAAACTGCAGTTTCCCAACAGGGATGCAACCAGCTTCTATTGTGTAATTTTACTGACAGTGTTTAATAAGAAAATACACACCCAAACACTGAAGACTCATGAATCAGGCTCCACAAAATCATGCGATTGTCTTAAAAATCATGAAATTTAAAACCCCTTTCAGGTTTTCTTTTTTCTTTCTGGTTTCTGAACCAGAAGGGCTGGAAATCTTTTCTTTGAACTGATAGCCAAGGTTGTCCTTTTAATGACTCGAGGGGGTATAAAGAAAAGCATTAGACACTGCACGGGCTGTCAGGACCATTAGTGGCTCACAACCACTACGGTGTGAAAAGAAGGGCTGCCCAGCTGCGTGGTCATTTCAGCATCCCGTGATCCAGAGTGTACGTGTCATAGCAGGGGGTTCAAATGGAAGTACTGTGGTTCCTCTAACTCTTCCCCATCCCATTATCACAAAGTCTGTGACCAGGTACTGTCATGCATGTATATCTGAGTGCTGTCCTCACTTCGGTGGACAAGGCCAGATTCTGATCGCAGTTACAGCTCTGTACCCCCGGAGCTTTTTCACTGATGGCAGTAGAATCTGGGAAATGAGATCACTGTCCTCTGATGGTACTCTCACAGCTGAAGATACAGCAGAAAATAGTTTCATGCTGAGAAAGGGCTACCAAATATAGGAAATGTAATAGCTGAGCAGCAGCTGAAATGTGTATGTGCATAGTTCTGCTTTTTTTTAAATCCCCTAAAAAGGTTAACAGGGGCATTTCTTCTTTTCATCAGACTATGTGATATAAACAGTTAACTACTGATAACCCTCTTCTTTTGCAACATTCTCTACAATTTCTGTGATGGGGAATAAAAATATGCAACAAAAATACATGTGCAGGGTGCAGTCACTTCTGAGCACTTTTTGAAATTAGAACTATTTAATCTTTTGTTGAAAGCTTCAATACATGGCAGTAGGTCTCAAGTAGCACAAGTTGCTGTGCTGAACAGTAATGTGAAGGGAATATACTTGATTTTTCAAGGTATGTCTGTGTGGGAATAAGAGTTTTGCAGGAAGCATGTTTAGAGTCTGGGTTCTTGCAAAAAGTACAGAGGAACAGAAGGTTTATATTTTCTGTGGACTATATAATCAAAAATAGGAACATACTAGTCTGCCAGACAAAGGCTGAAGACCATTCCCTCCTTCAAAAGTCTTTATTTCACTGTGAAAGTGAAATTTCTTTAGCCACACTTGCATATCTTTCATGTTTTCTCATCAAAATCATATAGCAATTCAATTTCTACAAGTGCTGTGGGGAAATCAGTGCTCAATTTGCACGCTGGGGATACTTCCAGGGAAATGCAACATGGCTTGACATAGTAGGACTGAACTCTTCAAAAACTCTTTGGCAAGATCTGGCAGAATGAAAATCAGGAATCTTATTTTGCTACATTTCAATCCAAACCAGCCTCTATCATGTTACAGGATCCAAGTCTCAGTGAGTCAGATTAGGATGTAGCTTCAGATTTTGCAAGTAGGATCGTGCATGGAACCATCTAGTTATTCTGTAATATTGACACATATTGATCTCTGCTCCTGTCCACCTAATAAATATTACTGCAGCTAAGACCTGCTGCAGGTCTCCTTGGAAAGTCAACTCAGTCTAGGCCCAGAAACGCAAAGTTATGGTAGCTGCTAGAATCACTTCACTAGGTTTATCCGATCAGAGATTAAAAAGAGTTCACACATATATAAACAGTCTCGTTGAACTTTTTTGACTACTGAGTATGTGTTATTTATTTCTCATCCAGAGAAGAGGATGAATGTGTAAAAAATGTTTCACATTTAATAAGACAGCATTACTGCTAAAGCAGGACAGACTATCTTACCTTTTTTTAATATGGCTGCAGCTTTCTGACTTGTAACACAAGCTATAGCTACCACTCTGCCTTCTGCCTCCCTGACTTTCAGTGAAGTACATTTCACTGTACGCTAAAGGATAAGGCTTAGATTGTTCTTAACTCACATGGGATGACAGCCCAATTTTGCAGAGCCCCAGTGCCTGAAGAATTAAGAAGGTGCTTCCTTTCCACGAGTCTGAAAACCTAAGGCTGCTTTTTCACAGAGCACAACAGCCAGCCATCAGGCATCCTGGCAATGAATTTTAAGTTCTTTAAGCAAAGTTAAGCAAAACTATAAGCAAAGCCTCACAGGCAGCACAAGCTACAGCCCCACTTTAAAAAAAGACACAAGAGAAAATGGTTGTAAGTGTGTGTGTTATTTGTTCCCCCTCCCCTTGTGGCTTCAAAGGGTGAAAATGGAAGAATGTGACTGCAGAGCATAATGGGTCAACACTGCAGCTCTGATCGCTGGAGCATACACTCTAAATTTCACGCTACATTAGGTAGATTTTTAAACCTAATCTGCTCCTACGAATGTTTTATTGGTAATTCTATGAAGGTACAGATTGCTTGACAACACGGGGGACATGAGAGAGGTACCTGGTAACCCACAACTTTGTGACACCCCATGACCCAGCACTCCAGCACATCTGACGCACCTTGGCTCAAGGGGGTGCACCGTAACAAGCTTCCTTTCAGGTCTCATTCCCATCTGCTGTGACAGTGAAGGCCATTCATTTAACCAATTACATTTTTTTCCTTAGTGTCCACATAACTCTGCTGTATTGATCTAGTAAGGGTGTATTCTGCACTGAAAGGTTAACAGATTGGCATAGTTTGAAAACCAACTCCTGTGTTCAGCTAAATACCATTTGGGGGACTGAGAAAGTTTCAGCTAACTCTGCCAGAGGGCTGTTAAAATGCTGTGCTACAGTAATACTCACTTTTTTTTTTTTTCCAATTTAAATTTCTCCAATTTAAAATAAACCTTGTCCAGAGTGCTGTAATTGCTAAGCTAGAGAGCCATGCTTATTTTTGCCTTGCCTGGCTCCACTGGTCTTTAAATATTCTACTAAAAACAGAGGAGCAGCAACAAAAGTGACTGGAGCTGCAGCACAATGGCACCATACGCTGAACCAGGTCAGTTCTCTGACTACATCTTCCTATAGCCCCAGATGCACATCCCCACTGCCACCCTTGCGTTGGTACCGCTGCTTGTTTGATATTTCCATGAAGTGCTTCAAGGAACTAAACCAGCTAACTACTCTTTAATTTGGTTTTGTACGGCTAATTTTTGATTAGTTTAGCTCCTCGGATTGGCTTGTTGCCGGATCAGACCTGTGCCAGGACCCGTACAAGAGAGGAGGCAGGAACACGTGGCTGGCAGAGCAGGGAGAAGGGGGTCCCACATCTGCCTCCACTGGCAGCAGCAACCTGGGGGATTGGCTCCAGCACTCTTGGAGCTCCAGGAGTCCGACCTCCTACAGCCTCATGAGCAGAGTGCTGCCCTCAGGGCTGTGCACAAGCCCCCCTGTGGACAGATGGGACTGTACCACTGCCTTGGAGCTACTCTGCAAAAAGAGCAGAGAATTGGGGTGGCATATCTTCTGAGTGCGCTTGGTTTTGTGTGAAGCCTGATGGTTGTCTTGCTCTTGTCAGAGCCCTTAGAGGTGATGGGGAGGAATTTGCTGTTTGCAGATCCAGAAAGGGCTTCGACATGAGCTGTGCAGCTCTGTCATGACTGAAGCACTTCTGGTCTTGCCAGGAGACAGACCTGTTGGTGGTGAGTAAGCTTTACTGCTGAAAACTATGGGACTAGAGGTTTTGGGTGCTACAGGAGTCAGCTGGAAGTTTGGCAGGTGGCTTCAGGATCAAATGTGATATCAGGCATCTAAAGTGAGGAAATTATAATACTCATGAATATCTCCACAACTAAATCGAGACAAACCTACCCATAGCATTTAAGTTATCTTGTTTGAGAAGTTAACCAGTCATCCTTTCTAATAAAAGTGGGGATGACAGGATTGAACCCTTATTCAGTAAACCTTCCATGAAATTTTTAGCATGCTTTGCAAGCCTTCTCTTCCTATTCCATGCTCATTGTAACCCCAGCTCTCCTATAATAGCATAATTCTTATGGACAAACTTTAATTTACAGTGCTTTTGGTTTATCTTTTTTATCGTAATAATTGTTTTACAGATGTATTACAAATAATCAGGGTCCCGTACATTACAAACAACTGCACAGAGGCCCAAATTGAATAGTCAGGTTGTAATTCAGTCTCGAGGCTGAGAGGTTTGCTACCATACCCAAACCCTTAAGCTATATTCTTCAGTGTGGGACATTAGCAGGATCCCTCGATTGAATTACAGCATTGTATTCCATCTGGGACTCAGTATTGTAGTGTACTTAACATTGTACTACATAGGGAGGCATGAGAGTAATGGAATTTTACAGTAATAAGGTTTTTTTTTATTAAATGAAAAGTAGGCATATAAGATACCCAACTATGTAGCATAAGCAGAGTTAGAAATAAAGACCCTGTAAAAGCATACCTGAAAAATAACCATTTGTTTTATTTCTAAATATTGTAATGTGCTGTTAATATACAATAGACCTCTTAAAGCACTAAGGCTTTCTCAAAATGTGTAAGTTGCTATGAAGTTTTAGATGGATTTTTATCACAATAATTACAATATATTGGTAATTGATTTTCAAAATGAAGCTCCCCCCACAATTCAGTAAAGTATTTTGGCATATGCTTCAATTCACCCTTATCAGCACTAAGCTCATGTACATGTGTATATTTTGAATACTTTACATCGGATATAAAGTATCTGATACTTTATATCAGATACTTTTAAGACGCTTTCTGAAATCAGTGCTGAAAGTTGTTTTTTCTTTTTCATTCTGCTTAACAAATCTATATACCAGAGACAGGATGGTGGAATAGCACTGACAAGCAAGTAAAAGAAGTGCTAACATTGCTTCAAAATCTGCTGCTTTTCTGCACTGACGTGGGTAACATCAAATCATGTAGTAGTAAGAAACAAACTAGAAAAGCTCAAATTTTTATAGGAAGACAAGGCGACATAAAAAACAGGCAGACACAACAGAAATAACTCCCTATCATATATTTTTCTTTTTAATTAATATTTCATGATCAGTTAAGCAGCAGTCTGTTATCTTCCTAATAAAGTAAAGGTATTATAACCAATAAAAAATATTTATTGCCACAATTTATGTTTTAATCAAGGGCAAACCCCTCAACATATTCTTTTTGAGCTCCTTGACATGGTGAATGATTAAGTAAAAAAAATAGCCTTTTATGCTAAAAAGAAAATGCTATGCATTGATTAGTTAATTAACACAGCGTCCTTTGGAAGTGCAATAAATCTGGAAAATGAGGAAGAAATAGAGATAATAACCTGAAAGATATAGTGTGCAACTCAAGTTCTGGTTTCACTGTGCTAATATCAGTTTTGTTGTTGGCTTCAGGGGCCAGAGTTTTCCCCTTAGTCCTTATGGCAGAGACAGAGAGTGTTACGGGATCTCAGAAATCCCTGGGGAAGTGCTGGGACTTGAGGTTTCCAACAACACAAATGGGATAAAGTGCAAGTGCAAGCAATATGGGCTTTATTGGTCAAAATAAAATCTTAATGAGCCCCTAATGTACAGTGGGACAAATTTCCAATTACTGGTGGGTGATAATTGGGCAAATTGAAGTAAGCAGACAACTCCAATCAGTTCAAACCTGAATTTGGATCCTGCTCTAAGCTAAAATAACTAATGTATTTTAAGTGGCCTTTATTTCATTTTCTCCTTCATTGTTACCAACTCCCTGGTTACTATTCAACTAACCAGTTTTTATCATTTTCTCAACCCCCCCAACATTTTAACCTTTGGGCATGGACAAGGTATATTTATTTTACTACTACTACTGCTGCTGCTGCTACTACTACTACTACTGCTGTTGATGTTAATCATTACATGACTAAATATTTCTAAAAAGCAATAAATCTACTTTGAATAATGTTTTGGCAAAAGTCTTAAGAGAGACTTGGTCCCTGTTTCACAGAAATACATTGGACAGGATTCCTGGTCTTCCAGGAAGAATTTAATTAAGAAGGAGCTCAGACATCACGCTCAGTCTAGAGGTCTTCATGTGACTAGGATCCCAAATACCATTACAAACTAAAGGATAAGACAAAAGTAAGGATTAGATTAAAAATGAAAATGAGAGAGACATGATATTGCAAGTGTTCTGGTTTCCTGAGGGAGATTAACAGAAGTAGTTTGCAAATCTTGCTGTCCAAAAATATTAGTGCTTCCTTCTTCCACTTTATGCACCAGATAGTCACCCTGCGCGCAGCTGAGAGAATGACATCCACCTGCACCTCGAGATTAATAGTGGACCATTGAAGGGGGGTGATGATGCAGAGGCTTACACGTTCTGTTCTGCGGCCACAGATACGGGGCAGCAACTTCTGGCAGAGGGATGGCGTGCGTGGCAGAGATGTCTTACACTCCAGTAACGACGTCTGTCAGTTGGTCTGCCAGGAGTCCCTAGGTAGAGCGGCAGTGAGGCCAACAGCCAATTCAAGTAGAAGGATTTTATCCACTTCTAGCTTGAATAAGAGTTGGCTGGTACAGACAGGTATATCCCCTTTTATTTGGTACTATGTACTTAGAATCATTGCTCAGAATATATTTTCTTAACCCCCGCCCCCCCCCCATGTGGTTTGGTCCTATCTAAAATGGTCAGAAAATTGTGTACCTGATCCTATATGATGCTCAGCAACTCACAAGAATTCCTGTATGTTCTAGTTTCCCAGTGAATGATATAGTGGGAAAAGGGCAAGATGTATTGTACCACAAATCTTTCTTACATATGTCTGTGTTTACAATATGCAAGTTTAATTCCTTAAGATTTGTAACCAAATGCTAATCTGTCCTGCTGTTTCAGGGGTTTGTTCCTCTCCCACATTAAAGATTTTAAATCTTACAGATTAGTATCTGATTTAATAGATTCTAGAGTTAAAATAACAATGATAAAGCTGACTGATTAGTTAGGATCAAGCCAAAGCCAGACTAAACTGACTTGTACTGCTGAGGAAGTGAAAGAATTTTATTTTGACAGGAAGATTTCTTCCTTTTTTGGTTACACTTTGGGTTATTCTTCCAGCTATAAGAAGTGTAGAAAGGGTTACCAAATTATTTGCAGCTGTTTTAATAAATGGACTCTAACAGCCCAATAACATATAACCAACTACAATTCCACATACTGATATGCATCTATTGCATACACTGATCATATCTGAAATGTGCTTATAACATCCATTAATTATTAACCCTTTATAAACAGCTTAAAAGTGAAATACTAATATTGAGTACAATCTTGTGGGAATGAGGGATAATTTTTCCCAGCACATAAGTGGTATTTTCAGCCTGATTGTGCGATAACTCTGTATCTCATGCAGAAGAGTATTGAGATAATCCATGTATTTTTGTACATTCCAGGAACAAAATTAAGTCTCAGCTTACTGTATGCCTTAGTTATAGCTTCATTTAAAGATGTGGCTTGGGGAGTGTAGCCGTTTTGTACATAGAGGTGTTGCTGTAGAATTCAATACCTTATTCATATGAGTCCTATTATAAAAATAATACTTCTTTTCCAACATGTTGTAAAGTTTCCAGGACTTTGAATATTAAATACAAAGCTCTACTTGCTCTGAAATAAGCTGTCATTGGCAAAGGTTTTCCTCTTTTTTTATCTCTCTATCTGGGGATTTTTGAATCACTTTGTTCTGACATCTGAGGTACAGAGGTGTTAGTGGATATTATTAGTTATAAGAAAGCAGGAAGTGGACCAGAGAAAACTGAATATCATTAATGACTTCTTAAAGATACATCTTGCTTTATCATATTTGCACTAGCAGGGCTGAAAGTGAGAAAAGAGTTTTTCCAACAGCTTCTCTCTTCCTCTCCTCTCCTCTCCTCTCCTCTCCTCTCCTCTCCTCTCCTCTCCTCTCCTCTCCTCTCCTCTCCTCTCCTCTCCTCTCCTCTCCTCTCCTCTCCTCTCCTCTCCGAAATTTAAAAATATTCTAAAACCAAAAGCCAGCTCTGATTGTATCCATTATTAATTTTACTAACATTCCCTTCCCAGCTGGAAAGCATAAGCCATAGGGTTTTAAACACATAGCACTTGTCTAACAGAGTTCGCCTTTAAACAAAGATGAAATTCACTACCAAATTTAAAGAAACAAAGACCAAGCACTGAAGTGCTTCTGAAAATCCTTCCTGCAGGAAATCAACCTTCTCTCCTTTATTTCAGATTATCAGCTTACAAGCTACTGTAATCAATACCAGTGATTGCAATTGGAACATACTGGGCTCTGCATACCACACTGCTGATCTCAGGAGCCACACTTTGTGATCAGGCCCATGGTTTATCTCAGCAAGAGCAACTCACATTTGAGGTGTGTCATCCATAATTGTTCTTTAAATACTACCTACAGTGAAATTAATTCAAGCTGAAATTCATTCTGATGCATAAAGAGCATGTATTACATATACACTACTTGCTTTTGCATTCAAGTCTGGTGCAAGCTATCTGTGCAGGACTGACAGCATCCTTGTTATCATCTAAAGGACAGTCCTCAGCAGTCAATCAAAAACCCAAGGTTGAAAGAAGCTGACATAATGCCCATCAAAATCTTCTCATTAAAACTGATTTTAGATTGTAAGTTGACTCTCCTTGACCAGAATGACTCTGTGGATGTTCATGTAGTGTATAAGGCATTGATCAGACAGTTGGTAGCCTGAGCAGCAAATTGTGAAACATTTTGTATGTCCAGAGGGTCAGATGAATTCTCCTTCATGGGATGTTCCTTGCAGGTCTTCTGGGACCAAAGGGTTTGGTCTTCAGTTGTTTCTGTTTTATTAATTAATAAGGGTGATATTTAAATGCCTCTGAGATATCATTGGTAAGGATGACTTCTACATTAGCTGACTGACTCTCAGGTTATAAATCCTCACTGCTACAACCTCTCCCACTACATATATTTTTCTTATTATTATCTTTTTTTCTTGATGTCATTCTCACCTCTTTCAAAAATAATCCTACATCCTTGAAGTCAGGATATCTTGCCAGTAGGTCCTTCTGTAGATTGTACTACATAGCATTGCACAATATTCTTTGTTTGGCACATCATACTTACTTCCATGATTTAGTACAATTAAACTGTCAAGTCTTTCTGGTTATGCATTTTTGGTTTGTAATAGAAAAAGCATTGTGTTAGTTTTATTTTTTTTCTTCTCATTTTGCAGAATTGCTTTTCTTTCCATGAGATTGAATCAATTATTTCTTTAAAAAACAAACCAGCTTTTCTGGAGGGAGAGGACAATAATAACAGAACCACATTAATCCTACAATGTACAGGATGGACTTAAAGAATCTTAACCCTCTAAACATCTGTGTATTTCCTTTGCTGGTTACATTACAATGTTCTAGTTATAAAGCTGTAGTTCACCCCTTGGAGTGTCATTTTCCAATCTCCAAAACAGAGAATTTGCTGAAATTAGGCAACTTTTGTGCCACCTAGTGGTTCCTCCTCTCTAAGTAAGAAATGTGCCTGGAGTTCCCTTGTCTAAAATTCTGTATGCCTCTGGTCTTTAAGTATGTAGGAAACTTTCAGTAGTAGTAAATTGTGAACTAAGGAGTCAGAAATCCCTACTTTAACCATCAAGGTTATCCATTGCTATCTTTTCTTCCAGTTTTTATTTGGCTGTTTACCCCTTATCTCTCCACGTGCTTGTCCATGCCTGGCCTCTGCCATGCAGAGAGGATTATTACAATTGTTAACCTTTTTATTTCTGCAGTTTATTTCTGGGGTGAAATCTTGTCATTTCCAGTCACTTTTCCCTTACATATCTTGATGCTCTCAAGAGGTCCTCAGTTCATCCTTATTCTGTTGCAGAAAATGGAACAAATTGCTACCACTCTTGTCACTCAGTAGAGGTAAGTCAGTATATAGCAGGAAAGGTGATGAACCTACTGTTAGCTGTACTAGCTGCAGTTTTTTGACCCTTTCTGCCTGAAGTCAGTCAACTCCATCTATATTTGGACACCAAAACAGCAGTAGAGTTAACAAGTTCCCAGAGGCTGTGAGGATGGGCAGAACCCATTGGCTTCAGAAGGAATTTGAGATGCTGAAAATGCTAGCCCATCCCACATCTATTTCAAGATAACTGTTCTGATGGTCCTAAAAACGTACTGTGTCTCTGTGGTTCCACTGATACATTTCAGACACTAAACCCCAGTATTCAGTCTAGCCAGGCTGGCTCCTATTTGGGCACACTCTTTAGGTGAGAGGCATTAAGTGTAAGCCTAAGGCTAAGTGCAGACTGCTTTCGTAAGTAGCAATCGATAATGAACAGGGGCCGCCAAGCAGTGAGAATATGTCTTGAGCTGTGTATGAAAGATTGTGCACTTCACTTACATCATCCCATCATGACACTGAGTTTCACAGATCTGCTGAGGACCAACATATATGAGAGATCTACCGCTGGACATGGGCAGTCTGACACATCTCTATGTCCATCACTAGCCAGGTTTTCTCCTGCAGTCTGTATCGCAGTGTCATCTGGACACAACTCAAGAATTCAGCATCTAAACTCTGCTTTAGTCAGGAAGAACCAGGTCATGGGTTCTTTTTGTAGCTGTCCTTCTAGCATTCACCTGACAGAGTCCGATGGGTACTCTGGAGAGAGTGGGACCGCAATATTTACTTGAATTAGAAGATCTAACTGCTTCTTCCTCAAGTCTCCACTGTGCCTTGGGATACTCTGTTTGAAAAGGGACTTTATTACGATGATATTCATTTACAAAGACCGCTGATTTGAGAAATGGCCCAAATAATAAGTGCTGTCGGAATAATTACAAGACTATGAGGCTAGCAGTGGTGATGTTTGCTCTGCTAATTGCACTTAATTTACTGTGAAGTTTTTCAGTGGCTCCTGTAGCTTCGAGTGCACTGAGTTGTGGTCCTGCTGTGTGTACCAGGGGAGAAGATTATCAGTTAGGTAGCCCAGGGAGAACTATTACTGAAATGATCCTACATGGCAGGCTTTCCAGTGCCTTTTTTTACACGGCCAAAGGTGTGGATAGCTACGCTGCTTCAGGGTGACCCATGAAGTGACCCCTCTGCCTGGAGCTCTTGGGACTACGGCTGCTACTCCTAAGGTGCGATGGGGAAGCCAGCAAGCTCCAAACTGCCACTGAGTGCAAGTGTGAAGACTTTGTTCTGTTTCCTTCCTCGTGTAAGGTCTCAAACTGGCCTTTCTGATAATGGTAGTTTATGGATGTGTTTGCCAGGGTCAGAACTGGATTTCTGTTTGCAGTGGACACTGACAGGCAACAATGCTAGGACAGTCACATATCTATAGACCACCATGAGGCCATGAATACATTCTCCATTTGTAACTGGGTCGTATAGTTGCCTGTTACATGGGAAATTCTCTCAGGGGAGCTCATGGGAGTTCTTCAAAAGGGAAGAGCCAATCTTGAGGGAATGAAAAGAAAATTATTTTAAAAATAAATAAATAAGAGGGATAAAAGAAAACTTAGAAAGAAAAAATGGGCAACACATTGAACCACAAGCCCAGCTGCCACTGTCTGATTTTCAGGCTGCTTGCCAAGGAATAAGCTCATGGGATAATTTTCTATCTCTTTGTGTGCATGTGTGTATATCTTTCCCTCCTTGGTAAATTTTGAGTCTATTGACCAATATCAGCAGAATTTCACGGAAAGGTAGAGATCTCTGAGAGATTAAACACCTTTGACGAGGGCAGGCTGGAGGAGAAAGATCCTACTGATATTCCATTCCAAGGAAAATACTTAAATCAGAGCTTACACCTTCTCAGACAGCAAAGCTAAAAGATACAAATCTGTAAACAGTCAATTGTAATGCTCATGGCTTTATTAAAAATTTTTAATTTGGGAGCTATCCTTTTGTCCTTTAAAAGCACGGTAGGACCACAGTGAGTGTGGCCAGACTCAGCTCCCTGAAATCACCATCACTATTTTGATTTATAATCAGCAGAGCTGACAGCGGCTGAACTCTGTTTACCTCCCTGCTTCTTCTCCAGGTAGAACAACGGACCCAAGATATCCAGGAGGTCAGCAATGTTAAAAGATTTTAACAGATGGACTCATGACAATCAAGCTCTTCTGGCATCTGAGTGTGGGCTGGACAAAATCCAGTGTTGTGACATGTGCCAATTTGAAGGCAGTTGTTAAAGAAGCTCCTCTCAAATCGCAAGGCAGATGACAGGAACTATTGCAGCGGTTAAACCCTCTCTTCTTTGTCTCTTCTGTGTGTTAACTGTTTTGCGTTAGTGAGGCTGACAAGACCCATAATAAGATCACCTGCTTGTTTTTCTTCCCCTTCCTCCCCCCACTAGATAGAGATCAGTGCAGGCAAGGGGAAGAAAGAGGATTGATTTAGATGGACCTAAGAAAGGTGTTCTCAGCTGAAACCAGGTGTTCCTAATGCCTGCCATAAGATTTACTGCAGTCTGCATCAGGCAGCCCATGCTGAGCATTCCTGAGTAATTGGGATTCAGTATCCTACCATCTGATGGGCACTGACCTCTCCTTGCAAGCTCACTTAAGTGTCTTGGCCTCTTTATTCCAGCTTCCATCCCCCAACCTACCTCTTCTGTCATATCCCAGCAGATATTTTATGACATGTTGCCATGCCAGGAAGCCAGCATGAACAATATCACACCGCACCCAGCCTGGGGCTACTGTGAGAAGTGGTCAAGTATCTGAAGTTTAAGCTAAATAATATGGTCTTAATGAGATCATGGGGGCTACAGATCAAAAGCATAACCAAAAGGTAAAAAGTTCAATCAGCTTTTTCTGTGTGCAATAGGAGTGACCACAGCAACTTTCCACTGAGTCCTTCTGCAAGGTTACCAGAGAAAAAGTGCCTCAAAGGGACTGGGCAGAAGAAAATATTTTTCTTGAGCAGCTTTGACCTCAAATTAATGCAGGGAAAGTGTTATCCACTGCTATATAGAATGAACCCTATGCTGTGTAGGTACTGACTATCCTTTTGACTAGACCAGGAGTCCAACATTTCTTTACTCACTGTGGTTTTCATCAGAAAATTTACTTTTGCTTTGAATCTTTTTTTGGTACTTTTGTGCACTTGTTTATTTCCTAAGCTGCTGTTTCAAATGAAACTAAGACCCCCTGTGTGTTAAAAACACTGATTATTGGCTTGTGACAATAATAGTATAACTCAGTTCAACTGGTTCACTGGCTTCAGTTCAGCTGATCACTGGCTCTCATTGCTTATCTTTTCAAGTATTTCTGTTCCAATTCTGCAGGTCTAGGACCATTCCAGTAGATACCAGTTATTCCTCATGTTCCAGAAATCAAGGCAAGGGAGAGTGGCTAGAACTTCTCCAACTTCAGCTCACCAGTTTTCCAAACTGTATAGAAAATCCAGAATCGGTCACGAGGAATCTTTCTACATCTGTCTCTTCCTGACAGACTTGAAGACTAACAGAATTTGCACAGAGATGTGAAGCAGTTAGCTTTGGTACTGCTATACTTTGCTTTTCATAATGCTTTATTCCTCATAAAACAGTCATTTAGCTGGGATAAACAAGTGCATTGCTAAAAAGTCAGAATTTAAAAGGTTGGTATTTGGCATGATAGGCAAAAGCACTAGCGTTTTTGTTCTATAGCAAATGGCTTTCATTTAACTAGTGAGTGAATATTTGAGAAAATCAGGTTTTGCACAACAGAGTTTGTGCAGTATTTTCTTTTTTTGCTATGTTTTTTAACTGTTGGAGAAACGATGCACTGCTCTTTTGTACCTTAGTAGTTCAGTATTCATTAAATGCCCAAGTTCCTCTAAAATGTTCCTATTTATCCAGGTATTTTTTTAAGTTTCACGGCTTGTGTTCAGTGGCCTGGGTTGGGGATGGCCATATTCCAGGCTGTGTCTGGTCAAATACTATCCACATAAGGACTCATGTATACAGGAGTCAAAAAACCCTGAAATTTGTGAGCTAGTTTCCTTTTTCTTCCCACGATGTCTTTTCTTAAAATAGAAAATCACAGAAGAATAATAGTAAGTGCAATGACAAAAACTGCCTGATCAAATTCCATAGTTAAAGGCTTTGCCATCAATTGTTAGTGAATCTTAGCTTGTACATTCAATATTATTTCAGTTGTTTAATTGCATATTATTTTTCAAATGCTAATGTAGTTTGATGGCAGATATTTTATTGCTATAACTTTACAAACAAGTTTGTAGAATCTTCCTATGCTCTGCACTACGCTGTATATGCCCATGAAAACCACCTTCACAGCAGTCCTAAGAAATTGGACATATAAAAGAATGAAGGCATAAAAACGATGAAAAAATATTGGCTTAAATATTTAGAATTAATTCTCAGATTTAGTTTTTCCAGTAAACAGAAATCTATCAGTGGTACTGCAGAATCCTGGAAGAATCCCTGGGGTAATGATCATAACCAAGGACTGATTTAAGAGAAATAGATCCTTTTAAAGGTTTTCTGTGAGATTTTTTGCATTAGACGATATGCAGTAGGCATGATACAATTCCCCCTTCTGAATAGGGGAAAAAAATGCACCTTTTCCTCTTTATAAAATCATGCGAGTTTCTAACATGCCATTAGTAACAATACTCTGCTGCTGTGTATCAGTACCCAGACTGGGAAAATATTTTATCCTTCTTCAGGATAAGAGGGGATTAAAGTGTAGCACTCGTCTGAGAGATCACCTGAAACCTCTTTTGTAAAAATCAGTCAGCACCTGTGAACACACAAAATTGGTTTAACTCAGTGGGAAAATTGAAGATTTACCTGAGAATGCTCCCCTGTTATACTTCCCAACTTCTCAGACTTGAACTTCACCATCATGGTAAACTAATATCTGCAGAGCAAAATAATCTGCAGAACTTTATAAGAGTTTACCACTAGGATGAAAAAGGAAGCATACCACTCTGGAAGCTGCTGGAACTGAAATCTGGGCTTAGCATAACTCCAGTTCATGGTATCATTAATCACCATTTAAAGGCACAATCATGTATGTTTTGCCGTATTTACGCTATTGGTTTCCACTGGTCTTTCTCTGTCCAAGCCAGAAATGTACTTGGGCTTTGTATTAGAAGTCACATTTTGCCGAGTGGTGTACTCCTAATCTACCTACACTAGTAAAAGAGTGGTTTTGCTGAGAAGTTTTATGCAGGACACCTGGGTGAAAGAAGCAACAGGAAGGCTATGGGTGTTGTATAACTACATTTACACTAACACTTCCACCCACCTAGCTGTGTTACTTTCATACCGTTACCATTGAAAGTCATGCTTCCACAAAACTCTTAAGTGTAGGCCAGTTTTGAATTAATCAAATGTATTTGGCCATCTTTGATATCAATGAATGCCAAAAGCAATTAACTTTGAAGGCTAATAGATATTTAATACCCTATCTTGGTTTAGAGACAGAGTCTGACATGCTGATTTACCTGTTACAACTGATTAACATTTTGATGTTCAGGAAGATATCGGAAGGCTAAACTCAATTAGCCAAAAGGAATTCTACTAAGGCTGATCTTTTGTTCATGGCAAACATCCTGCTGATCTTATTTAAAATCAACAGTAAGATCAAACAACAACTGTGCAAATCCCCAAGTTTCCTGCTTACAACTGTTAAATATTATCAAACTAAAGGCATCCCTAGATACAGTGTGTGCAGACATTTCAATTTTTATACAAGTGGAGCTGGTTTCAGGAGACTATTAGTAATGTCTATGACATCCATTATCACAGTTCCTAAATGGATTTTCCTGGTTTAATGTATTTTCCTCATTAAATGTATTGTGTAGGCAACATGCTCCAACTTCCTATCATAGGCAAAGACTAAAGCTTGATCACTAAGTCCTGTACAGTCCCCGTGTGATGCACGGTTTTCTCCAATCAGTGATAACTCTATTGGAAGTTAGTACACAAGTGTGAGCACCAAAATAGGGCATCTACATCCCCTGCTTGGGTACTAAGATTAGAAAGCTATACAGAGATGCCCATTTTATCTGCTGATCTGGACAAAACCAGAGTGTGGATATTTTGGTCATTTTGTTAGAAACATAACTGATGTGAAAGAGAGGGCATGGTATATATATAAATATGGGGAGAGCCTGCTGGGCATTACCGCCTAGAACATGTTCTTAAAATCCTCTCATATTCTAGACAATTTGCAATCACAGCAACACTTCTGCCATTTCTAGCTGCAAATCAGTTCATTGTCCCCTTTTCCTCACATTAAAACACCGTTAATTGGCAAAAAAAAAAAAAAAAAAAAAAGGCAAAAAGGTAAGGATCAAAAAACTCTAAGAGCAGGATAACAACCCTGGCTTTCAGGAGAGCAGATGTTGGCCTCTTCAGGCATCTGCTTGGAAAAATCCCACAGGAAACGGCCCTGGGTAAGAAAAACCAAAGCCCATGGAATTGAATATGGTGAGGGATGTGAAGGGCAACAAGAAGATCTTTTGCTGGTACACCACCAGCAAAAGAAAGACTAGAGAAAATGCAAACCTTCTGAAGAATGAGGCAGTTGATCTGGTGACAAAGAACAGCAAATAGGCCAAGGTACTCAATGCCTTCTTCACCTTGGTCTTCATTGGTAAGACTGGCCTTAAGGAGTCCCAGGTCCCTCAGACCAGTGGGAAAGTCCCAGAGCAAGGAAGACTTGCCCTCAGTGGAAGAGGTTTGGGTTAGGGAACATTTTAAAGAATGGACATACACAAGTCCATAGGATCTGATGAGATGCACCCACAAGGCTGGTCAGCCTCACTTCAATCCCTGGGAAGGTGAAGGAGCAAATCTTCCTGCAAACCATTTCTGAAAAGATGGAGGAAAAGAAGCATGCATTTATGAAGTGGAAATCATATTTGACCAACCTGATTGCCTTCTATGATGAGATGATTACCTTGGTGGATGAGGGGGGAGCAGTGCTTGTTGTTTATTTTGGCTTTAGTAAGGCTTTCGACACTGTGTCCCGTAACAACTTCATAGACAAATTGTTGAAGTACAAGTTAGATGAGTGGACAGTGGGGTGGGCTCATAACTGGCTGAAATGCAAGGCTTGAAGGATTGGGATCAGTGGTACAAAGTCCACTTGGAGGCCAGTCATTAGTGGGGTATCCCAGAGGTCAACACTGGGGCCAATACTGTTTACCATCTTCATTAATGACTTAAATAATGATACCCAGTGCACCCCCAGCAAGTGTGAGGGTAAAAAACTGGGAGTGGCTGATACGCTAGGTACGTGTGCTGCCATTAAGAGGTACAGGACAGGACCAGCAGGAACCTTTTGAAGTTCAACAAAGAGAAGTGCAAAGTCCTGCACCTGGGAAGGAATAATCCCGGGCACCAGTACACGCTGGAGGCTGACCAGCTGGAAAGCAGCTTTGCAGAAAAGGACTTGTGGGTCCTGGTGGACACAGTTGACCATGAGTCAGCAATGTAGTCTTGGGGCAAAGAAGGCCAAAAGGCTTGTGGGCTGCATCAAGCAAAGCATTGCCAGCAGGTTGAGGGATGTGATCCTTCCCCTCTGCTCAGCCCCAGCTGCACACATTTGGAGCGTTGGGTGCAGTTCTGGGCTTCTCAGTACAAACAACGCTGAAGCAACTCCAGTGTAGAAAAGCCAGGATGATTAAGGGATTAGAGCATCTGTCATATGAGGAGAGGCTGGGAGAGCTGGGACTGTTCAACCTCAAGAAGAGAAGGTGCAAGGGAATTTTACCTAGGGGGCTTGGACTAGATGTTCTCCAGAGGCCCCTTCCAACCTCCATGATTCTATGATTCTGTAAGAGCTTCAATACAACCACTTCTGTTGCCAAGTAGTAACAGTGAAAGAAGATTAAAAGACACTAGGGAAGGTCTAGACAACTACTTAAAGTAAGACTGTAAATAAAGAAAATTCAAAAACACTCCTTATTGTGCCCCACATTTAACATTAAATTCAACCATAACTGATTTTTGTGAGAAGCAAATACTGACTTTTGTTTTACATTAAATAATTTTTTCACTGAGAACTACGCAGTTATTTACATTAGCAGTGATACAATAGGAGCCTCCCAACTTACATTTAAGCTGGGAAAGGATTAGTGTTAAGGCACAGTGGAATTCATGAGGCCATTTGTCATTTTTGTTGATGATTATTTGGGAATAAAACACAGATTTCCTGACTCCAGCACTAGAATTCCTCTCCAGGAGAAACCTGCAGTGAACATTTGGCTACTCTCATGCACAAGGATTTTGATTTCTGGCAGAGAAGCACTCTTGTTCCATGGCCTTTACTGAAGTTTAAAAGAAGTGTTGACTTTTTCCTGTATTTCATGCTGAGGAGGGAAGAAACAAACTTCTCTCTGAGCTGACCTTTAGGAGATGTTGTGTTGCCTCAAGCCCTGTCATTAAACATAGCAGAGAGCACTCATCTTTATGATAGAATGTTAAAAAAGGATCTAGACAACAGGAACCCCTCTTTACTTTTCTGCTGCACCCTGCTGTCCTAAAAATAATGTGTTATCCAGGCTCACTTAGTATTTTGCATGTATGCATATATTTATGCACATAGAAGAATCATATGAATTATTTGTAAATATCTATGGATGTTCTAAAAATCACAAGCAACTCATCAGGACTGGTATCAAGCAGGAACATGTGCCTGTGGTTTCAATACTGTTTTGCTGGACTATTTAGATCAGTAAAACTTCAGACCCTGCTTTCCCTTTTGCCTTCTGCATTACAAGCAACACATGGGGTACGAAAGGATAGAAAAAAATACTTTCTCCTGCCAAATATCTGCTGCCTTCATAAGATCACATCTTCTGATTTGTTCTTAACTATTTTTTTTTTTTGGTGCTTTTAAGGCCTGAAAGCAGTGACCCTGTTGCTAAGCAACGGAGATGCCTAGGCCTCAGCCCTGGTGGTTGAGATGAAAAAAGGTCAATTAATGTGGCAGGCCTGTCCTTATCAATATGCTACTGTGGCACCAACTTTTATTTCTTTACAGTAATATATCATAATAAGTTTTGTAGGTCTTTATACTGCGGTTCTGCTTTTGAATAAAAGCATAACTAAGACTTGAGGGTATGTCTGATATAACAGAAAATGTAACCATAAAAAAAAGAAACCCAGAATAGAAATCATCTGACTGCTGACTATCCTGCTGTGTTGCCTGAGGCAGTTACACATTTCCATTGAGTTATTTTATGATCAGGCCAGTATGTTATTGAAATATTATCTCTTTAGCCTTTCTCATTCTGATAAGAAATGACAGGCTCTCAGAACAGTAATATACATGGAGAACAAAATATGGAGCTGTGGAGAAAATTTAGTTGGGGTAAGGAACAACAGCTCAAGCATATTCCTATTAAAACTTCCTCACCAGTCTTGTGTTGGATTTTAAATAACTGTCCTTTTTTTATCCAAAGTGAGCATCAGAAACCTTTACTACTAGTGCTGCTACTACTACTACTAGTACTACTACTAAAAAAATTTGTCAAATAATTTAGCAGTATGAACTACTTGCTATATGGAAAGTCTTCCTCATTTGGAAACACTGTTATTTTAAAAGGCAGCCAACTGCCCATCATTGGATTTTTAAAATATTTAGAGATGTAACCTAAAATCCGTTGACTGTTCCTACTGTCCTCATCTGCCCGTTGATCAGGCTCCTGCCTGTAAAGATCTCCCTCTCAGGAAATTATCAAAGGTAAACAGCTGCACAGGCTTCTAAGGAGGAGGTTGCTGGCAGTGGCTCTGGTCATTTTGGGATCAATGAGTGATAAAGAACATAAAAAACAGATGAAGAAGAGCCATCTGCCTCTATTCCAGGGTGCACAGTGTCTGGGCTAGTGTCAGCAGAGGCTTCCTCCTTTCCCACATACGGAGTGTGGGATTGAAGAAAAATGGACTGGGAGTGCCATTTCTTGCCTGCTCTTTGCCCTTCCTTCAAGCTTGTCCTGTTGCCTATGGCAGGAAAAAAATGTCTGAGAAAGGTCCAAGTGCTTAATTATGTATTCATTCCAGCAGTAAACAAGGATTGCATCTAGTTAATGATGGTGATTTCCATGAGTGATCTTTATGGGTGAGATAGTGGGGGAGAGGTTTGGTGAGGCTTTTTCTAACACCTACTAGCATCCCTTCAAACTATCCTGTTCTGCAGAAAAATAGGACGTAAATACCAGAAAATGCACCCTGCTCTTAATCCTCTAGCTACTCCAGAGAGACAGCCTCTAGAAGACCGTTTTGTTGCTGTCAGATGAAAAAATTCAAACTGCAGCCTTTTATATCTTATTTGCAGTCACTTCATGATTTCAGGTACATAAATGCTACCTTGTTAATTACTGTTTATAGATAAGAATAAAACTAAAGGTCTCACTCCCTGTTTTGAAAGCATGACTATCCCTTCTATGCTCCACGCCTCTTACCCAAGCTAAATAATTTGCTTTTATGAAATTCCTCCTGACTTTACATTAATTGGAGACTAGACTCAAGGCCTACAGTTGTCACCCTGCTTCAGGGAGTGGGATTTCGTACTCCCCATGTACATAATGGCATAAACTGACCTCCAACTAATTTGGAGCGAGGACTCTCAGCTGTTCAGCCCGGTTCCCCTGCAGTTATGATGCTCATGTGTGTTTTACTTCCTTGTTTTATAGCATTAATGGAGAAGCAGATGTTGCCTTCCTCCCTGCAAATGCTATACAGTGAATCATCTTAGCCTCTCTGTAAAATTTTAACTTAATGGAGTCCTGGCATTTGTGATGAGCTGAGGAACTTAATTTTATAGAACAACCTATTGAACAAGCTGTTCTTGGACATTCCCATCTCAACTAAATGTTAAAAGTATTAAAATTCACATTAGCACAAGAGGAAATTTTGCATGGGTAATCCTTTAATACAGTGTTTTATGGCTCTATTAGCTGCACAGCAGCTGGTGACATGATGAATTTAATCCATTAAAAAATTCAGTAAGAGGTTTAAAAGTCAGCTTTTTAAAACATAATCTTGCTGCAAGGAAAGAGAACTTCTCCTCAGGGCCAGAGACATGGTGAGTTCACACTGTGGCAGGTATACGAAATACACCTGCATGACAAGCTTTCATATGCTTATGGTTTCACACCTAGCAGAGAGCTTATGGTGATGAAAAAGAGCTCAGGAGCACAAGGGAATTCTTAAGGAGCATGTTTAAGTAATGCATCTGTCCAGCTTTCTCTCCATCTCTATTTTTTTCTGTTAAAGGATTTAATACTATAGAGTTAAAAGGTTGCCTTTCTGCTTCTTATATATGTATTCCAAACAAACACCATAGCACAGGAACTATTTACTTCTCTCTTGAAGATGTACTACCTGCCAAAGCCTGGTAGAACTAGAAAATTCCTGTGTTTGCTACATGAAGAAAAATTACAGATTTCTGAAAAGCCCTTTCTTTTTCTTGTTTTTGATACAAAGATAGAAGTTAACATGTTTGTGTGTCATGTATGTTTTATAAATGTGTATGAGTACGCAGTCTCGCCAAGTCGTTATTTTACCATGATATTTAATAGCCTTCTTGAGCAAGCTCCTACAGCCACATAGATTTAGTGTGAATCTGAGCTTCCATTCAATAGCTTTGCTTAAAAGTTTCTTTGCAGATGCAAAGAACCCCCTGAAAACATGACTTAAATTCCTACAGGCTTGTAACCTAAAAAGTTAATAAAAAGTACCTAAAAATTAATTATTATTTTAAGCTGCATGACTTTTAGGACATTTTAATTATTTTAGGAGCCCTCTTCCAACACTGTTGGCGGTGTTATTATCATATATATCTTTGCTCCTTGCCAGGAATCAGCCCTTTATGAAATTAGACTGCTTAAAACTCATTTACCTTGACTGTACAGTTGTTTCAATCATGATTTCCCCATACAAATACTTCACCAATATATACATTCTCCTGTATGACTTCTTTTGCCAGGTGCAAATACATTGTAGCTTCCCTTCCCAAACATTCATCTTTGCTAGTTTTCCCTGGGGAAACATAAATGTGCTTTAAATCAGGGTAAGCACATTTTTTATGTAACCCCATTTGTAAATTTTATTTATTGTACATCTGATTATGATCTATGATGTATTGTTGTCGATCATGAACCAATAAAGGACACTTCAGTAAATAATTAATCTGGTCTTTAGCCAATCCAACTATGCCAAGCAAGATGCCACAGAACTTCAGTAATGTTGCCCTTTAAAATCTTTATCAAGTTTAGGGAAAAGTCCAATAGCATAAATTGCTTTTCTTCTGAGTATCCTGCTCCCTCTTCCCTCTGCCATTGGAAATGTTTGTGGTGTAAGTGAGAAAGAACTGTACAGAGACAAGGTACACCAACTGATTGAAAGCAAAACTGAGGGAAACGTTTTTTCGTTCATTGTATTTGATATTACACAACATAATTGTATTTGATTTTCCTCTAATTGACTTTGTGCTTTTTACGTTTCATCTGGGTGCATATAAAGGTAAGCTTCATTACAAAATGAAGTTGATAGAAAGAAGCTCCTGAAGAATTTGCATTCACTAAAAAAACCGCCAAACAACAGGAATGTGTGTTCTAATTTGAGCTAAATAAAGGCATATCTACCTACTGAAGTGCCTGCTGTTGTGCATTAGCTATGCCCATACTAAA
Organism: Buteo buteo; assembly: GCF_964188355.1. Classification (NCBI taxonomy): domain Eukaryota; kingdom Metazoa; phylum Chordata; class Aves; order Accipitriformes; family Accipitridae; genus Buteo; species Buteo buteo. Next base: position 11,497,270 of record NC_134190.1, on the reverse strand, counting down.
AAAGAATTCATGACTTATAGTCTAAGAACATCCAGAGATAAAATGTAACTGCTATGCGTAGATGTGCGCTAACTAAAGGTTAAGGAGATTCATCCATAGAAAGAAATTATAGTATTCAGCTTCTTTTACCTTGTTTCTGGGGGATTTTTCATCATGTACTTTCTGATCACTTGGAGACTGCATTTCACTAAATAAATCTCATGTAGATGCTCTATTTTGCAACTGCTGCACACATCCACTGTACTAGGACAGGTATTATGACAGTGTCTTTCTCACATTTTGGGAGAACCTGTTGACATGAAGGTACGTATAATGCTGCATTACAGTATCCTGCTTCCCTCCTCCTTCATGAGGTCTAAATTGGTGTGTGTGTGTGTGCATGGGGGAATTATGTATTAGACTCCATCCTGGCTCTACACTTCTTTTGCATATATTTTTATGGCTATTCCTGGCATTATTTCTCGATTGCCATTGGCTGTCTTTGACTTTGTCATATCTTTTGAAAAGCTGCCCTCAGTGCAGTGAGTTGGGTGGGTCAACGTGGAGGACTGCCTCTTGTATTAAACTGACTGTTATCTTGATGTGTACATCTAACCTCCAGAGTACACTATCAGGGTGATATATTTAATAAACACAAACCACCTCCTTGGCTGCCCTTAACAAAATCCTGAGATTTTGCAAAGGACAAAGATAATCCAAAAAAAAGAGAGAGATCAAAATAGCAAGCAAAAACCTGTTTAGAAGCACACACGCTCCTAAAGATCTCTGACATGCTTTTACTTAAAACCTATTCCCAGATAAATTGGTGTGAAGGTTACAACACTAGCTGAGAGAACGCCTTGTCCTTTGTCCCCTCAAGTGCTCTGGCTGTTTAGAATGTATCAATTTGCATGGCTTTTTTCGTTTGTTGATTACAGTAGTGTGCAAAGCAATTAATATTTCCAAAAGCCCACAATGAGCTTCCTTGAGATGATTGTAATTACCACAGAAGTAAAAATCTAAATTCAAACTATACTAAATCACCACATACAGTGCAATTAGTAAAGAGAGAAATAACTTATTTGCCCTTTTAGAGTTATGAAACTTGTTATAACACACCTTAGTAATACATTATATTTAAAATTGCATTTGTCAGAGTAGCATTTACTGACAAACTTGATTCCTTTTTCCTTGTTACAGTGTGTATCGCAGATGGCTGATTTATAGATATTCAAATAATTAACTATATTTCACACTTTCAGTACCAACAATTTTTAAAATAAGATTTTGATGCAGGGGAGCAAAGAGTGAATAAAGATTTAGAACAGACAGAATAATACATTCACATAATGCTTTGCATATATATATGTGTATACATATATACACATACTTTCATACATACATACATAGACAAATGGGTTGCCTTTAAGAACTGTGAAAACTTGATAAAACATCAATTAATAAATGCCCATATCACCTCTCTGAAGTAGGCATTGTTATTACACTCAACATACATAAATAACAGTGAAGAGCTTATAAAATGTAAATGGGAGGTTCTTCATGTTTTTATTATTGAGACACACAGTTTAAAGTGTTTACTGTATAGCATAAAAGTATGTGCCTATAGGCAATTTCTGAAAGTATGCGTTCTGCTTATTATAATAATAAAATATTACAACCTTTATTTTATTACTGGAAACTGTCTGATATGGAGAAGAGCATTTTAAAGACTTCTTAGACTTCTTTGCTAATGTCATTTAACTTTCTTTTAAGTTTATGCTGTACATTCTTTCACATTTTTCATTTGAACCATGTTCTAATTCAGTGTGACAGTTTTGCCTGTTTGGCAACTCCATTTTGTGGAAGAAAACAGTAATAATATTGTGATATAAGTTAATGGTACAATTTCAGATATCTCTTGTTTGCCATTTAGCCAGTTATTGAAAAACCTTCCTAACTTTAAGAACATAAATTATACCTATAAACTTTATGTAAAAACAAAGTAATGGATTTCATTTGACAAAAGTAATTGTCTGAATCATCTCTGTGAAGTGCATTAAAAGGAGAACTCTGAAAGTTGAGACAAACATGACTATTGACACTGCTTTGTGCTAGCAACTTCTCAAGTGGACCAGAAAAAAAATAAATTACCAGATTCATAAGAAAAATCCCAACTGTCTAGAAAAGACAATTTTATTAGTATATGTTCCAATGTAGTCTAGTCTTATACAGGAAGACACCTCAGCAGTGGGATGTCTTTATTAGGTATAATTATTTATGCTCGTGATTGTAGAAATAAAATCTGGATTTAAAAAAGCCTCAAAATTAACCAAAATAGATTTATTGTTATAAAACCTAGTTAGATTAGATCAGAGCAACTTGGTATTTTCAAAGTTTACATTTATTGTAAGTATCTGCTTCTCATTTATGATGTCATGTTGACATCAAGTTAATGTAAGTTACCTTTACAAAGGTAATAGTGCAAAAAGCCACATATGAAAGGAGAAACAAGGCTTAAAAGTTATTTAAATTACTATGTTTCTGTCTTAATTTCATCACCTCAGGTTAGTAGTTAAGCATGTGCAGCCATCATATGCAATTTGAACAGTACCTGCCCATTGTCTCAGATATTATTGAACTCTTTAGTGCAAGTGTCCAAACATGTGAGTAACAGGGTCAGGAATATTTTTTTTTTAATTTCAGCCTTCAGGACCACTTGTCTGGCAACAATTATTCCTTGTAAGTAACTCTTTAGGTTGTTTTCCCTAGAACCAACTTTCAAGACCACTGAGCAGCTACCAGGGGCACAGTCAGAGGCTGCCTGCCTTTACGAAGGACAGACTGACAAGAACATGTTTCTATAATCTCTGCTTCCTGCTGTTTCACTTCCACATGAGAGGAGAGGCAGTGAGGAATGATTTGCATAGACTTCTCGTCAATGCCCCATCACAAATAACGCTACTTACTTAGACTACTGCAGTCAAACAGCCTAAGCTAAAGCATGTGGGAGGTAGGTGCTAGTTTTGCCATCTGTAAATTTAGGATGTTAATATTTAGCAATAACACAATTTCAGAATGATGAAACAAACAGTACTTTAAATGTTTTTAAAAGAGATAAAGAGGCTATAAAAGTATTCATTGCTGTTACTAAACAAGCATTCTGACGTGAGCAACTTCCATATGCATTATGTCAAAAACATTTAGCAACAACTTATCTACATTTGCTGGAAGAGTATCATTTGTAAAGAAGGCACAGAAACAGTTTACTATGGCTAGCTAATGAGGCCTCTAAAAAGCTGTTTTTCTTTGTGAAGAGCTGCAAACCATCAGTGACAAAAAGGATCTTTTAAGTTGTCAGGAAAGGCCACAAAGGTATTGCAGGGAAAAAAGAACCACCCTGGAAATGGCTCAAAAAAGAGGATGTGGAATCTCCCACCTGTGAAGGAGCAAACAAAGCAAGCAGTGGAAAAATGAGAGCTGACATGTGTCTCGTATGTGAAGAAGACAGAGTGGATAACAAGAACTGACATGTAGGAAGATGCCTTTGTCAAATCGCCAGAAGTTCCAGAGCTGGGGACACCTTGCTAAAGGCAGATGAGGTTGGGAAAGATGAATGTGCCATGCCACCTTTCAAAGGTCAAGACTATGCAACGGCATCGATGAAACACTGCCACAGCTGCCAAACAGCCTAGGTAGAGAAAGAAAACTTTTATTCCTTCCTGCAATACAAAAATTGAAGGGAAATCTAATAATTAGCCTATTACAGGATAGTCAATCATTTAACTATGGAAAATCAGGGGAGACGTATTCTAATCTCATTTCACTTGAGAAATCCTGTTGCCTTTATTGGCAGAATTTGTGCCACTGATGGGAAATCTCTCATTCTGACTTCAAGAGCAGTTGTTCTCTTGCGGCCTGATTCATTAAGTTAATGGGACACTTTCTCTTGAGTCCTCTGAGAATAAGATCTGTGCACTGATAAATCTCAGTAGTTTCAGAAGTTCATCTAATCAAAGGTGATCTGAATGTCTTCCATCCAATTACTGCACCAAAGACAATCAGTTTCGTAATACTTCCAGATACTGCTTTTTTCAGCTGGGCCCATCAAGCCAGGAAAAACAGTTCCTTGCACTTCATTGTACATCTGTATCCTTGCCTATAGCTCCTGCCAACCCAGAAAGAAAAAGAGCAGGCTGCGGTGAAGGGGAAGGGTAGAACAGTACCTTTTATGCAAGCACAAAGATGTGGGTTTAAGAGTTTAGGAAAGATTCAGGGTTTGATATCATTTTGTCTAAATAGCTACAACCATTCCTGGATTTTGAACCCCAAAGTGCCAAATCGCTTTCTGTGAAAATTCAACATTTTCTCCTTTTCCATGATACCTTCCTCCTAGACATTGGTCTGGTGCTTCCTTGTCACTCTTTCCTCACAATTTTCACCTTTTTACCCTTCACACTCCTGTTTTTCCTAAATAACTAATATATGTGGCAGTTTCTTCTGTTTGTTAATTCATTTCCATTATCAGGGATGCTGTCTTTTCTGTACACTTACACTGCCCATGACTGCCAGATTTAGACAGCTACACATATCGGAGGCACTGTCTTTTGACTGGAAAAAGGTCAAAGTGATCTTTTCCTGTGATACACAATAATTCATTGTCCTTACATTCCAAACTATGACCAAGAAACTACATTTTGCTATGTATTTTATGATGTTTAATGTACCCACGTGATATTCAGGAAAGGTCTTGCAATAAAAGCAGTAATCCCCATTTTACCAATAGAATTTAAATCAGGAAAACCCACCTGCTTTATACTTTCCCAGCATTGGTGATTAGATTATATTATGTACATGGCAGTGTAGGGGAAATAGGCTAGTTGAAATTGATATATAAGCAGTCACACTGTTTGTAGGAACTCAATGCAGACTTCATGGTTCTTTGTCATGCTGTCTCGGATTGCTCGTCTTTATCTGCAGCACTGCGCAGCTCTGGTTTTCTTGAGAAGCACTGCAAACTAGGTATTGCACACTGGAAACTAGGTATTGCACAAAAACAAAGGGAGGGTGCCTTGCTTGTCAAATTTGGCCATTCTAGTTGCAAAGTGTTGGTGGGGGTGAAGAAGGTCGTACAAAAGGCAATATAAAAAACCATCATACAGCACTGGTCTCCTTCCGCACTCACTGACTGCTAATCTTTCACATTTCAGTGCACCTAATGGAGATGAGAGACAGAACAGCTAAGCTAGTCTCAATTACAATAGGTAACCTCATTTGGGTCGTGTGTTTGGTCTGAGTAATTGTCAATGTGTTAACAAGGCCTGCATTTAAAGGAAGAGAGAACAAAAGGGGTAAAAAGCCAAAATCTATCTGCCTATACTATCCATTCTTACTAGGGACCAACTAAAGCAAATGTTCCTGATTCCATCAAGGGCATTTCTTCCGTTTAATGAGCACATAGGAAGGAGAGACATTGTTCAAGTACAAGGGTTCAGTTTGCAGTAAGCCACAAATCACATTTCATTTATCAGGCCTACAGATGACAGGATATCATCAAATCCCTGGAGAGTCATATTCATTAAAAAGAAATCTTAAGTAATTACAACAATTAATTGACTTGAAACAGTTTCGGGTGGAGAAGGTTTACATAATTCATTTGCCAGACAAAACAAGCCTTATGAAGTCAGGGCAACATATTATTTAGAAGCATCCTCCCCTTCCTGTCATCTTGAAAAGCACGGAATAACACCAAACACCTGGAGACAACTGACATGGGCAAACAAACAAACAAAAGACAGAAAAAGCATCTCAACTTTTATAACTTTCTGAAAGAGATAATGCTTCACTGACCTGGTCATATCATTACTTCAAAACCTGAGAATAAAACGTTCTCCCATTTCTCCTTGTGTTTATTCTAAATAGGCAGAGGATTTCTAAGGAATAATTATGTAATAGCAAATTTGGGAAAAAAGGCAACCTAAAACCCTCCACATAGCCTCTGAACAATGCAAACATCATGTATATCTAGTTGCAAATTCAGCCTGAAGTTTCCTCCAGGTTGTGAAGTGTGCAGACAGATTTTGCTACTTCCTGTTGACTGCTCCTGAATTTATAGATATCAGAATGCCGTTCTCATATCCCTACCAGCAGTGAACAGAAAGATTCCTCAGATGACTCCTATTATGTTATCCAATATTTTCTTGTGTTCTCTGTTTTACTTCTTTGCTTTATACTCATTTTACAAATTGAGGCAGAGGTTTTTCTCTTCTATGTGTGTTTGGTCTCTAATAGAGTATGGTATTAATCTATGAGCAGGACCTCTAGGTATTACTAGAAAACAGGTACAGCACTGAGATTTCCATAGTAATTCCAACTTCCTGAGTTGAGAAAGTTCTTTCGGTGCTCAGACTTTATTTTAATATGTTATTGTTTCCCTTGGTGGCCCCAGTTGGAATTCCACTTTTCTGCACATACATATCAATATCTTTGGGGAAATGAAGGGAAAGAATAGTCATGCTTCACAAAATGTATTTGCCAGAATAACAGCCACAGAAAAGTAAGCACCAGAAATGCTCTGGGATGCTTATAAAAGCATTTAAATTCAATGTGTAGGTATGCAACTCATTTATCACATAGTTTCACTTGAAGAACAAGGCAAATATTATTGTGAGACTTAAAAAACTAGTTTCCTACATCATTAACTAAGACAAATCTGCAACTCTACCCAAAAATTAGGAAATGCCTGATTCAAATGATTAATGATACACAGTGTCAGTGAACAGGTTGACAAAAATCAGGGCCCATATTTGACAAGAACAATGCCATTTTTTTTTTAACTTGACTGTTAAATACCATCTCTGTTCATGAGTTTCTGGCCTCTACTAGCTGCCTGCTACATCCTGTCACTAACAGAGACACTTTTCTCATTTCAAAGCTCTTCCCATGATGTCCGCAGAAAAGAAAAACCACATTCTTATTTCTGGTTGTGCCATACACTGAGAAGATATATCAAGAATTTCCCATGTTTTCTGCCTACCTATAATTTCAGGAGAGTAATTGCAGATATGTTCTGTCTAATTTCCAGATATTCTGAATATTCTTCATGTCACCATTGCCTGCCTTTGAAGTGGGTAGTTTGAGCTGCCTGCCACAGTGAAAAAGCCCACACATTTATGAGTTTTAATATGGCATATTTTCCATATGGACAAACTTATAATTTTAAAAAACCTGGCTTATGCGAATTCCAGCCCTCTGATAAAATGCAAGTAGTGCAAGTAATTTTGTTTTTCTTAACTCATCAGCCAGTTAGTCTCTATCCATCAAAATAAGGTAACATAGATGAGCCACATTTCCCTTAAATTTTTGTATGCTTTGTAGGTTTAATCTGCAATTCACAAAGACAGAGTACAATTTTGCTGCTGTGTACTGGTAGGACCAAGGGAGTGTTTCAAATACAAGCATTGTGTTTCCCTCTGATTCTGAACACAGTAGGCAGTGTAAAGAAAGAACAGAATATATCAAAAAACTATACATGTTATTTCTGAACATTTCATACAAAACCTATCACAGATAAGACATCATGACTGCAGCAATGATTAGTGAGATGCTAAGTGCAAGTAGAAAATATTATTATTTTCTGCCCAAGCATACAATCATGATAATCTGAAATTTTTTTTCAGTATTGCACACAGTTCACATGTGCTGGAGCCTACATAGCAGAAGGGATGCATTTAAGTAGCATACATAATCTGCATACTAAGTTTCAGACCATTACAAATGAAGACAACCAAGGAAGAAAACCTACTAATCCTTCGATTAGGCAAGCAAACAAAGATATGACATCTGCATGCTTAACATTTGTGTGCATGTCAGGTACCAGCACTAGGAGATGAGTTAAATGTGGGCTATGGATGTTGTTGACTAGCTCTTTGGCTGCAATAAATCAGTTAACCATGCGAAGGTCAATGGACCTATGCTGATTTACACTGTCTAAGAATCTAGCTAGGTGGATGCATATGGCAGAGAAAACGCTGGCAATTCTCAACTTCAAAAATGTAACCAAACCCATTCACCTATGCACAACTGGTAGGAATACAGACTGTGCTTTGTAGAAAATCTACGGAGATGCATTTAGTCTTCTTTTTGTAGAGAGGAAAATTCTTTTCAGTTTGAGCTGTTAAGACATTCACAAATTAAAATGAAGGAAATTGGAACAGAACTTTTCTTTGGAGGCTTCAGTTTTAAAGCAAAACAAAATAGAACAAAGGCGTGGACCAGAAAGGATCTTTTTGTAGAGAAAATCCCAGGTCATGAGCCATTCAGAAGGTTTATGGGAAAACACAGCAATATGAATTCTAGACTGCAGGTTCAGAAGTATTTTAACTCCCATTGAAAGCATGTGGGATGTACTCCTCCCTCGTTAAGGAAACAGAGAGTTTTTAGAAATGTATGTAAGCCAAATAACACAACAAATCAAAGTAATACAAAGAAAAAGAACTCCTTGGTGTGAATCGCCTTTGCCAAGTGCATAACCCTGACAGAACGGGCAGCTTTTCAGGTGATGTAAATCATTGTGATTCTATTGACTTCAGTAAAGCTGCACTGTCAGGGGATATGACCCTCTTTGTATTTCTTCCCAAGGTACAGCAATAATGACTAAAAATGTAGAAAATTACCTAGAGATTTTCACATTTTTAAGATTGTGCTGTATTAATCCAAAATCCATTGAACTCAATAGGAGATTTTAATTGAATCTATTGGTTTTGGATTGCCATGTTCAAGCTAAGCATGAATCTACAGCCATGTTACAGACTCTAAAAAAAATGGTGTTTGTAATGGAATTGCTGACAGATCCTTAACCATAGTGGTGCTAGCGGGAGTCACTATAATATTGTAAATAAGGTGAATAGGCTCTTCTTATCTCATTTCACAGCTGAGCAGTGTATTGCCAGATAAATCAAATCAGGGTAAACGGCTTCATCTAATAAACTGGGTCAACATATAATGTATTTGTTCAGGTTTGCACTTTCATTGATTCTCATTTGATTTAAGAAGAGATATTTCAGTTTGTGTTTACAACATTTTTAAATATCTCTTTTCCCCCTTCTCTAGAGAACAAGCAAGCAAGAGAGAGAGTATGCAAGCTGGTACCATCACAAAAATGTCAAGTTTTCTGTTTTCTCTAAGTTCTGCTTTCCATTTTTATGCATCTGCGAGAGAGTGGGGGCGGGGAATGAGGGAGTTACTATCTCTTATCTGCATTTTCTCAATAATGTTTTAGTGATGTTTGCTAATGTATCATTCATTAACCATCAGCCACTATAAAAAACATAATCTATCTCACAAAGTGGACATTATTATCGCATTAAATCATTTCACAATATACCTGAACGGTTCCACATGAGGGGCCTGGCCTGACTGAGCTCAAATGCCTTGGGGGCAAACTCTTCAGTAGTAATGAGATACGAGGTCTGTCTGTGATGAATATGATATTACTCGTGTCAGTGGCTGTGGACTGCACCCAGAATATTTCTTCTTACAGTTTTTTTTTTTTTTCCCTATTGCAAAGGAACTCAGGCAAAGCACTATTAACCCAGTAAATGAAGCTCTAAAGATCACAGAGTATGCCCATTAGTCGACAAGATTGTGACTAATCCAATTTTTCTTGCAGGGAGCAATTCTAATGCTTCTGTAACATCTGGGGATGGCAGGGCCTGCATTACTGATCAACCTGGGTATTTTTTCTTCTACCTTTTTCTTCATCGAAGAACAATTATTACACTCACTTATTTCACTGCTTCTCCTCCCTCCCCCACATTTTGCCCCTGACTCCTGCCATGATGACCTCTCTGAAGATGGTTAAAATAATATGCCAGGCTGACAGAAGAATCAGAAAGGGTGAGGTCTGTGAAGGAGGCTGAAAAAGACGCCCATTGTGTCTGTAGGATTGCGGACAGAAAATGTGCTTGTTCACTACAGGAAAAGGATTAGGTTCCCCCAAAACAAGCAGAAAAATGACCTAGAACATTTTATTATCAGTCATCATTAAAGGTGTGCTGTCTTAAATTGTCCCAGGGTTGGAAGAGAATGTCCTCTTGCTTCTACTTACTCTGTTAAAAGCATTATGTGTTATTTTTTGTGTGGCAGTGTTACACGTCAGGAACAGTAAAATCCTGAGTTTCTGATTTATTTATTGTCAGTTATGGAATTTCATTCTAATATAAACTGCCACTTAGGACACGCTCAAGCAATTTGATTTAAACGGAACTCAAAAAATGTTTTACGATAGTAAAAAATCTATTAAATGCTGATGGCTAACATATGTAGATTTTACAGGTGGATTTTTCTTGTGTTCAGAAGCAAATCTTACCTTCACCTGTTCAAAGATGCTAAATACAGATAGAGTTGTGTTCATATGGGTAGGGAACAATGCAATAAGGTAGAGGAAGAATGGATTAAATCCAGTTTACTGTAACTTCATTTGCAGTGTTGCAATGTGGGAAGAAGTTTAGGGATAGAAAATAAGTCAGGGAATTCTGCATGTAGTTGCTTAAATCTCTGCATGAAGGAAATTATTGTTGTTCTCATAAATCAGGTGCAAGCCTATGAATTTTAGTAGTGGTTATATTGGAGTTTCATGCTTAATGTCTCTTGTATATCTCTCATGCAAGACTATTTTATTGGGTTTCACACTAAGAATTAAAGTTTGTCCAACATTCAGAACATCTGAGCTAGAACTCTACCTCTCTCAACAGCTGCTATTTAATTTTTATTATTTTATTACACTGCTCACACTGTGGCAGTATCTCTGCAGAAAATAACGGCTGTTTAACATATCCCAGGTAGTCTGGGTTCTGGAAGCAGAAACACCTTTTTCACAACATATTTGTATTTCTGCTTCTAACTGAAAACAAAATACACGGTTGTACGTGAACAAGAAAGAAAGAAAGAGGTATGGGTTTAGACTACAACATTTCTTCTTTTCTTTTATAGAATCTGAGGATACAATGAGGATTCTGTTAGCTGTCAGTAACACTTCTGCAGTGGCTCATGAGTTTGTTATGAAATAAATCTGGAGAATGTCACTAGATGACTTCAGCAAGAGTCCTTGAAGAGCTGGTGCTATTCAACATGAGGAAGAATAATAAAAAAGTGATAGACCAACATTTGCTAATGTTTGTAACTGTGTAAATGTAGTAAGTTGGAAGGAAAAAGGTAACAGATCTGAAGGTATTTTAAGCACCTAGGTGCCTGGGCCATTAAATAGAAATACGTGTTGATTTAGAGAAATAGAATAAAGTCAGAGATGCTGTGAACTAGACACAGGAGTATTTATCACATAGAACAGTCATGTGAGGTAGTGACAAAGGAAAGGGTCAAGGCAAGAAATATCTTTGATGCTATCAGTCCAGCTGAAATACTAAAATCTGGCAATCCAGACAGTGGCTTTCATCAACAGGAAATGGAGAGAAAAGCAACACAAAGGGGAAATGCCATAACTGCCTTTAAGAAGCTGTAGTTTAGTTTCACAGGGAACAATCATGTTTAATTTGAGGCACTATTTATCATTCAACAAGATAGCAAATGATGAACTTTACAGTGGTTTGTCATGCAGTTAAGAAAGAACGTAGCAAAAATATGCATTTTGGTACAAATCCTTCCGTCAGAGCTTAGCCTAAGTAAATAAGATATATTTTGAACTCTTCTTTAATTACCTGTGTAGACTGGAAAATCTCTGTTTCTCTGGTTTGAGATTACAGGGAAGATTAAGCCAGATACTACTGAGATGCATACATTATGTATAACAAATAATAATAGCTGGAGTTATTGAATGAAACTCCGTCTGCTCCAAGTCAGCAACAAAACTGCTATTGGACCCACTGAGTCAAGATTTTATACACAGATTCAGTTTGGCATATGTAAATGTGTTCATTTAATTCTGTTGCTCTTTGGATTTTCACCGATACAACTAAAAGAGAATTCACCCAGTGATGTCAGGAGACGATATGTAGAGTCAGAATATTGCCATGCCACTTTCCAGACCAGGTCAGCTAGGAAATTGGCCAGATATGTTTTACATGCCTTTCCTGACAGCTGTATGCATGTAGTATTGAAAACGAGTCTGCAAGACAGAAAACACTTGTGCTTGTGACTGAAGTGATTAAGTATGCAGGTGTTTGTTGGATTAGGCCTTTAAAGCGGATCTTGCCTAACAGCCGTAACTGTTGTGAATCTAAGTCATGAATCAAACGGAATTAGTTGGTGTATGATAATGTTACAATGCTGGGTGACGAGAGGTACTTATTTTTGCCTTTGAGTCAATAACAAACACCATAAATTTTAATGTCAACTTTTGCTATTATTGTCTCAGCAATTTAGTTCTATTTAAATTGTTTCTTCTTTTTTTTGTTATTTTTCAGAAGCCACCTTTGACTTTCTTTCGAATAGCCGAATCTGGTAAGCTGTCAGCTGACCTGTGTGAAACCACAGCAAAACTGCTGTTGACTTCAGTGGTATCAGGTTTTCACTCACAGTTTCCAGCATAGTTTGAACTGACATGCAAATCCAAATTCAGCTATAAGATGACAGCAAAAGGATATTTTCCGCCTCCAGATTGCTAAGATGCCTGAAGGCTGCTACTTTCTTACATGCAACATGTCTGTAGAAATGTTTGAGAACCCATGTGCTTCGTTGTGCTTGGGTAATTCCACCAGTGATAGAATCTGAGAATAATCCTTGCACAAAGTGTTTGTTAAAATATATATAATTGCAAAATACAGCCTTGAATGGTGTTCTGGTAGTGGGTCGTCCAAAATTGCCCAGTGGTACAGTTTAATAATTGTGAAATGAATTTTTTCCTCTGATGTTGTTGATACCTGATACATTTTTGCTATATCAAAACTGACAATGGAGCTTTCTCTCTTAAATTCCAAGAGAATGGTTGCAATTCACTTTAATATTGACTCCGAATCCTAATGTTACATTTTATATGTCCAAGTGTTGAATTATTTTCCTGGTAGTTAAATTAGCAGCAAAACCCAGCCACTGCAGGGTCCTGAACAGAACCTATGGAGTCACTGAACTACTAGTTCTGTTTAGATATTGAACTAGTAGATATTGAACCCTACTTGTAGTCAATTTATTGCTGAAGAATGTTATTTTACTGCTTCTAAAAAAAGCCTCAGGTATTTGGGTTTAAACCGTGTCCTAGCTATTTAGATACAAGAGTATGCCTAAAGACACTTGTTAGGCAAACTTGGTAGCAGGTAGCTGGGAATAAAAACTGGGCTGCACTAAGGCTGCCATCTGACACCTTATATCTCATCTACCTTTTCAGTTATGCTAACTTTTGTCAGGTAACTTTGTTAGGATGTCCATCCTAGAAATAGTGTGCTGCATGGGCAATCTGAGCTTTTTAGTCTTTTTTTGAATTGGCCTGATAACAGTGTAGCTACAGTTATTGTTAACAGGTAAATGGGTGTGCAGAACTTCTGTGCTTTAGCCTCAGCAGCGTTAAGCAATTCATTTCAGAAGCTACACTTAAGAAAACCACAGAACTAGGATACTTCCCACTTGACTTCAGTAGGAATCTTTTTTTTCCTGAAAAAAGACACACTGTATTTTGTTGCCTAATATTGAAAAAGGCACTTCATTTTTGTTAGAGGCATTGAAAGTTGGAATAGAAATCACAGGACAGCAAGCAGAAGGGAACATTTATGAAGGGTGTTATCCTGATTTACAGGCAAATGGATTTTCAGGTGTTATGGCCATCAGCGTAAAGCAACAATCCGTTTGAAAATGACCTTAAAGGAAGAGACAACAGGTATGTAAGAGGAAAGCAGTCAAACTTATGGGATGCAGTTGTGCTAATCTAAAGGGAGCTTCATCCCTTTGTTCAGGAATAACTACAGTTCTCTCACTGTCATCTCGGAAGATGATTGAATGAAGTTTGTGCCTGATTCTGACAGGACTAATGGGAAAAGAGGCGAGCAACATATTTTTAAATGATAGTACAGTAAGCGGAAGTGGACCTGCTCATGTAGTAATGCTCTATTAATTAAGATCATCAGGAGGCATTAGGAAGGAGAAGTAGAAGAGCCGGAAATGTTTAAAAAGTTATTTGAGATATTATTTATGAGTTCTATTTCTAGGACCGCAGCTAGTCTGCTACCTCTCTCAAAAATAAATGATGGGGACTGATGCTGCATAATAGGACAATTTACAAATAGAAATGAAAGAAATGTTTATAATTTTGACCTTAGTGACTCCAGTAAGATCAGTCCTTTACTGGTTTAATATTGTTTCACAGTTTGTGCTGTTAAATCAAAAGGTTATCTATAATACATCTGGCACTATTAATGCAAAGGATCAGGGGTATTCAACAGACATTTATTCATTATTAATATAGATAATAAAGGATCATTTATGAGGCTACAGATGAGATTTTTATCATCAAAAGCTTAAAAAGGGAAATTTATTTTTGCTCCAGGACAGAGATGAAAAGAGTCAGTAATGGGAAATGTGAGAGTCAACACAAAACTGTCAAATTCATTCTTTTCCTGAAGACAGCTAGGACTTGATAGCAACAGATTAAAAACAAAAGAAAATTAAATGTTTTTGCTGTAAATCCTCTTTATTGACAGGGAGGGGCTTTCAGTGCCAGCGTGGTTTGCTCTGGTTTTCTCCTTTAACAAGACAGTTGTCAATGTTTTTCCCTCATGCAGCTGTGCTTTCCAATGCCTTATAAGAAGACCTAGAGTGGGAGAATGTATCATTGCCTCAAGAATTTCTGGGAGCTGTTTGAAATTGAACTTGACAAGAGAGAAAGTCAGCTCCAGGGACTCTTCATTGTTGGGTGCAGACATCACACTCATATATTTTGTGTTTTAGGAATGTAACTCTGTGCTATATAATGGCATACCTGCAATTAGTAATAGAAGGACGTGCACATGTGAAACAGAAGTGACAACTAGAGTAAAATACTGAATTTTTTGCTGTCTCATAATTGCTGTTATTTGCAGAGGGAGAACAATCCTGCAGTCCTACTGAGAATGCTTCTAAAGTGGCAGACCTTGATTCATTGAAGCCAGTGGAGACTTCTTAAAATCACAGGATACATAATATTTGTTGAGACTGCCCCCTGCATTCCCAAGACTGCAGTCGCCTAGTAAAGTATCGCCTGTATGAATGGTGAATGCCAGGATATTCAGAGTTAAGACTAAAACTCTCTCCTCATTTCACCTATCAGTCTTATCTAGGGCACTTGCTTGAATCAGCTTCTAGGGTTCTCAGAACATTCAATTATCTTGTTTCCCATATGAACTGCAATACCCAAGGGTGGATTTGGAATTTGATGAAGTTGTTTCTGATCTGAGGGTATGGACTGACCAGTCTGCTTGAGATGACCTCAAATCCTCACTAGGAACAGCAGTAGTAGTAAAATAGAAATAGATGCATTGGAAAATTAATTTAATTACTTAGATACTGTCCTTGCATTGTCTAGAGTTTGGGTACAATTCTGAAAATCCTCATTTACAGCCCCTTTTTCCCTTATTTTCTTTGGTCTTTTTCATGTCAGATGTCCACAATCCCCTTGCTATTTGTGGGATCTTACAGAAATTGTGTAGCTTTTTCTCAATCAAGCAGATGAAACCTGGCAGGCAATATAGAAATGAGCTAAGAGCAAATTTGAGTTATATGATCTCCAGGGTTTTTTTGAAAAGTTTCTGCCTTTTTGGCCATAATCTCATTGAAAAAAAATAAAAAATTCTAAGGAACTGGAAGAAAAGCCCTTTCTGAAACTTGATCCAAGAGAGAAAAACCCACAGGGTTGTATGTGGATGTGAAAAATTGGATCCCTTTTCCTTTCCCTCCAAACAGAATAGGGTTTGAATGTTTTGGATTTGAAACTGTGAATAACACTTGAAAATAAATATTTTATAAGCAAACAAATTAATTTTCCCTGAAGGTGGAGAATGGGGAATGGTCCCTGGACGGGCTTGAGAACTCAGATTCTTCATCACATGTCAGAATTTGTTGCAAAATGATGTATCACAGAGGGTCAATGAAAAACGGAGCAGACCACAATGGGAATTTCTGTGTCAAACTTTCTTTCTTTTAGTTGCCATTCCAGCCTCTCACTCAAGCATGATGACAGGTAAGCCCGGGCTAATCTAGCTGAGACTAATAAGTTACCTACCCAGCTGTCTGTTTCAACCTTCTACAGATATTGCTGTTATCACAAAGAGTTAGCAGGATTTAATGTGCATGTGCCTCACTCAGCTGCTTTCCTGCAAAGTCCACTGAACTAAATTACTGGTCTTTGTGCAAAAGCAGCTGTCGGGTGACCATTCTTCTGGCTCTGCTGTGGTCATCTCTGGTGTAATAAACAGCTGGGCGCAGCAGCATCTTATAGCTGTCTGCTAGGTGAAGTTAAGTAAAACCCCGTTGAGTAAATCCCAGGCAACAGTAGCCTAAGTCCCATCACTCAGGTAGACCACAATGCCTGGATAGACTACAGACTTCTCTTGAAATCCGTGGAAAGAACAGTCTACACAGAACCACATATGGAGTTTGGATCATAATAATAAAAGAGAAAAAAACCCCTCAGGTAACCTTGCAGAGGCTAGGTCTGCTCATTACATGGATTTTTAATCCTTACCTAACTTCTTTGTAAAACCTTGTTAGTTTGGAATTCCTTCAACATATGACACAGGAGAAAAAGACTGTAAATAAACTTTTGGCTGCAGGACAGTCTCTGTATTGCAGATGAGTTTTAACTTTTGATTAGCCATCAGAGTTTATATTGAAAAGGTAGCATTTTGAATAACAATTTAATTTAGACAATTTCTCAAATTTTATAAATTCCTTCTCTCCTTGTGTCTCTAACAGGAATAGGTTAACATATTACATAAAGCCATTGGTAGTCCCAGGTGCAGAATATTCTGCCAATGAACAGCTACATATCTAATTAAAGAAATCACCTTAGCAACATCTGTAGTCACTCCTAGATCCTGATGGAGACCTGTGAACATGCACTGATGACCTTCAAGCTGCAGAAAACTTGAGAGGGCATCAGAAAGACAAAAAAGCAAAGCGGCTGGTAAGTTTGAAAAAAAATGGGCTATTTTTTTAGCTGGGCAATGCCCTTTATTTCAATCACAAAAGATTAAATCCTATGTGGCATGCAATACAGATGCCAAGGTCTTTTCTATCAGAGAAGCTTCTTAAAATTCATGAGAAGCAATCAGAAAGACTTTAGATGTGTCGAAAGTGAGGAGAAAGTGATTGATACATTAGACAAATACATACCTGCCCAAGTCATTAACATGAGGGAGGGAGGAAGGGTACCATGGTTAATGCACAGAGAAAATGCAGTATATAGAAATACCTCTGAAAGCATCCAGCTAATTAAAGGCCTGAAACAGGAAAGTATTACTCACATGAGTAGTCAAAATGGTAATCAAACCACCACTGTAAGGACAACTCATGAGTAAAGGTTTGCTGTCAAGGCCTGAATGAAGTAAATGCGTGAAAAGCCTGCACTGATGATTAAATCCTGTGCTTGTTAAAATGTAATAATTCCAGTGACAGGGAAGAGATTTGATTAGTGTGCTTGGACAGGAAGGCATTATTATGGAGGAGTGATTTATGGTATAGAGCAGCACAAAATTTTCAGGTTTTTTTTGTACATGTTCAACCAGAATCCAAGTTGGTTTTTTTTCACAGAGTATGTCCATGTGCAATTAAAAGCATTCATAAATTTTACTAAAGTGGACAGGTACTTCTATTGTATTTTAGTAAAACCCCCCTTTTTTTCATTTGTAAATGTTGGGTTGGTGGTTTGGTGTTTTTTGGTTTTTTACATATTAAACAAAGAGGAAAAAAACCCTTTGCTCTTGAATAATAGAGAGATTCCATGCAGATAGGTGGCGTAAGATCTGTGTCAGATTTATGCCTTGTGCTGCAGATTGTAAAGAAAACTAGTACCTGTTAACTGAGTGTACATTTCATGAAATATCAGATATGGTCAGTTGAAATCACTGGGAATCTTTCTGCTGATGTGGTGGACTTTAGACCAAGCCAACAGAGCTGTTAGATTTTCACAGAATACTTTTCTTCTACATTTAAAAGGAAATTAATAAGGATTTACTCTGTTCTGGGATGACTGAGAATAAGCAACAGAGTTACACTGCAAGCCTTCTGTGACTGGCTATATTGTGTTCTTGTGGTTTTTACAGCAAGTCATCTTCTCAGCTAATATAAATTTGTATACTTCCATAGTCTTGAACACAGCTGTGATGATTAATACCAGAGGAGGATCAGGGTCTGCTGTATTTTTGGAAACTAGCCTCCACTGTTGCTTCTACCCATGAGCCACTAACTGTTTCCCAGAGTTCTTATTCCATGCCTGTTTGTTAACAAGGATGAAACACTTGTTCAAGGGTCCAGGGGCCCTGTAAACACTGCTTTGAAGTATAAATAATGAACATGGCCCTGTAATTATCTGTGAGACTGCATCTTGAGCACTGTGTTCAGTTTTGGTCTTCCCAGTGTAAGACAGACATTGATACACTGACACAAACCCAGTGGAGGGCCAACAAGATGGTCGGAGGTGGAAGCACATGGTATATGAGGAGTGGCTGAGGAAAGTGGGGCATTTCACTTGGAAAGAGGAGGCTTTGGGGAAGATCTTATTCCTGTCTTCTACCACCCACGAGATCATAAGGACGGTAGGACCCCATCTCTTTTCAAAAGTTCATAGTGAAAGGGTGATAGGCAGTGGGCCCAAGATCAATAAGAAAAAATCTAATTAGTTGTTAGGAACCAAATTTTCACAATGATAGCAGTTAACATTGGAACACGTTGCCAGAGAGGCTGCACACTCTCCATCCTTGGTGTCCTGGTTTTGGCTGGGGTAGAGTTAATTTTCTTTCTAGTAGCTGGTATAGTGTTGTGTTTTGGATTCAGTATGAGAAGAATGTTGATAACACACTGCTGTCTTCAGTTGTTGCTAAGCGGTGTTTATACTAAGTCAAGGATTTTTCAGCTTGTCATTGCTCAGCCAGCAAGAAGGCTGGAGGGGCACAAGAAGTCAGGAGGGGACACAGCCAGGGCAGCTGACCCGAACTGGCCAAAGGGGTATTCCATACCATGTGACGTCATGCCCAGTGTATAAACTGGGGGGAGTTGGCCTGGGGTGGGATTGCTGCTTGGGAACTGACTGGGCATTGGTCAGCGAGTGGTGAGAAATTGCATTGTGCATCACTTATTTTGTATATTCCAGTCCTTTTATAATTATTGTAATTTTATTATTGTTATTACCATTATTAGTTTCTTCCTTTCTGTTATATTAAACTGTTCTTATCTCAGCCCACGAGTTTTACCTTTTTCCTTCCAATTCTCTCCCCCATCCCACTGGGCGAGGGGGGAGTGAGCGAGCGGCTGCATGGTGCTTAGTTGCTGGCTGGGGTTAAACCACAACACTTGGAGATATTCCAAACTTGCCAGGCCAAGGCTCTGAGCAACTAGTTGGACCTGCTTTGAGCTGGGGTTGAACTACCTAAATTATACTATGGTTCTGTGTAAGTACTCATCTCACAAGCGGAGATTTGTTACAACTGAAATTTTCACACCACTTCCATATATTATCATGCACTGAAAGAACAACAGATGTTCATCTGGTAGGTTTTCACTAGATTCAAGTTCTGTTTAACTATTCTTTACGGTATTTTCTTCTCAACAGTAGTTGGTGTTGTAATTAAGTGTTGCTATTCGTTTTGTACTGTGCCATAAGCGATAAAGTTTTCAAAGAAAAAATTATTGAGAGTATAAGATGTGCATTGCTAACCGTCGTGTATTTTTCTCGTGCACAACAAAAGTGATTCAAATAAAGCATGTAGTGTACATACAAGGCTAAGCTATGTATTATGCAAAACAAAGCCATGTTAAAAGTTCAGGCTATGGAATGAAGTGCTCTGGAGTTAAAAATATTGGAATCAATATGGCTTGTGCAGAATGAAAATTAAGACCATAGTCAGGTTCATCTGAAAGGGAGATGAAATTCAGTGTAGGTACATGTCACTGGCACGTGGGGAAAAAAACAATCCCAGATTTGTACATAAAATTATGTGCTCTAGGCTCCTCATTACCTCTCAAGAACCAGATATTATGACAACAAAATCAGTATTTACGTGAAAACACAAAACCAGTTCCCAAACAGTAAGGAAAGAAACCAAACAGCATTAGAAAAAATTAGACATGAAACCATAAAATGTCAATAGACCTCTGTAGGTTTGTATCTTGAATACTGTGTGCAGACCTGGTGTCTACTGTCTCTACTTTCAAAAGCAACCAACAGAGCTGGATGTTCTCCAGAGGAGGAGAACAAAGGTGACCAGTTATGGGATGGAAGGGAACATTAAAGGCCTATTCATTTGCCTACACATAAGTATCCAGCAGCTGTTGAGGTATCTTGGAAAATCCAACATATTCACACATTGCTGGTAGATCTAATGAAGAACTTGCTGTGTATGCCCTTTCACTGTGACAGCTAGGGTATGAATACTAGGAAATCTCAGGTTCCATTAGAAGTCAATGTGAGGGTAACTGAGTCAAGCCCAAGATTATTGGTCCAGGAGCTCCATTTAAGCTCAGGGCAGTCCCTTCCTGAAGTACATCAGAGATGTACCTCTCTCCAGTCCTGTCTCTGGGCTTGTTTCCTGCATGAACCTAAGACCGACATTCGTAACATTATGTCCAGCTTCATGTCTGGCCCCACCTGCCGCTTCTGACTGGAACCCCCTAGCAGGACACTGGCTGGACCCCAGAAATGACTCAGAGAATCATAGAAATCATAGAATCATTTAGGTTGGCAAAGACCTTCAAGTCCAACCATCATCCATGCCCACTAAACCACGTTCTGGAGTGCCTTGTCCACGTGCTTTTTGAATACCTCCAGGGATGGTGACTCAACCACTTCCCTGGACAGCCTGTTCCAATGTCTGACAACCCTCTCAGTAAAGAAATTTTTCCTAATATCCAACCTAAATCTCCCTTGCTGCAACTTGAGGCCATTTCCTCTCATCCTACTGACAATGGAACTTGTCATTGCCACCCTGGTCTACCCATCCCACCCTCCAGCCCTGTGGGACTGCACCCTTGTTGGTGAGAGCATTGCCAGGGCTCTGGTCACCCTCATCTCCCAGCTCATTCCTTGTTGTGGAGCAGCCCTGCTCTTGCTGCTGTCCAACAAAAACTTTTTCCCCAAGAGGATAGCCAAGCAGTGGAGCAGGTTACCCAGAGAGCTTGTGCAGTCTTCTTCCTCAAAGCTTTTCCAGAACAGACTGGATGAAGCCTTGACTAGCCTGCCCTCACCCTGCCTTGAGGAAGATGTTGGTCTAGATGGTGTCCTAAGGGCACCTCCAACCTGAATTGTTATTAATACAAATTGGCTAGACGCTGATTGTTTACTTCACCTTCCAAAACAAGAACTATTGGGGTATTGAAGGAATTGAAGCAAATTCAAAACAAAGGAAAGAGGGTTTTTCATAGAAATTCTTGCCATAAGATAGCATGGAAGCTTGAAGTTTACATGGAGTCAAGGACTGGACAAGCTCATGGAGGAGAAATCCAGTGAGGATTTCATAAACAGAAACCATCTCTGACTCTGGAAGTCCCAGAGTTGCAAATTTTCGGAAACCTGAAGGGTATTCAAGGCTACTATTGTTTTATACTTACTTTATTCTTATACTTCTTATGCATCTACTATTTGTTGCCATCAGAAATAGGCTATTGGGCTAGATGAACTTTTGATCTGACTCAGTATAGCTGTTCTTTTGGTCTTTTCTCCTTTTCTGGTATCTTGAGAGAATTTTTTTCTTCTCCCCTGGAGCTCTTGGCTAGAGAATGCCCATGCCTCTGGGAGTGGTGCGCATGCACCTCGGTCAGTGTGTAGGGCTGCTTAATGCAGTCAGCCTCTTCAGAGACTTCAGCTGTCAAAATCTTTCCAATTCTTGACAGCAGACTTCACAGAGGATTTATAGAGATTTGAGATTTGATCAAATTTGTGCTAAAGGCATATATCTAGTATCTTCTTCCCACTTTCAAATTTTTGCACTAGAGCATAAAATGTGGGGCATATTATCAAGGAATACCTGCAAGATCCTTTTATTAGAACAACACAATTTCTCTCAAAAATATCTAGTCCTTTTTGCTTTAAAACAACCAGTGAGACATAGATGCTTGCCCTCAAAAACTATTTCAGTCCAGTTAGTTAATTAATTAATTTAAAAGGTGATGAGCAAATGGAAAAAAAGGTCTCATACTAGAAGGTGTTGGACAGGTTTAATGTGAGGTGTCATTTACGTATACCATCACTCTGAGTTCCGCTGGCTCCTAAACCAGACAAGTTAGTGTGGATTTCCAGGGCTCACAGACTGTAACACAATGCAGTTTAAATCCCATTTAATTTAGTAAGCAAGATACAGAACTGCACCAAGGCACTGGGGTGAAGAAGCTATGGAGGAAGAAAAATAAGGCAAACAAGCTTATAAGCTCGTGCTGTTGGTGACTATCCAATATCTTGAATCTTGGCCAGTTTCAGATATGCCTAGCAGAGGTACATACAGAGATACTCCCATGTTAGTTCTACATAATAACTGCCTGGGAGCTGGGGCTGAGTGGAGGAAAGGAGACTTCATGAACCCTCTGAAGCCATTTTTTGAGATTACTTGCTGTTGAGAGGCTTAACACTTTGTAGGCTAGCCCAGAGCCAGCAAATACTAACCAACTTGCCACTCAGCATACCTGGTCTGACCAGCCAGTCTGCAGCCCACAGGTTCATGCTCCCCGCAGAAAAATAGATTTTTTTGGCTTGCCGACCGTTACAGCTGTGAACTGCTTGCTGCTGGCACACCTCAACACGGTCCTGGAGTCTACGGTTAAATCCCTGGCTCTTTGAGAGGGGTCCTGTGTTTATAACATGAATGCTAATAATAAATTTCTCTTAGTCCTTCTCTTTGTATTGCCAATCTAGCTTTTGGTGGGAACTATTTCTCAATGAATATTCATGTAGTGTGTATCACATTATGGTTACGATTTCACATAAGGCCTTTATATAAAACAGAAATCCAAGTAAACTTGCGACTCTATGATGCCTCTAGTATGTTTTGAGTAGGTAAGAAGACGGCAAATAAAATGTTCAGATCTGATATTATTTATTCAAACATTTTCTACTGGGAAATATCTCTATATGCAGTCACTGTGGCCTAACCTAGCCTGCTACTTGTGAAATGCTATTAAAACTAATGGTGGTTCAATCCAGTTCATGTAGGCAAACAGGTTGCAGAACCCAGCACAGTTACAAACTAACTGTTTCTAACACAGGAGAAAATCAGCCTTGTGGGGAAACAGAAATTTCTCTTATTTATACTTTGTTTTTGATTCTGATAACAGATAAAATGAGAACTGATTTTGTAAACCACAGTAGTGCCCTACTGTGATACATATAAAATTAATGAGAAAAACAGTCATTCAGTTAGTTCAGTTTTCTTTTCTTTCTACCTCTGGATCTCAGTTTCCATTTTCAAAGAAAGAACCTCCTTTTGGTCCACAAACCAAAAAGAAATTGGACAAATTACACCACACTGGAATAAGTCTTTGTCACAAAGAGGTGTTCAAAGCACAATGAAGTGAGCAATACATTACAACTGGTATAACCAACACGTCCATGTGCATTCCTGAGATATATATCTATATATTTTTTATTATTAATACAATAAAGGCAGGGCACGGGTGCAGCAGGCCTTAGTTTCTGTCTTTGGGGACTTTCATCTTTAATATAGTCTCTTAAAAATACATGCATTGCTACATTTTTCATTACCCTTAATTTTTTCATCAATCACGTTAATTTATACAGGGGGCACTTAATAATAGCTAATTAACACTTATGACTTTTTAAATTAAAAGACCTTTGGAGAGATTGCTGCTGATTGCGAAAAGGTTTTTGTTCCTCCCATTAAAAAGAGAAAGAAAGAGAGACTGAAGATCTGGCTCGGGCATATGAGGGGAACTTCTCTCTTGCTTCACCGATCACACAACAAATGAAAACAGCAAAGGCCTGCACAAAGGCAATACTGCTATTAGCCTACACTCCTGAAAGGTGCCATTATTTTAACTGATTATTAAGCAGCATATATATTATTCAGAGTGACCTTTAAATAGCTGAAAATTAAATTATAATTTAGTGGGTAGATATCTAAACCCATGTAGCTATTATTACCAAGAAAAGGACCGTGAGCTCATACAATCTCCTGAAAATATATTTTTATTATTACCAAATGCAGTGAAAAGAGAAAAAGCATTGAATTCTGACAATGAAGGGGCTTTTATGGATATAAATCATATTTTTTAATACCACTCCCCCCTGTTCTTACAGTGAGGATTTGCCCATGTTTAATTTTTGACTGCGTTCACTTTGGATATATCAGGAAGCTGTTGGGATTCACACCACTTTACCTCTCTAATAGCAACAGTATAATTCCTTCCTTTAAAAAAAAAATGCATTTCTCATCATGGAGTATATGTGCCAAACCCGTTCTCTGGTCTCTAAATCTCTATGATCTGGCCATATAACTGTTTTAAAGCAGCAGTGAGGTTTTTTTGTTGGTTTTGTGGTTGTTATTATCACTATTATAATAATATTTTAAGAAGAATAACTTCTTCCTCCTCTTCCTCTTCTTCCACTTCTGTCCCACCAGGAGATGTCTCCATTTCCTGCCAGACCCAACAGAAATACTCAGCATCCGTAACATCCCTAAGGTCTTACATCACTCTGGTGATGAAAGGAGGGAATCTGGCTTAGAAGGACAATATTCGCCCCCTGAAGTAACCTCTAACCACCTCCTTTGGAAGTGGCCTCCCTTCAGCAGCTCGAGGGGCTGCGGGAAGTCTGTTTGTCCAACACGAGGGGCTGGAAGAAGGCTGTTTGTCCAACACGAGGGCTGCGGGAAGTCTGTTTGTCCAACACGAGGGGCTGGAGGAAGGCTGTTTGTCCAACACGAGGGCTGCGGGAAGGCTGTTTGTCCAACACGAGAGCTGCGGGAAGGCTGTCCAACACGCCTGACGCTTCCTCCTGCATTCACCCAAGACCACGATGCTTCTGCTCTTTAATAATGAGAATGCACGGCTGCCAGTAGCAACTGCTGTTTATGGGTATCTTCCCCAGATAATAGGAAGGCAGGCTCATGCGGTGTAAAAAGACCAACTTCATTCCTGTTTAAGAGCTGCTCGCTCTTTTTTTTTAGGTACATAGCAATGTGGCACCTTGGCAGCTAGCTGCATTTTGTAGTCCACATCTCACATGAAGGCCTGTGTCCCACGGGGTCTGCTTATCGTGAATTTAAATCATACAGGATAGTTTTCTGCCACACATCAGACTCAATAAAAATGGAATCCACAAACATGGATTAAAAGATCCAAGTGCATTAATGAAGTTGATTGAATGTAACAGTCTTTGCTTAATAACCTTCTATGAATTTGGGGGGGGACTTTGGGGTATCATTTCAGCAGTTAAATACAACTGCACAAGATCATACACTATCAGAGATATCAAAGTCCACATGTAGAGTCGGTCTACAGCATTGATAATCATAAATTGGCAGGAACAATTGAGAAAAGAAAAAATGTACCCATCCTGGATATACATGTCTTGCTCCTCAAAATTAGTAAAACAGTCATCTTTTTTAACTGGAAATGTGAGAACAACTAAATTTCAAACTGAAAATGCTTTTTCACTCAGGATATATCTACTTTTACTTTCAAATGAGTGCATTGTTTTCACATAAGAGACTTGTCTTCTGAAAAAGCACAGTGGAGTTGATGAAAATCAAAATCTTCTCTCTTAAAAACTTATTAGAAGATAGTTTAAAAATTCAATATTGAATCTTAGAGTAATTTCCACTGCATTCCATTAAATTATGTAGCAAAGTCTGTAACAAAAATCCTAAAAGCAAATGGGATAACAAAGAGAGTAGTTTCTCTTTCATTATCAGAACAATCTTCATCACAATCTTCCAATCCACAATCGTCTTATCATTAAACATGGAAATGATCTCGCTGATTCTATAGGACTATTTGTGGGTTTGAACTAAAAGTACAGCCAGGGCTAACCTTATCTCTAATTCTTGAAGAACACATAGCCTTTAAAAGTCAAGTTGTGTGGCTCATAAAAAAAAAAAAGACCTGAAACAAGCAGTGGTATATTTTATTGATGAAACACAATTTATAATTATGTATAAATATAGGATATATATGCACATTCTGAGAGAATGCATAGGTACAACATTTTAAATAAATTAGGTTATTAATGAGTTATTTTCCCATTTAGAACAGAAGGGTTGACTCTAAAAGCACAATGAACAGTATTCACCTCAAGAGATGCATTCAAACAATGTTAGAAAAAGATCTTTAGACTAACCAATGTTGCTGTATGGTCTCCCCTTTCACTGAATCCCACAGAACTCAGCTGGCGCACGGTGACCATTTTTCTGCCACACGACTAATGGCTCTTCCAGATGCCTGTGATGTTGCTCAAAGCAGCAAAGTCATGTTGTCAAAAAGCTGTTAATCTTTGTAATCATCTGAATAGTTGGTCAAAATGAAACAGCATGTCATATTGCATGAGAGTCATACAAGTGAAGTTGAGTAGGTTTGCAGGGACTGAATGACAAAGAACTTGGTAGGTTTTTGTTCTACCATTGTTTTTCTATTGCCTCCAGAGAACTTTGGATGAGGTCCTACAGGCTGACCGTCCCAGCTAATCATGCTATGTGTGATATTCACTGCTTACCTGGAACAACTAACAATCGTACTTTAAAGCCCTTTGTAAGGACTCTTTTTTGTGACTCTCTTAACTTTTCCTATATGAGTTGATGTCTCAGCTCTCTGACAGCTCCAAAGAGGAGAAAGAAGCCAGCCCACAGGGGGGGCAGTTCTGACCATTGCATGCCTGTTCTGCCCTTTCAGTTAAGATTTTCTGCAGTAAAGAAATTCTAAGCCACCGAACCACGTACGGGAAAATTGGTCTCAGATGTCAAGACAGTCTTAGAGCTGGGGCAGCAGGAGCTAGCAGCAGTGTTATCAGAGGCAATGTTTGCCAGCATGCCTGTGTGATGGCACTTGAAAGGCAGTGAGGGCATTTGCTCACTTCTCATCAGAGGAAGGAGGCCAGTTCATATCAGGAATCAAGGCACTATAATAGAAGAAACTCCTTCAAGTGGGTAGCAAGGCAGTGCAGTATGGCTTTGAAATTGCTTAACATCCTGATGAACTGGAGCAGGATTTACATATAAACGATGTCATACAAGCATATTCTCCATAATGCTTTGCCAGTAACCACCTCAGCATTATTCATTTTGATATCGCCCCATGCTGTGAAAACACGCATGAACCAGAAGAGTTTTACTGTGTTCTACAGGGTAGAAAAAATAATTATAAATAAAAACAAAAAGCAAATACTCATTATTATATATTGGCAATTTACTTGATAATGGCCCACATAGTTACAACCAACATCCCTCATGTTAGAGTTTCATGCTACAAGTGCCTTCACAGTTTAAAATAAAACTGCTGTGGTATACTGTGAATTACCAAATATCTGAATAATAATAATTAAAAAGGAATTTGAAAAAGCTAAGCTTCAATTTACAATGATTTTCAATTGAACACAGAAATTTTAAAATCTCTCACACTCTGTAATCCACATTTCCAGAAAGTTCCTGATTTTTTTCTCTCCTCAGCAGTAGACAAACATTTTTGCATCACTATCAGTAAGAGCACCAGGGATTCATGCTTACTTTACTCTCTCAGAAGACCTTAAATGCTCTGCAGATTGTAGTGTATGAAATCCTGATCCTGTCAATAACAATAGGCAGTGGAAACGCCATCCCTAAAGATCAGGAAGAGGGACACATATTTAATCCTCTGATTTTCCACTATGAGAATGGTAATAGCAATACCTCACATAGCTTGAGACGACAAAAATGCAGGGGAAGCTGGAATTCATGGGAAGTGGCAGTGTGCTCCCAGAGAAGGGATTTTTTCCCCATAGTATCTTTATAAGTAAACAGCAGAATCACTTTACCACCCAATTCATCTCTCTACTTATCTATTCAACAATTTTAAATCATCATCCATTGTTTTTCATATGACAGCAGTAGAAATGGTGAAACCCCTGGTGGTGGATTTCATTAAGTCTTTGGCAAGTCTTCCCTTTTTGGGATTAAAGTTCTTCTTTGGTTCTTTTTTGGGAAGTGGGTAGATGTTTAAGGTTCAGACTGGGTAGAAAGTTAAGGTTCAGGGGCTTAAACTACATGTATGAGTCAAAGTGGAGTTTCTCAGAGGGCTTGACTGTTTTCTCTGGACACTTAACATCTGCTTGATCTCTACTGGAAGACTGCCCACTGCGAGATCTCCTTAACTGACGATGTCCCCAGCATTTATACGCTATTTCTGGGACTTTGTGAACTGCCTTGTCCTCAGGGAACACTGCTATCATGGCAGTGCCTAAATCAGAACTGGAACTTTGATGTAAATGGGGCTGAATCCATTAATTTCTTTAAAAGTCTTTGTGATTTGCATTGTCCCAGAGGACATACAGTTATAGTGGTTCAAAGATCATACCACGCTTTGATGTTGCCAGGGCTGGATTCATTATTGCTTGAAATTGTAAGAACAAAGCTTTACATGGACACTTGAAATTAGCTGGGAGCCAGCACAGGGATGCGATCCATGCTATTTCCTTCTCCAAGCTTAATGAGCCTTAGAAGACCCAGCACTTTCTTGGTATACCAGAGTTTGTTTTTGGCAGGTGGGGACACAACGCTTTGGCCAGTTCTTTGAATGTTGCCTGAGCTCAGCTACAGCCAGCTGCTTCATCCTGGAGCTAGCTCCTTGGAGATGCTAAGACATTTTATAAATGCTGGGCTGGGGTATTGCTAGCAGTTTGTCTGTGGAAAAATGGCACATGGCCCGTTTACCAGAGTGTGTGGCTGCTGTTGTGGTCAAATGGGCTCCCAAACTTAATAGGCACTGCTAGATACGCCTAGTTATAGAGGTTTATATTATACTGTCAGGCTCTGTGTCCCACAGGAAAACTGTATGGGACATAGGTCTTGCACTGGTTTGGTTATGATTTCCTGTTGCTTTTCTGGATTGTTGTCAGCCTGGTTTGCAAAGTATCAGGATAACAGCCTGTGCACAAGTCTGACTTAGTGCACACATGAGGTAGCCTCTCTGCACATCCATCAGTTGTTTACCTGGAACCGTCAAAGTCTCCATTCAGCTCTGTCCTTAAGGTCTCCAAAATCTTTTAAGATATCTTTGGTCATGGCCAGATCCTTGCAACTTCAGAGCTCAAGCCCCATTGCTCAGAAATAGTGCTCAGACTTCAGAGCCCGAAGTTGTAGTGTATGTGCAAATTTTAGCCTAGCTCTGTGGACGAGGGAAACAAGTCTATTACCTTTCTGGCATGAAGTCCATTCATTATACTGCGTACAGAGCTCACATACATGTAAGGAAGAAATCGGATTCATTTTGTAGCCTGCACAGAAATAATTTTAAAATACACACATAGGATGGAAAAATGGGCAACATAATAACAGTAATGAAATCAATAATAATAATAGTAATTAACAATTCCTTTCCATTTTCCAGACCAGACAAGGAAGAGTTAAAACAGTTTGTACCAATTATTGACTACAAGATCTGCAAATGATTGCATAAAATTTCCAAAATATGCCTGCAAGCTTCTATTATTGATGTTGTGCCCCGGGACATGCACATATGGATTTAATTGTCTAAAGTGTTTTATTAATTAAATTGCTATGATTTACCTCTCCCATGTTAGCATTTACAGTTTATGAAACAGCTCGTAATTAGGAAATGACTATACTAATGTTGCTTGTTTACTTTGCAAGCAATACATAATAGTGCCACATTCCTCTTTTAAACCCACCCTCCCAGGCTACCTTTTTTCTAGCCCGATTAATAGGCAACTGCTGCTGGTGCGTTAAATTGCTTTTTGGATATGTGTAGGGGGGAAGATAACTGCTAGGGTTACTGCCGCTGTTGAAGTGCACAGCAGCATCCTTCCTCCTAGATTGGAATCTTCATCCAGAGCTCACTGAAGTTAATGGACATCTCACTCACATTGGTGTATTTTGGATCTGTCGCAACAAGCAAAAATGAGGATTTTTTTCCCCTAAATAGAGTATCATGTTGAGTGCAGAACCCCCAAAATACTCTAGCAAGGCAAAACCTACTTTATTCTCATAGGCAAGGTTTTGAGTTTTCTTCACTGACTCTCAGAAAGATTTTCTAGAATACTTATGAATAAATGCCCTGAAGTTGTGCACAACTGGATTTATTCAAATGAAAGAAAGTGTGTAAGTTTTAGGCAGAACAATATTTGCCAATGAGTAGATAGGTATTACAGCATCAAAAGGTTACTTAGCCCATCTAAATGATAATCCATCTCTGTGTGAAAGTTAGTATTATTAAATTTATAAATTAAATTCTATAGTTTCAAATTTTGTGCATTTTTTTTTCTTATTTGGAGAATGCAGACACCACATAATTGACCCATATGTTTATGTGGAGGAAGAGAGAGAAGAAAGGAATGTTATTACAGCAGGCAGTTGCACTAGATGATTGTTGTAGGTCCCTTCCAAAAGAAATTTCTTTTCTATTCTATTCTATTCTATTCTATTCTATTCTATTCTATTCTATTCTATTCTATTCTATGATATATTTTAAGACCAGAATGGAAGAGAATGATCTCTTGACTAAAATATGCCACAAAATGTCACTCAGTAATTCCTACAAATATTCTTACTTTGCTTCGACTCTGCTGCTTTTCACATTGGGATAGGATCTTACATAGGCATGGCCTCTTGCACTCCCCTAAGTTCCAAAGAGCTTTACAGTCTTTGCTGATGCCCATCACCTCAGTACTCTGCTGTCCCCAGCTTCTTACTGAGTTCAGTGAGAGTAGAGATGGGCACGATGCAGTTGATGGCATTGACACAACTACCGTGTGTGCTGGCTTGTTTGTGATGCAAGCTAAAACCTACCTGTGTCTTTGGTTGAAAAAGCTGCATTTTAAAAAATGCAAGTGACCAGAATTTTGCAAAGGAAAGAAGATGACATGTGGAATGAGGATCAGGACTTAAGATGTTCACATGGCAACTGGCATTTCCTTCCGAAAGACTGAATTTACCCCTCCCTATGAAACAAAAGCCTTGCCCTGCTTAAGACTTCATTTTTCTAGTCTAGCAATGTAGGATATGTCTGGATAGTGCCACATCTTGGCTTCCCCTGCCACTGTAATGCTTAATAGGGGCTTTCACTAGACAACAGAAGATAAAGCGATCTTTGGGCTAGCTACTATAATTGGCCTTAGCAGCCCTGGACTGTTTTAGTGGTTCTAACATTTAGTGGTAAAACATAAAGTTGTCTTACAAATGATTCCTGCCCCTGTGGCTTATTGAGCATTTGGTGTGTAGTGAGTTATATTTCAAAGAGGTAAATTAATAATGGATCTCTCTACATGTAAAAGTTCTTTGGGGAGAGATCATTAAATGGGATTTACTGACACTGTTGTATTGACTTTGATTCTATTTGATGAATGAGTGAGGTTGTGTCCATCTTCAGTCTGGTTGATAAGTTGGTTTTTTCCTCCTTCTTTGCTCTCTGTGTAATAGGAATGGAAAATTGCTGTGATGAAGCAGTACACTATAAGATAGCTAAAAACAGATAAAAAGGGAGCTTTCAGGTGGAGCCTTATTTAACGCTTTTGAACAGGTCTCTAGTTTTCCAAAATGTTCATCAAAGCAGTTCTGCTTAGTCCTATGAAACCTGCTAGGCAGACAGCACCACTGAAAACCAGATCCTTTCTATTGGTGCAAAAAACCAGAGAATGACGACCAAAATACCACTGTTCCCTCAGAGGCAGACTCTCATGTGACACAAATTTCTTATGCCAGGCCAAGCTTTTCAAATATTAATACCTCAGGCTGATGCTGTTTTACTACTGTAAGTACACTAGTACCTTTACTAGTACATTCACAGTCATGGAAATAAAGAGTCATTTCATAGGAGTCAATGTAGTTCCTCCTGCACAAAACCAGTGAAAGTGAGAAAAAAAATAAGTCTATCTTTTTTCTGCCATTTCCAAAGTTAGAGTGGACTAAGAATATGAACATACCCTAAACTTGTCTATCCTTAGGAAACGTAACATGGTGGCTACTATCCTTCTAATACACTTTCAGGAGTACCCAAGCCACACTGATTAAATGTTATCTGTTTAGATCCTTCTTCCTCTTTGATTGATGGAGAGTGACAGGAAGGTGGTTTGGAGGAGAAGCTTGATCTGGGTCTAGGTCTTTGCTGCGGAGCCCAAGAAAGCTCCCCTGCATCATGAGCTGGGTACAGGCCATGCTCCATGCCAGGTCTTACCTTCATTTTGGGTGAAAATCAGCTGTGCACCTCTTCTTGGTGCTCTGGTTTTCCTATGGGGGAAACACGTAAATGAAGGCCAAAGAATCCTATCACATCTCACAGAGGTCCTTACATGTAGCTGCTGCTGCCCCTTGGCGGAATCCCTCTCTCCCCATCGACTGCAGCTGGAGTTTGGAAAGATATATTGGAAAGCTCAGCTTCCCACTCTTGGAGTGGCAAAATTTGCTTTCCCTGCAGCTGGGAAGCTTTGAGTGGACGCTGCCTAAACTATGCCACAGGCTGTACTTTCTGAATGCTAATGCACAAAGTCACCTTCTTTGCCATCATGTGCATGCTTCAGGCATCCCACACCTTCACAAGGTGATTTCATTAGGATTCCAATTAAAAGCCTGTGAAGAAATATCTCTGTTGCTCCTTTCCTTGTAAATATTGTAACTTTGGTTTGCAACTGGAATTTTGAAGTTGGTATCTGTGCCATTAAAATACCAATGATACTGCTTTTCAGTTTCATTTTGTCATTCACTCCTCTATAGAGTCCCTCACTATACCTAATTAAAAAAGAACTAAACAGAAAAAAAAAGAACTAATCAGAAAAAAAAAAGAAATGCATGAAATCCTCAAAGATACAATCTAACCTTTATAGGACTCAGAAAACCACTTAGTACTAGCACTTGGTATGATGTTCAGCTCCATGAGGGCAACAGCAGTATATCTACTATAGTAATGGTTTTGCCTCTTCATAACATTAATTGATTGCATTTAAAAATGGCACCATCAGTGTCAGCATGCCATCTTCAAATCCCTGCCACGATTTTCAGAGTGTGTACAGAGCATTTCTGGCTGGAGCAGCAGGTGGACGGCCTCTGGCTGGTGCAGAGCTCTGCTTGATCGCTGCGCTTGGCTGCTGTAAGCCCTAAAGTGTTTTCTCCTTATGGAACAACTCACCTTTACTATTACGGACAATGCAACAAGCACCCAGCACCGCATATGGGTAATGCCACTGTGCACTCCTGTGCCCTGTTGCAGCTGTTGGCTTCTAAACTAAAAATGACAGAGGAAAATTAATGAAGTATGTATAAAAAGATGACTGTTTTTAAAGGCATGCATACAAATCCTGCCACCAAACAATGTTCTTCAAGAATAAAATGTCATTCCCTAACTGAGGGCTTGGTCCAAGGCTCAAGAGAATCAAGGAGAATGGTTTCTGCTGACTTCTTTGGGCTATGGATAAAGTCCTTTGAGCAAAATTTTCTTCTCTCAACCATAACTCAGGTAAGTGGCCTGTAGAATCTCTGATTAAAAAAACATCCCTCAAACTGTGCTTTGTAAGAAATAAGGAGCATGAGTTTCTCCTATGCCTTTTCACATCTAAAATATACTCAAAGCTGTGAAATACTGCATGTCGCGTAAGTGCAAAACAAGCTCATCCGTTTATATGCATGGCCAGATTTTCAGAAATGCTCATCTTGCATGGAAGGACCAAACGAAGTAGCCGGAGCCATGAGATGAGTCCTCAGAGGACATCAGTTGCCGCCATCCTCTGGTGGCAGCAGGGCAGGCTATGGCAGCTGTGGGTCCGTCCCGAGGCTTCCAGCGGCCATCGCCACATTAGACCATACTGACTTTGGGCTCTTTTCTAAGCCATAGCAAAAGGCGGTCATTTCAGGTGCCCAGAAGCAGAAGCTGAGCCCTTTTTGTGAGCCTTTGCTTCACAATTTGGCCCCACAGATGCCTCTGCCAAGTAGCTGAGAAAGAATGCTATGTTAATAGTGAGATTGCAGTACACGTGGAAGCCACACTTGGCACCCATGAAAAGATAAATTTATGTTATTTTCCTCTTCCATTTTATCTCTTGCGACAGTATTAATCGGCCCCAAGTGACATATTTTATGATGGCCTTTTTTTATTAAGCGCTAAGCAAAACCTGTATTTCTCCAGAGCACTCAGGGGCCACTAGTGTGAATTTGTCATTAACATGCTAAAGAGTTCTGCTCCAAGAATAGTGTGACCTGTTCGTTTGTATGTTAATAGAGCTCGTGTCTAGAAAGATTGGAAGGGAGTCTTCCACCAGGCACAGGCTGCTCCTGAGAACAATGCAAAGGGCTCCTGTGAAATAACAATACTAATGATGATGATGATGATGATGATAATGATAATAATAATACCTTTCCACTTCTATAGCGCCTTTCATTCAAACAACTCCAAGCACCCTGCAAATTAATTAGGCCTCACAGCAATTCTGGGAAGTAGTATCCCCTACCGATCTGTCGTAGGAACTGAGAGGGTGTAGATAGGGAAAGAGCGAGATTTGCCCCAGACTTCATCTGAAGTCAATGGGAGAGTGTGGATAGAAGCTGGCATCCTGATTCGTACTCCCCTGCAGCCTGACTATAAAGCAACATTGCTCTATACGGTGCAAAGAAGCACAGTGGGTTTAGAAGAACAAGAAAGAAATTACTCAGCAATAAAGTATCAGTATCAGTTATTATTTTTCAGTCTGGGTTCCTGAAATCACCCTCTGTATAAACACAGAAATAAAAGTGCCCTGCTTTTCAGTGACACTGAGCATACACAGCTAAATCTCAGCTTTAATCTAGGCATCTCAGTATGAATTTAGATATATGGCTGAAAGCACCTGCGTTCCAAACTGTTGGGAGTTCAGCATCACAAGTAACAGAAACCGTGTACCTGGCTGTTACTTGGCGTACAGTTGATCTGTTTGTGAGATGTTTGTGTTATGGTTAAGGTGTAACATATCTATGTTAGAATCATAGAATCATCTCACGGGACCATGTTACTTTGCAAAGATAGACTGCTGACAGAGAGACAGACTGATGAGAGGAGCTCCTAATCCCATGCAGCTTGAGAGGCATCACCTGAACACAGGAGTGACAAAGGTTTGTGGAAGTGCTGGGAAGTTTTCCTTGCACGGACCCAGGAACGCAAATCCTTCTGTAAGCACAGGCTCGTCCTTGCAGTGGGTGGTAGGAACATCTCTCCCATCTAGCTTAGCCGCTACAGGATTTAAATGGATCTGTAAGTGCACTCCTATCAGCTCTATTAAATACTTTTGAAATAAATTCAAAAGGCTCACTGGAGAGAATGGAAAAGGTTGTGTCTGCCTTTTACCCTGATTTCCTTATCATCTAGGTAGAATTAGGGGAAGGATGCAAAAATCAATTGATTTTTCTCACTGGGTCCAGATTTAAAATATGCCTCCCCAGGAAAGCTGTGACTTGCACATTCCCAGCTCAGTACTTGTTCTAGGCAGCTTTTTGTGTCACACAAACAGCGTAAATGGGCTGAATAACGTTTAGTAGGGCAGGGCAGGACAGCAAAGTTCAACTTGTAGTTTTGCTCTGTCCGCAGATTTCCAGGTTTTGCAGATCAAGGTATCTTTAATTCCCCTTGTCAGTCATTCATGTGAAGTGGTAGATAGAGCAAAGTAGGCGCATGTGTATAGTAGAAAATGTATATAAAGTATATACATCTTTAATCAGAGGGAGAGTATGTGGCTCAACTCTGTACCTGTGTTTATTTGTGCATTTGCTGTTGTGCTCACAGTGGATGTAGAGCAGACCACGAAACCAACAGTATCTTTGCTCTGAAGAGCATTTAATCTGGGGGGCAAGGAGAAACAACAAATCATATATATAATTACTTTGCCATAGAAATAAAACAGTTTCATCTGGCCAATTACAAGGACACATATTTAAATGAAGAATTTAGGGGAAAAAAGTAATTGCTTTACTGAAATAATGGCAGGTACCTGGGAAGAGATGCATAAAAAGACTAAAAATTATTCATTAGGCAGGAAGCAGAAGAGACCTCGAACACACACCAAGGATTTTCTCACTGCATTCAGATGAAGCCAGAAGTTGGCACTATATAGTTACAAGGTGGGTTTTTTTAAACTCCTATGGAAAGAAAATGTGCGTCTAAAACTGCTGCATACTCTGCACTTCTAGTTCTCATCCAAGCCATGGTTCAGCCATGCTGTGTAGAAATTCTTCCTGTTTTTCTTCAAGGATTTCCTATTTTATGCTAAGGATTAATGTTGTCTGCCACTCAACAGTATAACGAATGACATAATTTATCCAGCAAGGTAAATGTCAGACAATGCCCAGAAATATCAGTTGATAAATTATCAGTGAGTCTAGTAGCAGGGGGGTTTATGCTAAAAAAAATAAAAAAGGAGAAGGATAGAAGGAACACCGGGCAATTTCCACTTGCTTCCCTTTATGGTTCAAGGAATGGCTTGGAGTTTACTTGAATTCAAGGAGGTAAAATTAACCAAATCAGACTTTGTGTGGATTGGAAACCATGGTGTCTAGCAATAGAGGGAAAGTGTCAAAAGCCCAAGAGATGTGAAAGAGAAAAGAGGCATAAAAGTTAAAAAATAAAAAGCAGAATGGAGGAGACCCAAAAAAGGAAAACTGGGAGAGAACAAAACATTTTGTAGAGGGCTTTGTATAGATGAGTGTTTTTTGGGGCATCTTTACCTCCTTATATGTTCATGTGATATACAGTTCATCCAGGCTAAGGACCACAGCTAATTCACTTACTGTTTCACCCCAGCTGTAGACAATTGCAACCCAGAATATTTTTAGAGGTCATTCTACTAATTACAACAGTCAGAGTTTCCAGCAAGGCTATGGCACTTTAGGCCGTTTGGTGTATCTCAGCCTAGTGGTAAAACTAGAAATAAAATTTACTTAACTGATAGAGTCATATCAAAATCAGCAATACACTGCTAATTTCAATAACCCAATTGAGAAGTGACAGATCAGCTAAGGAAAAGTTAGCAGTAGCTCACAAAAGCACTTATGACCTGCTTCCAAAGGGCAACGACAGAGCATTTTAGTAAAAGAATTAATATAAGTTAGATTAGGGTTACAAGTCGCTCTGGGAATTACCTGTCAGCTAGAAGTAAAAGAGCTGATGTCTATCTTACTGAAGTCCAGAGATGTAAATTTTGTTGCAGGTTGCGTGAAGCTGTTTCCCTAGGTATTGTTTTTTTCCTGAAAAACAAACACATTTTAACATTATTTAAATAGCACATAATTAAGTAGCCACGTTCTCATCTTGTTTAAAAGGGGGAAAACCCCCCAAAACCCCCTGCCTGCAGTGTGCTCCAGGCATGGAGGGCGACACAGGAGCACAGTAAGTGGGAAAAAAAAAGGGGGAGAAACAGAGAATGTTTAACATTCAGAATTTGTCCACAGCCGATAATTTATTGGAACTCATCTGTAACAAGGCCTGGCACTGATTTATAAGTTGATTTGAAAAATAAATAAAAGTGATAGAAACCTGCATTCGGTTTTAATGATAGACTGTTGCAGCGTGAAAAGTAAGGATATGAAACATTGCAAGGAAATTAGATATTATGCCCTGAAGACAACTGCAGCTACCAGCCCATTAATTGTTAGATATTTATTATTAAAAATTTCTTTTCATGAGTGACTGCAGAATATTTGCGCTCTTAAAGTTGTTGAGTTCTGACATGAATGAAGCATACGAAGCTCATTTTTTCTTCCCTCTGTGTGTGCGCGTGTGTGTGTTTGTGGAGCTGACAAGGTAGCTGACCCAAAAATGTGATGAATCTTTCCTGCACAAACACACACACACACAAGTGCTGCCTCTGAATTGATACCGAAGAGGATAATGAATGCTGGGAAGTTTGTAACTGTTCTGAATTTCAATAGCAAGGGGCTTGATAGTGCTTGGAAACAAGTCTCTCTGGAAGCAGAGAGGGCCCAACTCTGTTTCCAGTGAGGTGAACAGCATCTCCGAAGAGCTCTGACAATTTGCGTGGACAGGGTATCATCTCCTGTGTGCTCCCAGGGCTTAACCAATTGTACAGCAAGTGCTGCAGAAAGGAGGAGGCAGGTAACTAGTAAAAAACAGCAGTGGATATCTGACAAATCAAAAAGACAGCAAGTAAAGTATCATTTTAAAAAGTGCTCTAAAGCTCTTGGCAAATTGAGGCATTGTATCACGCCTTAAAAATACATAGGAAATTCAATCAAATAAATTCTGAATCAAAACGAGTTCACTGAAAGGCAAGGCCACCTAATACAGCCTCCTACTTCTCCACCCTCGACTTACAAAACAGCCAGCGTTGCTGATCTTTGGAGGAAGCAATGCCTAAGGGAAAGAGCACGCGTAGGACTGATGCACGGGAGGAACGGCACGGGCAGTCGCGTGTCTGCGCGCTGATTGCCACGTTGGCCCGCTGAGTGGCCGTGGGTGCTGACCTGCCTGTAGATATATAGACAATAATAAGCCCTTTCTTTTAAAAGCACTTTTGAGGACAACTAATGAAAACGGGAAAGAGACAGGGAGAGAAAAACATAATGTTTTATTATTACATGGTCGTTATATTGCAGTAGTGTCTAGAGTTACGCGACATTGCACATATACAGAAAGAGAAATGGTCCCTGTCTCAATCGGCCTATGATTTACCTGTCTCAGATTTTTCTATGAATTATTAATAGCAGTTATAATAATTAAGTATGATAATAATGTGGCTACGGAAACTTAATGAAGGAAGATCAGATTTAAAATCCTTGTTACTTGGATAGTCTGAGACAAACGTTACCACCATGAGCTTGTACAGTGTTCAGATCATAAAAGGCAACTCTTGACTCTACTACAAGCAAAACAACATATGTGTCCTTGTTCCTTTTTTCCCTTCCAAGTTGTATAAGGCAGCTTATCCCCATTTCTCCACCCTCATTTCACTTGGAAAACTGCACCTCTAAGGCCACATGCACTATACAAATGAGGTTTTCAAAAGCAGGGATGTGTTCAGCTCACAGTAAAAGGTATCTGGTACTTCATCCGTCCTTGGGATTTGAACACTTCTTTCTCCACACTGAAACATAACTTACAGTCTACATTACTGCTATTTCCTCGTAGGTATTTCTTTGGCGTTTCTAAAGAAGATAAAATCTGGGAGGCCACATACTTCCTTTTCAGAACACAGACCTAAAAAGGAGGAACATTTTATGCAGTGCAAAGAAGACAGGCAGCTATTAAAGAAGATTCACAGTTATAGGCAAATATATTAATGGTGGGGTTA
The DNA here is from genome assembly GCF_964188355.1 of Buteo buteo. Taxonomy (NCBI): domain Eukaryota; kingdom Metazoa; phylum Chordata; class Aves; order Accipitriformes; family Accipitridae; genus Buteo; species Buteo buteo. The sequence goes on along the minus strand of NC_134190.1, from coordinate 11,457,693 downwards.
GCTCTTGAAATGAGAATTTATAACATGCCTTAACCTAATCCCTCATTAAGATAATTTATTCCCCCCCTCAAGGTCTCACATCACAGCTAGCACTAGGCAAATAATTAGTAACAAACAATTCATTTGATCAATTTCAACTCCTCTTTTTTAATGAATTGTCAGTCAATGCAGTACAATTTTCTCAAATATATTTATAATTCAACATTATTTGCCAATTTTTGTGATGAATTTGTAGCCTCTTGTTTATCCAGGAGGAGCTGGGTGCTCGGCGGTAGCTAGTCAAGGCATTTTGAGTGCATGCAGAAGTCACATGGCGTAATTGCGTTCTCTGTCTGGAAAGTGGGATGTACAGATCAATTTTACTTTGTGAACACTCAGGCTTTCTGGACGTGAACATTATTTCCCCTCAATGAAATTGAGCACGTGAACATTTTAATCCATAACTCACAGATGAGGATGAGAGTTCTCTGCTGTGGGGTCACGTTGCCCGAGAGACTCACATCTCCCTTGGTATCGAGGTGGGAAAGGGCCGTACTTCCATCTTGCTGCTGGGAGAGAGCATCCTGGCATAGAGAAAGCTGCAAGCCTGCGTGCTAATTAAGGCGGCCTTAGGAAGTTACTGCAGCAGAAGCATTTCCTGAAGAATCTCCAGCAAGTATCCAAACATTTGCTGAAGTACTGACTAAGCTCTTTGCTCGGCTGCCCTTCTGCCTGCTGTGGAGAAACCTATGGGAGTCCACTTAGTGAGCGTGGCATCCAGAGGACTGAAAGGCTATGAAATGAATTGAGGTCTCTGACACAGCCCTAACTGGGCCACCACAGCAGCCCTGGAAGGTATTTTCAAACTACATTTTTCACGTTATATCAGCCAGAATGAGAGCAGTTATCAAGCTAATGAAATTCTTACATCTCTGTCAGCTGATGGGAATAAAGCCATGCAATACCGTTTCCTAAAAGAGCAGCATAAAGCCACCGACCACAAGTGCAACCTATAAAACTATGGAAGAGAAGTACGGCAGTTACGGTATAAAGGCACCAGGCTGGGATCCAGCAGACCACCCTGCACGGCATTCCTGTGTCAGCCACCCCCTCTTCTTTTTCTGTGAAATGGGGAGACGTGTTTTGTCATTTTTCACATGCAGCTGACGGCCCGTTGCTCCTGTGTGCTTCCCACGACGAGGACAACTTCCTACTGCAGGGCTGTTTGTTTGGAACCAGCGCGGCAGAGCTGGGTATGTGTCACCCCAACACAAACAGCAGTAGCTAGGCGGTTCAAATACTTTCTCTAAACCAACTACTGTAAATGCAGAAAATCCAATTACGGTTACACTTACAAGACAACAAAGTAGAGAACGTAACTAAAGCTCTCAGCCTCACTTCAGCCCTGTAGAGACACAAAGCTACAACTATTCAATGACAGAGAGGTCAAATTGAGCTGCTCAGATTAAGCACTTTTAAAACAATGCTGTACATTTTCCTCCAGTGTTTTATCCTCTGCGTGCCTGGATGCAAGGCAGAGAAAAGGTGTGGGGGATCGGGGGGAGAGCGGGGGGAGGGTAAAGTGGCAAACCGTACTGTTCTCGCTGGGGATAGTTACAAGTTCCTCATAAAATTTATGTTCTGAACTTAATTTTAATTTAGCTCAAGACTTTCCTTAGGATAAACTATTAAAAATCTGTTACATGAATGCCAATTAAGAAACTCAAATAAAGTACTAGCACTCAATACTCCTAATGAAGACACCATTAAAAAATAAAAAACCCGACACTCATGCAGTCCCTTACTCCAAAAAAAGTCTAGAGCGAGAGCAAAGAAAACAAGTTAGTATTGTGACAATTTTTTTTCCCCCTTTACTTGCTGTTTTAGAGGACTTTCAGAGTGGCCAGATCTCTAAAGGATGGGTTAAACAGGACCCAATATTTCTCCACATCAAGTATGCACTCTTGACGTCCTGCTAAATTGCCATCTCAGCCTTACTTTGGAGGACACACAGAAGTGTAAGGAACAGATTCTCAGGTATTGATGCTCCAGCTACAATGCTAGAGAAATATAAAGAATAAAATTGAACAGAATAATTTGTGAATGTGCTAATTCAATTTCATCCTGTAAAACTGGTAAGATACAATGCACCTTTTACAGAAAACCTGTATGAGACCTAATTCTATTATTTATTTCACTTCGCTACTAGCTCAAGTAGATTATGTTGTGCAATGTGGTGGGATAGTGTTCTTCCATTTTTGCACCCTCATATGTGAACCTACTCTATAAATTAGTATCATCTCTGGCACCATTACAGCCTTCTCAAGAAAAGCAGCCAAGACAAGTGGTCTGGTAACTAGACCACTGGATAGAAGTCTCCTGTTCCAGCATTTCTGTCAGTCTAGCTCTTTGTTTTAGCTCTTTGTTTCTTTTGGCTTTTTAATGACGCCATTAACTAAAAAGGTAACACCCCATTTTAGATCAAACAGTATTTTCCATTAAGAGCAAACTGTTCTTCCTTGGGTTTTGTTTTCCTGGAGAAACCTCTGCCTCTCCTACCACCAAAATGTTCCCTACACTTTCCCTAAGGATTAAATCTGCCCTCAGCCCAAGCCAAATACTATACACGCAATTGCTTCAGCTTGGCTGTTGAGTTTGAATGAATTTAAATTGCTGAAACTCAGCCCCAGGGAGGAGCTGGTTGATCTTCTTTTGTAGTAATCTGTACATTTTTGCTTTCCAAGAATTTCTACAAATCTCTATTTGTATTCACAGTTTCTTTAAAAATGATTAATTATTGTTAGTTATTCTGCATAAAACCCTAATTTCATGCATATTAAACATATGAGCTCATAGTAGTACCCTGTCCTTCATTTACAAGGAAAGGTCTCAAGTACTTGCTTTTTCTTCAGGAAAGATGTTCTTTTTTGGCAGAACAGAAGCACTAGCTCCTCTGTTTCAACAAGAAATCCTAAACATGTGAGATTCTGCTATTCTGAGGCTTCTGTTCTCCTCTGAAATGTAAGTAGCAGTTACAGTCTTCTTGCAGTGAAATAACAATAGATCTGCAGTCCATGCTGGTCATATGTGTCAACAGGTTTTATGGCACATAGTGCAATGCACTACGTTCAATAGAGTTTGTATGAATTTGTAGTTATTGCACTTCTTGCAAACTAACAATATAGATTTTTATAGACAACTGTGGAGAAACTGGGCGTCGTAACTGAACAGAACTTTATTAATCCATTGTTTAAAAAATAATCTGCAGTAGTGTCAGCCACAGACTTCTGAGTAACAAATCCAAGTAAATCACTTTGCTTGCTTTTGGATAGCAGCATTCCAGAGGCAAAGAGACTAAATTAAGTTACAGTCATAAGTGTCAGTTATTCCACACAGTCAAAACAAATCATCAATTGACTACACACATTCATGAAGAGTTGAGAGAGTCAGGATGTAGCTTACAGATTAACTGAGATGAAATTACACCTGTTAGAAAAATGTGTTGCTTTTATTTATCAGCAGAGTAATATAACAAGTATAAATTCATGCTGAACATTAACTGGTTTAGCAGAGAGAGGGTATGTTCGCCCCTATAGCAGTGTGCAACTCACAGGCTACTGGTACTGGCGTTTTGATAGTTGGACTTTAATAGACTCTACAAGCAATGGGACTTTGCTATGATTTTTCTCCACCTTTTCTTGTAAAGAGTTCTGAGGTTATGAGGCTACACATGTATTCAAGGAAGTACAGCTACACCTCTCTGCTCAGTCCCAGATTCATTCCAGCTTCTTGAAAAATGTAATGGAGTTCAGATCACAGTCACGCGAAAGTTACTGCAAGATAGAGAAGAATGTGATCTCATACTGTCAGGTACTCCAATCTATGTGCTCAATACATATGAGATAATTTATTTTTCTTCAGTGAGAAGTGTGTGTACACGGACAGTTTCTACTGGATTTACTGTGTGGCAGTTTTCTGAGTCTCATGTCACAGAGATTTGTGGACACAAACTCTTACTTATGTGCCTGGGGATCCAAAAGCTTTAGGCAATAACTGGTCTCATCCCTGGCAAGCATGCAAGCAAGATTGCTTAATCTCAGGCTGCTTTAATACCAGGAAAGATGGAGTTTGCAAACCAAGCTTGTACACCCAGGCATGAGCCATTTATTAAGGATAAGAAGTCCAGGGAAATCAGGTATGATACATAGTAAGGATTAGCTACTTTTAAATCAGTTCTTACCTATGTAGTTATGTAGAATTTGTTTTCTTTTGTTAAATTCAAGGATGGTGATATTACCTAACAGCAAGAATACAGTCTTCATTTGAAGAAGCCAAGCACTCACATTCAGATTTTACTTTTAGCTGGACTGCACAGGGTGGTGTAAACCAGGGATAGAATACTACCAGCTGTTAACTTGAACTGCTTATTAAGGGCAATTTTTAGCATATTTCTTACTAAAATGATTTTCCACTACCAAAATTTGGATGGTACACAAAATAAATAATCCTAACTTTAGGCTAGAGCAACAAAAGATTAAAGGCATGTTAAAGCCTGAAGAGCTTAAATTCTGCTTAGTCACTGCCTGAAGCCGGTATGAACTCTGCTTTGTGCATCAAAGTCTTTCAGGGGTCTCAGATCCTCTTTGTGAACATTGAATCACAAAATCATAGAATAGTTTGGGTTGGAAGGGACCTTTAAAGGCCACCTAGCCCAATGCCCCTGCAACAAGCAGGGACACCTTCCACTAGACCAGTGCCTCCACATTCTACAGACAGCCTGTAACATAACCTGCTTCCTAAGCATAGCCTGTACTGCTCTTAATTTTTTGCATTGAGGGCTCTCTACCTATAATGTGTTGTCCTGCAAACATGGCGATAGTTCTTATGTAATGGAACTACCACGAGAGCTTGCAGTTTTTGAAGAGAAGCATGCAACGAGGAAGGACATCTGTAGTATGCAGCCAACAACATCACCTTATCCACGAGACTGGGCTGCGGAGCTTTCACAGTGCTTCATTACCGAGATGCCACTGCTGCGTCATTCCTTTTCCACAGTCGTGGACAATAGTGTGAAAAAGACTTGTCTTCAGAGGTTTGATTATATCCATATTTATGTTAGCACTGAGTGCCGAGTTACTGTAGTGCTGTGGAAACATAAAGGAGTTCAGGAACCTAGAATGAGGCAAAAGTGAAAAAATAGGAACAGTAGCCTGTCAAGAAAGGTTCATTCTTCTGCAAATGGTACCAGTAAATGGATCCTATAAATGCGTCTGAATTCCCAAAGATGATTTTATAGGCCTACTGAACAACTCACCAGTTGCTTCACAGGCTGTAACTGAAGCTATAACCTTTCTCATATAACAGCACTGTTTGTCATTCCTAGGGAGAACAGGGAGAGCCCCTTACTTCACCTCAATCTAAAAACCACCTTCCACTTTCTTATGAATGCTAGAGACTTCTGGGATGTCTGCATTTCCTCAAGATGTACACTTCACAGGCACTAAACACAAACACTCTTCTTAAACCACGTGTAAGACTTGCCTTGGTAAATGCAGTTGAATGCCAGTGCTACCTAGAAAATTCAGTAAGCTGGGCACAGATAGACTTGCTGTCTTAACAAGCGAGCAAAGCAGGCACGCTGGCAGCATAGAATCAACCAGACTTCACACATCTCCAAAGCCTGCTGTCTTGCAGCCCCCTCCCCTGTCTGACTGGGTATTTCACCCGGAACATGTTGTCACCACGTCTATTCCACGAGACAGTTTGCAGCGGAAGCCAAACTTACAACACTCTGTATTCAGATGTACCATACTAACAGGAGCCCAGGGGTTATTTATTCAATCAATTTTCCCTTTACTGCTGCAGTTACAGGCAAACAGCAGATTACCATGTGACAGATTGTACAACGGTAAACAGCAGCATTTATTGTGTAATGGTTAACAGCAGCATTTATTGTGTGTGCACATGTTCCAGTGCTGTTGGGGTTCAAGTGTTCAACCTCACATAGCAATTTTGCTTCAGTTTTATATGGAACTAGAACTGCTATATGATAGAGATTTTTGCATATATACGCTTGAGTAAATGCCTGATACTACAGACCTGTATTTAAGTGGAATTTATACCTGGGTTTTGAACAAGTATGAAGGCATCTACCACAGCTGTTCATGTTCATGCAAAACACTGACAAATAACAGGCAGCAAGTGGTGTAGTAACACTTCTAGCAGCTGCCTGCAGATCAGATGCTGTGCTAAAAAACCCAATAGCACTGCAAGAGCTAAATGCAGGAAAACAAAAGCAACTTTGAACTCCTTCATTAATACATTCAAATAGTTCTGCGTTGACAGCATCAATTTAATCTACCAGTTCCTTGTATTTGCTCTAAGAGATTCAGATACTCTCATTGTGCATTGAGCAACAGTTACCAAATGAAGGTCTCTCTCTCTCTCTCTCTCAAGGGGAGTGTGCTCTGAAGCTACTCACTGTTCAGCTAGCATCACACTCAGCTTCAGCAGAGTTACTGTAGCCAACCCAGAGATACTTGTTTTAAGTAAGTTTATTAACACTTTGGAAAAAGTGGAAGTATTAGAATCTAGACAGACAAAGCTCGTAAGATTTATGACCACAGAATGATTGAGGTTGGAAGGGGCCACTGCAGGTCCCCTGGTCCAACCTCCCCCCCCAAGCAGGGCCAGCTAGGGCTGGTTGCCCAGGACTGTATCCAGATGGCTTTTGGGTATCTCCAAGGATGGAGACTCCACAACCTCCCTGGGCAACCTGTGCCAGGGCTCGGTCACCCTCTAAGAAAGTGTTTCCTGATGTTCAGAGGGAACCTCCTGGGTGTCAGTTTGTGCCCACTGCCTCTGGTCCAGTCACTGGGCACCACTGAAAAGGCCCTGGCTCCATCCTCTTTGCGCCCTCCCTTCATCAGGTATTTTGTACACATTTATGTGATCCCCCTGAGCCTTCTCTTCTCTAGGCTGAACAGTCCCAGCTCGCTCTCTGCTGTAGCCCCGTATCTCTCTTGTCCTGGGGAGTACAGAACTGGACACAGTACTACAGGTGTAATGTAAATTACAAGGTAAAACTTTACACTTGAAATAGAAAACCTAAGAAGAGGAAGCATAAAACTGAGAAATTGAATAAAGAAAAAAAATTAAATATCCAAAAGTGTAGAAAAGTATTACATTACTATCACACCTCAAGAAAAAACAGCAAAACAGCAGAAACTGATCGAGGAATAGAAAAGAAGCATTAAGTCAGCATTATGTTCTAAGCTGAGTATTTGTCCAAGCATGTTCTTTATTGTGTTACTGTCTTTGCTTCTCTACAAGTGAATGGCAAAAAGATACAGATCCAGCATGACATCATTTTTCTCAATTCCTCACATTATGACAATTCCTCACAGTTTTCCAATAGCAGCAGCTTTTGACCAGTAGCAAGGTGAACTAAATTCGGACCAGTCACCTGAAAGTGAAGGATATTATGCTTCTCTATGACTGCTACTCTCTCCGCCTTGTTTCCATCGCAGTGTTCACAGAAAACAGAACAAATCAACAAGATAATGTACACAATGCAAAGAAGCTTCAAACAAAATGCAGGAAGCCTATTTTATGGCTGTCTTAATTTTGCTTTAAATTATACTATCATAGAATACAGAACAGAAACAGTTTAAAATCTCTAATAACGGGGTAAAAGACAACTGAGCTTACATTGGTACTGTTTCATTTCAGGTACAGAAGGGCTCTATCGGACTTGAGGCATAGAATAACTGAGGGTATTAACATCTATTCCTTGCTCATCACAGACTTAAGGCAACTTTGGGCAAGTTACCATCTCTGTTTCATCAGTGAAATGGAGATAGGATTTTTCTGCCTCATAGGCAAGACTAAAATTAATCTCTATAAACTGCCTGAATAGTCAGGAGTTTTATATTAAATATTAAAATTAATATAAAGATTTTTAAACAGGTAAAATGTAAAAGAAAAAAAAACCACCCTTCCACTAACAAATTCTGAGCTATTACCTAAACTATATATAAAATCCCTCCAGAAAAAGAGTATGAATCCATTTAATTACTTTCCTAACTTGTGAAGTTTACTTATTATTTCCTGCCCTCCAGAGTATACATGCAATTCTATACCTCTTCAGAACAGTAAAGAATTCAAAAAGTTTTCATGACTGAACAAGCAGTGGTCAAACATGAGAGAAGGGCTTGTTTGTGCCTGGGAGCATGGGAGGCAGAAATAAAAAAAACAATTAAGACAAACCAGGTTAGTAAGGAAGGCACTTATTAAAGAAAAAAGAGCACTTGCAGTAATTTATTTCCTCTTCCTTTGGTTCTCAAAGGCAAGCAAGCGAGAAGAGAGGTTTTCCTGAAAGATGGAATGAGGTCAAGGAGTTAACTCATACATGTACTCATCAAGACCTTTCAAAAAATATAATGGAAAGTATAAAAGGAAAGATTTTTTCATGGAGAAAAAAAAGGATTTAAAAATTATCCAGACAGTCATAACTGATATGAAGCAGAAAATATGGAATGTGACCAATTTGTAAGAGTATGATGTGGGCCCTTAAATGCAGGAATAGAAACCTGAAGCAATCCATAGTGTATCAACAGAGCATCTTAAAAAGGGAGTTAGCATCCAAAAGTAAGAAAGACAAGTAAGGAAGTCAGGCAGACAAGTAGGAATGACATGTGCCTAAGTTTTAGCTTAAAATGTTTGGTAAGTTCAAAGCACATGAGTGGTAAAACACTATTAAGAAAAACTTTAATGCAGTACCAGGAAACACTGTAGGTTTCAGGGTGGGTTCAGAGCATTAGTTCTTCCACACTTGTATTCACATATAGGTATCTGAATAATTAGCAGTTTGATGATACTGACGTACTGAAATACTGAAGAAATCCACTGCACAGTCAATTACTTCGGCAAATAAATGCAAAAATGTAATGTGAAAGCAACTGTAAACGCATACTAATTTAGGAAAGCAGAGCTCCCTCAGTCCTCCACAGGAGGCAGAGGGGGTCACAGAGGTAGACTGTTGACACCAATGGAGACCTTGGGCAGCCTTCATTTTAGTGTGAACTTCAATCCCATTATAACTAATTCTTACACCACAGTTTTTCTGTAGAGAGGAGAAAGTTGTGTAGCATAAGAAGCAACTAATTCACATCATATTTAGATAACGTATTTTATAGTAACAGAATGAATGTTTTTTTCTGTAGTTTCATAACGCCTACCGTAAAGAATCCAGGAGCCAACGAGTATAAAATGCAAAAGTTATTATGATCAGCCTACATAGCAACTTTGGGAAGGGTTAACCAACACCCCAATCAATGTAAGTGCTCTTACATGAAAAATGAAGAATTTACAGTTACTTTGTGGCCAAGCCCTTATTCATATTTCATAGACAACACAAACCCAACATACATATACAGTACAGAAGATGCTAAAACAAAATTTTGTAGTAAGAACACTTGGAGGTTTTTAAGGTTCTCTTACTTGCATGCACTATAAAGCTATTAAAAAAAAACTAAAAAAACCCCCCCACAAATAGCAATTCACTGAAACAAAGGTTTTCTTAATGTCTCAATGAAAGCAGGAAACTGTGCAGACCATGACAGGTGGCAAATTATGAAGTACTCTCACTTGTGTGTGCATTTTCTTTAACACACTTACATAGTGTTGATTAGCAAGTACTAAACTCACATCTATGAAAATAAAAATCTGACTTTTAAATTTATGCTATTAACACTAAACCTACAATATTCATTTGTGTATAAAAATAATTTTTTAAAGTACACCTGTAAAACAAAACATACATTTCTATAGTTAAGAAAAAGAAAATTCATAAAAAAATAAATCAAAACTTCCCCTAACGTGTGCTCCATTAACTCAGTCTTGTATACAATAGAGAATAAATTAAATGGTAAACTGTGAGCACTACACTCTCCAGAGAGAGAAAATAGAGACAAAATGGATTATATAGAGTTTGGCAACCTACATACTACATTTGAATTCTAGTCAGAAACTTTGGGAGTGACTTCTCATCTATTTGTATAAAACAGATGCCAAACAAATTATATTTACTATGACTTTCTGCATCTATGGTAGCTTTCACATAATTCAGTTTCCAGAAGTTCAATAAAGTTTAGCAACAGACAGTTTACAGATGGCAAAACTGAGACTGAAAAATTGTCAAAACGATGCTCAAATGCTAATTACCAAGTTCCACCAAGCTAGTGAACTGAGCAGTAAGTGTTCCATAACTACTTGCTTTTCAATGGTTCAAAAACTATCCCTATTTTAAGCTTGACAGGTAAGTTAACCTCACTGGAAGAGAAACTTCATTTAGTGAAAAGAATGCAAGGAAATGTAAGAGTTGATAAATATTATAGGGAAAGAAATGTGTATCAATCCCCTTGACTTGGTCAAATGCACTCTTGCATCAAATTTGAAACTGTAACCCTTTTTCATATCTTACCATAAAACTTTGGCTGCAACATGAAAATGGAGAGCCATGGCAGGCCATCCTTCTCTTTCAAGGTGTACATGTTCGTCAAATTCACACCTCTCTACCTTATCCAGGACACAATCAATCATGCAGCAGCTGGGAATTTAAAAAATAAAATTGTCACACGCAATAAATTCTCCTAACTTGGCAACACTGGGTATATATGGGTTGAAAGGCTTTGCTGACACACCAGAATAGCTTGACTGCTGGAAACAGTGCAGTTACATTAGCGCAGCTCTCCACTCCACTTATTTGTCCTGTTGTGCTAAGATGGCTATGTTATTCTGTGTTCTATTTAATAACATACGTAATATGGCACATGCTAGCTACCAACTCAATAAGCAAAGTTTAAGGCACATTTTGTGTCTGTGCTTTGATTACAAGCTCCTTGGAACAGCAATTCTTCCTAAATGTCTGAAAAATTTTTTGCACATTTTGAACACTTTCATAGACTAGTATTTTTGGCAGAAGGCAATCCTTTGAGATATTTCAATTCTTTGTATATTATTCCTGACCATACAATTCTATTACCCAATTTACTTTTGTCTAAGTTGAAAGGACACATACCAAGATGCATCTAAGGGACACAACAACAACAAAAAAATCATGACCACATGAGAACAATGAACTGTAAGGTGATTAGTATTTTTAAAGTGCTATTGTTAAATATATAAAATGAAAGAGATGCAAGCGATTCAAAAGTGAGTTGAATATGAACATATGGAGAGATAAATGGACTTAGCCTTCCTAAATTCACAATGAAAAGACAGACTGGTAGTAAGTACATTGTCTTCTCCTGTCATTAAAGAAAGAAAATTGTAATCTGTACCCTAATCCTCTTAAGTTCATCGCAGGACCACACACAGGCTGACACAATACATATTCCAAATACATTAGCAGATGCTGTTATTCTTTACTCCAATATTGAAATGAAGAGTTTCGATTTGATGACACTAATTTAGAGGACTTCCATGTCTCTTTACACCACAATGATATGGAGGGCCACAGGCCACTAAAAGTTTTGTATTTCACAACAGAATAAGCAAATAACAGCTTCTTACATCATTGTTTCAATCATTACTTTTTCATTCTGTGTTCTCAACCTGTTCAGGCCTAAAAGCACATTTGCCCCTTGTAAATGCATGGGTGTTGACTGCACAAACTCAATCTCATTTTTGTTACTTGCGAGCAATAATCAAAAAGAGTAACACTGTAAAATTTTCATAGAAATTTCAATTATTACAATAAATACCAAGTTCTGTGATGATTTAATCAATAACTTAAAAAACCCCACCATTTTTATTTAAAATGAAAGAGAGTGACAACATACCATATTCTAAACCTTCCACCTTTAAAACTGCAATTTGGTCAACCAGTTGCTGATTAGGTGCCATTAAACATTAATACAGTATTACATTTAAATTACCCCACCTAGACAATTAACAAAGAACAACTCATCTCAGATCAGCCACATGGCCAATATTATTAAAATGCCCAAACTGGTCTTCTACTGTGCCCCACTTGGAGTGCAGCTTCTCAGCAGTTTGCCAGGAGCTGCTGTCCTTCATTGCCTGAAAATGCCATCGGACAATGGCCTACAACACCTTTTATGATGAATTCAAGTGCTCTGAAGAAAGGGCTCACAAAAATGTGCATTTATAGCAATCTGCAAGCAGACAATATGCCTTCAGCTCCTTTGGTTTTAATAATGTTCCCTTTGGAAAGTGAATCAGTTGAAGACTGTTCCAATAAAATAATAAGTCATAGTGTAGACAAGGCATAAACCACTGTCTATACAGTTTGTGACAACGTCCTTGTTTTCCTTTCTTCCACACTTTTTTTCCAAAGACCATGCAGTGAAGGCAATTTGATTTTATCCATATTCTTACTGTAAACATTAAGAAATATACCAAGGACAACCAGTAAGCCTGACCACACGTACCTATAAAGGAAGGGAGAGGAGGAGGAAAAAAAAAGTTACCATTAGCACTTTATCTGTAGTGATTACATACCAGTATTTGTGGATTAAATAAAGCCCCTACATCAAGGAGAGAATAGTTTAAGGAAAAACACCCCCACAAATTAGTGTACTCTGAGAAAGAATTTGCTTGAATCTTTATTGTTACTATACTTCCAGCCTTCCTTTTCCCATCCTGGCTAGAGAGCTTATTAAGGTGCATTTATAGTTAAATAATAACTAAACAGTAGCTGTTCTTTCTCACATGAATAAAGTAGTCCTGAGGTGTTTTAGTATGTTTTTGCTTCCTACAGTTATGAGCACTAAACTCTATTACTGGTCCAAAATGTGTTCTCACTCAGTGTCTTATATCCATACTTCCCAGTGTAAGCACATTTTTGTTTCAGCTCTCCATTATTTTAAGCATCAAGAGTAAATTCCATTTGGGCATTTGGCTGTAAGCTTTGTTCTTAGATCTCAAATAAATTTATACACAGCAATAAAATTGAATACTATTTTGTTTCAAACCAGAAGCAATTAGTATCAATATAGCAACCTAGCTGCATTTTTCAATGTAAGCTCTTACTTGAAATAAAAAAAAAAAAAAGAAAAAAAAAAAGGGAAGAAACCCAAGCTCAAAAAATCTTGCAATTTAATACATCAAGATAATAGAAGCTTGTACTTATTTAAATGGGCTAGCTAAGAACTCAAACCTGCTCATAAAAGGGGAAACAATACTGTAATGGAGAAAGTACCTTCCTTTAGCCAAATCTTCCTCCACAGAGAAAGTACCCAATCAAATTATTAAATATCATAAGCACTAGATATTAGGCAAGAATTTTCTTAAAAAAAACAACAAAAAAAATGCCAACACATGGAATAGCTTGTCTTCCAGACCTTTAGAAAAATGGAAACTATTTTCTCTAGCATGATTAGCATCAAGCAGCCAGTCAATATTTACAGCAGATTGCCAACATTTGTAGAAGATACGAAATGAAAAGCATTAAAGCCTGAATATGATTAATTACTGTTGTTATATTTCCATGATCAAGAACATGATTTTTTATAAAATATATAAAAACTCATTTAAAACTATAAATACTTACTGTAATGTGAATGGCTTTGCAAAAAACAAAAAAGAAAGCACAATGGTCATTGCTTTTCTTCCTGTTGTTACTGCAGAGGAAAACAAATATTTACTTAAGAATTCAGTTACAGCAAAAGAACATAATATAGGCTTCAATATTAGTAGATAACCTCATTACATAATTAGGTATCTGGCTAAAATGATGATCATCCTTGGTGCAAACACAGACTGCAAAAGCAGCAGTCCAGTGCAAAATAGCACTAGAACCATACGCTGTTTGAACAAGTACACCGTGTCGGTAGTATCAGCTCCAGCCATAGTATCTGCAGCAGAGAAACTTCCAGAACAAGACTTGCTATTTAATAAATTCACAATATCTTAGAGCAACAAACAATCCTTGCAAGTAACTGATGGTATAAACTAATCTGTTAAAGCAGAAAAAAGTGGTATCATTGTTTGGGTATACCAAATAGCTTGCCATTTCCACCTCTTGTTATTACAGTTCAATGGTGTTTTGGGCTTTATTTTTAAGTGGAATGGGATAATCATCTTGTTACCTAACAGTGCAGAGAAACCAAGGATGTCCGACTTCAACGACTGCATTAGGAAGTTTTCATCAAAACCATTAAGAGACCTTCTACATGTGATCTTATCACTAGAAAGAATCAAGGTAGTAAGAAGAGTTGAGAACACAATCCTGTTACCAAAATGGAAGTAAACTATCTGTTTGGGTTACTCTCAAATGAACTATAGTGCCAACAATTATTTGAACAATTTCAATCCTATCTGCTATGAACAAGAATACAATGTTGCTAGCAAATTGTGTACTGGGAAACTTGCATAGTTTATCACTGAAACAAAATCAGTAAGTGAGTAAAAGTTACAGAAAATGTTTAAAAAGAAAAAAGTAACAATGCAGCCAGGCACACAAGTTTAGCTATGGAGGTTAAGGGCCTGAGAAGGTGATATTTGGTATGACAGTGCAGGCTTCTCACTTAAGAAAGACCTTAGTATAATTGTCTGCACCTAAAGAAAACTATGTTTTTTATTAACAGAAAATATTTTGCTTACCATGAAGTACTTTTTACTACACCATACTGGAAAGCCTTACTTGTATAACTACATCCACATTAGTCTTACTGTAACACACTGACAAAAGCGACCAATGACTTCTGATGTACTTTCACGCTGTTTATGGCTAGTAAAGCAAGCTTCATTCTCTCCAACCCTCCCCCGCAAACAAATATTTACTTAAAAGCATGTTTTGTAGTGGAGGAAACAGCCTTCACCATTGCTTCATCTGCTCCTATCTCAACTTTTTAGTAACAATTTTCCTTACATTTTAAGAAATCTATGAGCATCAAATGAAATTATTTTCTATTACATGAAAAATTAAAGGGGAATGAAAAAGAAAATTGAGTTTTAATTAGAAAACAGTTTACAGATGAATAATTTAAAAAATGGTTAAATTACTTCAGTTTTTCTAATTACGATTATTTCTGTTCTTTCAAATCAGTTATTAATTAAAATATTTATGTAACCATTTCCTTCTAAATTAAGTGCCTTTTCTTCTTTTTCCCAATTAAGTCTGATAATTTCTCATTCTGCTAATAGAAATACAATTTTCATTAAACTCTTTCACCCCACTCCCCTCCAAGAAGGGGGAGGGTGGATGGGGGGGTGGGAGGGACAGTAATGAATGCGGTATTCTTCCAAGGCACAATAAACATTTTCACATTGCTACAGGCAAGACAGAAAGGGCTCAAGTGTTAGGATTGTCAAGGTCAGGCATAAGAAAACCTGGGAAGGGTTTGCTATTCCACAGCATTTTAAAACATTTTTCAGCACAGTAAGACTTTTTTTTTTTTTTAAAAGCTATTTTAATACATGAACCAAGGCACTCATCTGGGCCAATTTCCAGTCAGGAAACGTACTGAACTTTGTTAAAAAACCCCATGAAACAGAAGTGCTGCAGAGAAATAATTAACAGGAAAGCAGAGTATGCAATTCTCAGGTCAGAAGACAATTGTCTATATTTTCTTCTCCACTACTGTGAATGAAATAGAGCATCACCTGATGGAAAGCAGCTTTTAGGGGTAGAGGGAACAGAGGAAGGTAGCTCCATGGCATCTTGCTACACTTCCCCCCAAGGCCCTCGTGACTCATGTTTGCAGTTTAAGAAAAGGTAACCTAAGAAGGAACGAGCCTGGTGTAACTGTTCTTGATAGACTACTATAACTACTATAGAAATGATAGAATAGGCAATGGTTGATTTTTGAAAAATACACTCAAGTTACATTTTAAGTTCGGAAGCAACTATTTTCTATAGACAATTTTACATTCTATAGCAGTTGCATATAGTAAAGAGTAATAATTTTAGGGGCAGCCTGAAAACAGGTGTACAGGAAAATGATGAAAAATATCAAGTGTCAGACTTTTCCTTTAGTGTTGTTAGATACATAAAAAATGTTAACATTACAATTAGCTGCTGTTAAAATGAACAGCAGTCATTTCCCCTTATTCCAACAGTTGAGAATATTCTGATATGTAAACACTTCAGTCACTTGACTTTTACAAACTCATAATACAGGTTAAAAGCATTCACTTGTAATACAGTTATGTCATTTGGCTGTAGCTAGCTTTGCCTCACGTATGTAATGCCATGTACTAAAATATGCCACAGCCTCACAAATACAGATGCAAGCCACAATGAACTAGTACAAATAATTTTTGAACCACAATTTCTGTCGCATCCGTCCTACTAGTGATTCCTTTGATTTAATCAGATTCTATACTGCTTCTTCCATTAAGGATCTCAGGCAAAGTATCAATAGGCTCTGAACACACTTCCTTCCCTGAAGCCATACAGTTGTCCTTCCACACAGAATTTGTTTAGTTTTAATACTTTCCATTGTTTCTAAGGCACACATCAGCCAATGCATTACTGAAGACCAAGCATAACCAGATGACATTACTTCCCAGTACAGTGCTGAGACTCATTGTACTCAGTGACTCCCTTATTCACAGAGAGCCAATCTCAGCTAGTAGGATTTCAGTCTTTCCATATGATTTTTCCAGATGACTGATTACTCAACACGAAGAATATGTCCAGTTGCATAGGGGATAACAGTCAAGTCTGAATATCTCTAAAGGTTGAAAATCCATAATGGTTGTGACTGCCTCTTGCTTCGTGTCCTCCTTTTCCTCATCCACCTGGACATATACCTGGAGCATGTCAGCACAGATAGGTCTGACTTGCATTTATTGCTAGGAAATTATTATATTATTAGGTGAAAACACCATGTGACAGCAACTTTTTATTTGTGCGTGTACTATCACAGGAACAGACAAGATGGTATTTGGTGACTTTCTTCACCTGGAATGGATTCCTGTAACTTTTGACATACTTTAGGGACTTATGTTGTTCCACATTCACGTGTGGCTGGCAGATACACCAGTGAGTGGCCCAAATCTTCTCAACATATTACTCAGAGTTCTTTACATTTGTTTCTTCTGACATGGTTGATACAGTCATAAGCTGTACTAAACATTTAACAGAAAACATGACTGCTTCCAGTTTTTTGTGGGACAATTATATGGGAAGTCTAGAAGATCTGAAAGACTAGACAGTCTGCTTCTGTCATTAACAACAGGCTTGTAACTGTCCCGTGAATATATGGGTTGCAATTTAAAGATAATACAGCAGCTGTTACACAGCCCACCAGAAGTTTATTTAGTTCAAATCCTGGCTTCCAAAACTAATACACGTCCTTTATTCCCTTCAGTTTAATAAAAAGACCTGAGAAGACCATCACAAAAGTCAGCATTTGTTCCACTTAAGTTCTTTCTGAACTGAGATTGAAGCGCATATTTAACATTGCTATAGCAGCATTCCACTGAGAGTGTATGGATATTCAGAAGCTTCGGGGGGAGTTCTTCATTCTTTTTCTACCAATACCATTTGTTGGAAATCTCCAGAAATTCTGCACTTAGAGACTATGACACTGCCTACTATGCCTTACTGGAACATCCTTACTTTTCCTTCCATATTTCAGATAATACCTGTCTTTTCCTTACACCTTGCTATACATTTCCATTGCAATTCCTCTGTTTAGAACAGCATTGTTTCTGCATTAAAACACAGCACAGGCTATACGCACAAGATGACTTAACAGGCTTTTCAGGGTTGAAACTGTGGCACAGAAAGAACCAGGAAGATCTCAGACACACACTACTGGTGAAGATCCATGCTACACAAGCCACAATCAGTCAGCACAAAGAACAGAAACAAATATAATAGCATATAATAGGATAGGACTACTTTATGTTTTTATACCAAAAGCAGTAAAGATATCATTTGTTCATACCTGTAACAGCCAGAAGGGCACCAAAGATTTTAATCAAAGCTAGAACAAAGGATATGCCAAAATACCCAGTCAGGGAGAAAAGGAATGCATAACCGTAAGTCTGAAGTGGATGCTGCAACAACAACAAAAAAAAGCCTGTTAGGAAAATGTAAAACAAACCCTGAGGTATTGCAATATGACATAAAACTACATACTTTAATCAACTGCTTGAGCAATAATAAGCTGTTCAACAATGCATTCATGCAAAGATCCTCATTTAATTTTAGTTAAATAATGGAAAAATAATAATGAAATTATAAGCCTGGTCCTGTGATTTTATTTTAGTTTTTAAAATGTTACCCTATCTTATACATCAAAGACTGTAGCAACGTGCTTAATATATGAATTATACAAGTTAAATGGTTTATGTGACAAAAATACAACTTTAGAGAAGTGGTGAGATTTTTTTAAAGCATACAGAGCAATGTTTTCCAATGAGGTTCTTCATAGAAAAAAGGCAATCTTTACACCTACCTTTGAGCAAAATGTTACTGCAGGGCTTAATCCACTAGTGCATGTTAATCCAAATAAAATATACACGAAACCTATTGAATAGGAATACAAAACCTAGAATAGTTTAAGAGAAAATAATTACCAGATGATACTTTACAAGAGGACAAAATTAAATGCTTTCAAATGCTTGGCCCTATTAATATGTTCAACTTCTCAGAGTTGAATTTGCAGCATTTGAATTTGCAGTGTTTGAAGATATTTTTACTAGGATTTCTATAATAGCTGATGTACAGTGAAAAGTAAGTGTTAGAGACATTCTTCCTACCCACAACTACATAAAAGTAGTTTTGTAAGCTAGTCAGTTAATAATATCCCAAGGTCAATATTGACTGTGGCAAATCCTTTAAATTCAGGATTTCGCAGCCTAATTAAAACTTCACACAACTATGTAATTTAATAGTTTGAATAATATGTTAAATGTATTTTGTTTTCTGCTACTTATCCTGCACAGTAAAGATCCATATTACATTAAATGTGCAAAGGGTAGCATGTAATCATCACGAGCTGCCAAAAGTGTCACATAAGTTTCATCTGTGTCACTTCAGTTCATGTACATGGCGCACCTGCATTACTGTTGTAGAATACAAGATTTTCAAATATGACCAGCTCTGGCCTAAGTTAAGTACTCAGAACAGACTATACTCAAGCAAACAGGTAAGCTCTTAATTTTGCCTGTACTCTTATTTAATTCATAGCTTCATACAGCAACAAAAGAATCTTCAACCAGCAACGAACAAATCTTCATCCTATTATTTCCCATGTAGAGGCAACAATAGAAGCTGGAACTGCCCATCCATCCATCCTCCCATGCAGTGGGATGCATTCAGCTGTTTGGCCAACATTTAGTGGCCTTTTCTTGTGAAAAAGGGAGACAGTGAGCAGAACTATTCTACACATTACTAGCTAGAACACTCTGATCTCCTACACTTTAAAAACTCAGTGTCAATTACAGGCCTACTTCTTTTGACACAGGTTTCATGAATTGTCTTCCTGTTATACTATCCCAATTATTTGCAAAATTATTAACAGTTGATAACAATACAGTGAGACAACAGAACACATCACTGCTCTACAATAAAGGACAATGAATATATATTTCAAGAGCAGAACTGCTTTCAAATTCTTAAAAAACCACCACCTGATCTTCAGAGCTCTTATTTTAGTGTTTATATACACAAAAGCTCATCTCTAGTTCTTCATTTGCCTCTGCATCCAACTTTTCTCCCAAACTACCCAAAGACCTCACTTTTCACAACCAGGAATGAGCGCCACATTGCTAGTTCCTTGTTAGGCAGTATGATCTAAGTCACTTTCTTAGAATCACACACAAAGCAAAATCAGGTATAACCTTCAAGAGCAGTGTTTACTATTTCAGCCGCAAGACATCTTTTTCTTTTTTCATAATTGCTTAATCCAGGGCAAGTTCCAAATTTGGCAACAAAACAGAGATCCTGCAGATGACAGGTTCTTTTATTATTGAATTTTATTTCCAGATCACTGTCCATTAAACATGATCTCTGATTCAGAAGATGTCTTAAATTTTTACCCACAGTCCCAAGCCTAGAAAAATGATTTCTGAAATTCTGCTTGTATTTCTGCACTGAATTCTCTGAACAAAATCCTGAAGTGTAAACTCTAGGTCTCAAACAAAACCTCTATATCCTTATTCACTACAGTGATTCTCTACAAGTAGTACGAGTATACAATACGAAGACCAACATTTGTTAGACTAACGCAGAATAAAAAGCAAAGTTCTAGAGATAACAGGAGCTTCATAAGTAAGGCAGTTAACTGTCAGATGACTGTTGGCAAGATGCAAAGTGGGCAAGAGTTACAGATTATACTTTGTTTTGGATTTCAGAGATTACAGCTACAGAAGGCTGCATTGGGTACAGGTGAGGTCCATGTAGCCAAAATCTCTGCCTCCAGCAGCAGTCAACACTGAACATCAAGAAAAAGTACAAAAATAAAAACAAGAATACAGCGACAGTGTTCAGGTATATTCTTCCACGTTCTAGAAACTTGCAGCTCAAACTCTTGAGCCAACCTAAATCACTTTCAGCCTTAAAGGAAGCTTCCTTCTAACTAATTTATTCTCCATTTATGAAGCAATTCTCATAAATAAGAAACTAAATTTTCTAGTTAAATGTCAAATATGCAAATTAAATTTCAATTTTTTTACTTATGGCATATTCAAATAATGTTTGTTATAAGAAAAGATTTTCTTGTATTTACTTGACTTTAGAGAAAAAGATGCCAAATTCAAACATAAGTTTTGTCTATAAAGAAAAAAAAGTCAGACCATATGAACAGATAATCTGTGTTCCATATACGTATATAAAAAATACCAGGCAAGACCTTTGCAAAATTTTGTATTTCACTGAATCAGGAGCACACATATTCACCCATTCTGAAAGTCAGAGTTTTACAGATTTCAAAAGCTTCAAAAAAGGCTGCCTCTCAAATGCTAGCACACTCTAGAATTAGAAGTCTAGCAAGTAAGAAAAGCAATGTGTTCCATGTAAACACATGTTCATCTATACCACAAGAACAGTATGTATTTTTCAGGGTTTAAGTGCATGATCATACAGAAAACACCCTGTTGATTTCAGGCCTGCAGGGTAGACAAAGATATTGTTACTAGAAATGAGTGTTTCTGTAGCTGCAATATACATTTGAAATTGCACACAGAAAGCAGCACCCTTGAAAGGCTAAAAACCAAAAAAACAGCAAAAGGCCCCAAACAAACAAACAGAAAGCCCCAGGAACAGCACACCAAGAGCTCTTTACATATGAAAAAGAAAAGCTGATTAAGTATCATGTTTTGTCATTGTATGCCTTGTCTGTGATAGAACATGTTCTTTTAAAATTGCAAATCTGGTATTTACCATTTCTGAATTAGAACCATTGTGCAACTTCATAGCTTTTTCCTGTACATTTCCTATAACTGCATCTGCGCAGAGGGCAAGGGATATTAGGACCACACCTAATATAAGAAAAACAAACAAAAACCTATTCAGAATATTTATCAGCAGAGTAGTGACAAAAAACCCACTCTGTACTTATCCTGGGGAAAAAAAAAAAAATCTCAGGAGTAGAAAAATAATACCCCCCCCCCATATTCTAAATGTCAGCAAAACTATTTCATTATACCATTATAAAGCAGTGTCCACCCCCACTCCCTCCACCAGTTAACCCCTGAGCACTGTGTGTCTCTAAGCTTGATAGGAACATCTGGACATTGCTATAAAGAAGCCAGCTGTGGTTTTCATAGTAACAAGAGTGAAAGAATGTCAATTGCATTTATTTAGGTATTTTTAACGAAGATAAATAACCAAAGAATGTACTCTTTCGAGTAGTTAATCCTGGATTATTTTTTCCTGACAAAGGCAAATAGAAATGTTAGATGTAATGGTAAAACAAATGCAAGAAGATTCACAGTGGAAATCTTTCATTACCGAAATACTAGTTTTAAAAAATCTACTGTTCAGGTACAAAACCCGTGGTTTTAGGTTACCATATTTGTTCACAACAAAGTCACTACACAGTCAATAATGTAATCAGCTTTCCAATAACAAAAATTAATAACTCCTTATCCATGCCACTCACAGTTCATTTCCCAACCTCCAAACTTCAATTCTTTTGCAAGTGTAGCAACTGTTGTATTTAATGATGCACACAGGTTGAAATACCACTTTTTCTAAGTACACATTACAGAAGGTATTAGTCATCAAAATCATGTTTACTGTCTGCTCTAGTCTCGGTTCCTTAAAATATCATGTCAGGGAAGAACGAGGAATGGAAGACTAGAAACAAGCAGTGTTATGTTTTCTTAATATTATGTTCTTATGTAATAATTAGAGGTCTCAAAAAAGGCATTCTGATGGACCAAATGGAGTATAAGCTCCTGACTCAGGGGAAAAAAAAATCCCAGCTCCTAGGATTTTCAGAATTGAAAGATTTAACTGTTTTAAGACCAATAAAGTTTAAGGTGGCACCTCCTTGGCAAACTTCTGGATATATGTGAGCTTCCAAACCAGCATTTTTAGTTTAGGAACCATTTCCTTTCCCAGGCTAGACTTATGCAACTGAAGCAACAGAAAAAGACTCTTCATTATTCTAAGTTATCAGGCATTGGAAAAGGTACAAGTCAATGGAAATGACATGATAACCTGAATAATATTAGTTATGCTAAAGACCACAGTATATCTATATTAACTACATGGCTTCAGCTCTGGTCCAAAGGTATAACAACACCTCTAGCTCAGCAATAGCCTTGCTACAGATCACTTCTGTAAAGTTGACTGAGTAGGTCTCCATCCGTGTTCCTTATCATGCTTTTTGCAGCAGTGCTTAATGGCCCAGACACATCACTGGACAAATGCATGGGTTCAACACTGGACTGGAATGAAAAGGTTACCTGGAATCTGAAGTGCAAGTGCACAAGGAAAGGAGAAATGTAGGGACAAGTGTTAATAGTATGTACATACACAGTTTGGATTAGGAAGAGAATTGTTCCACTCATTGTGATAGTGCTGCACCTGCCAAGTAGCAGCAGCAAAACCATGAATGAGACCAGTAACATTATGTAGTATGTAAAGCATGAGTAAAAATAATTTGAAGTACTGGTCCTAAATTAGTTCCAAAAGAAATTAAACCTGGAGGTCTTGCATCAACAGACTTGACTGAAACACTACATTACTTTGTATTTTACACTATTAATGTGATGCTTGAAGTCATTAAAATATTAACACTGCTTATACATTTATAAGCTATTATATTGTTGAGGATACGTAAATATCCATTCTCACACTTGCAATCCCCACCACAAAAATGTGTTATGTTAGACTAGTGAGTTAATGGTCAGGTAAACTCCAAACAAGACCTCTTTAATACTCCACATTTTAGAAGCCTGCCATACATAAGATTAGAAGGCACAGCAGAGGTAGCTAACCAAGTAATATCTTAACAACAGTGAAGCTAAGGACAAAACACCTCAGTCTGCAAAAGACTAAACTGCACTGGTACAAACAGTCTAGGGTGGAAGAATTTGCATGCAATTGATATTTTTACTGTCTTCACTGAAAATAGTTAATTTCCACTTGCACCCGTAATGCCAGAACAGCAGAAGTACCCATAGCACCAATGTTTCATGACTGTCTCCTCCTGCACACGCTTCTCTTTCTTCTGGTTTCTCTTTTGGAAGTCCTGTATCTATTATTCACAGTGGTTTAGGATATCTACCACTACCTCTCCAATTTGATAATGCTAGCAGATGCTTTGAGCTCTTGGCACCAACTCCCATCTTGAAAAGTATATCTCTTCCTTAGCTACAAAGATGTACCTGTTCTTGCAGGAGATAGTTTCTGTTTTCTTGGCTGACCTCTTTCATGTGTAAACAAAATCTGTGTAGATTCCTATTTTGGTCAAGCAATACTGAGATTAGATTTCAATAGCAGGAAAAAAGGAGAAAAAAAAACCAAACCCCAAAACAGACTTGCAAAATCGTTCATCCAGATAGTCTTTTACATCTTTTCATGCTCCACTTTTAGTATTTGCATTTGCATCAGAAAACAAAGATTATGTGTTTTGTTTAACCTCACAGCATAGTTTTGCTCTCTTAGAACTGTGAAACGTAAATGGCTTTCTTCTTATCAAGTTAGCAGAAGTTCTGTGAAATCATGCTAGACTTATACTAGTTTGCATGGAAACAGTTCTACCTAAATGTGCATAAATCACTGGAACGAACTCAGGAATTTATGGGGCAGTACATAAGCAGTAACATAACACTGCAACTTTAGAAAATGGTAATTCTGAAGTTTAACATTTAGTTTGCTGCTTATGGTTTTGAAAGTTTTAATATCCTTAAATACTTCATTATTTCTTTGAAGATCCTCTATGAACATAGAAAATTAAATTCTGCCTCTCTGCTTTCAGTTCTTATTCTGTGATTTACATCAAGAAAAGTGTAATTATTCAAAAGAATATACCATTTTGCAAAGTAAGCAAAGTTTTTAATAATTCTTATCACTGGTTTTACATTTTGGCAGCTGTGTATTTCTGCAATACCAAAAATCAGTACATTTCTTGAAGGAAGGGACCATCTATCTCCTAGCTCATCCAAGAAATGGAAAAACTCCACCTTTCCCACATGAAAAATTTCTTCTGGTTAAATTAAGTGACATGGGAATGAAACAAAACAGGCAAGAGGGAACAGAGAAAAACAGAAAGAACCTTCTCAGAAGGTGAGCAGGAGAATTTTGAATCACCTTCCTAAGGAGAGATCCAGACTTTTGAATTCTAGTTCTATATTCTGTTTTCACAGAACTAACTTCCTCCAAATGGTAGTGCTTGAAGCTTCAATATATACAGACTTAAAGTGTTAAAAATAAATTAATAATGAAACACAACCCTGTTTATTCTCTGAAGACATTTAAATTTTTTTTATCTTGTGTTTTGCAGATCTTTGAGGGCGTCAGGACTTCACTACATTTGCTGCACTTTAGCTTATCCCATACAGTTGAAGAATTAACTTTCCCAGTCTTTTCAGAATTAAGTCATAGCACATATTTAAAACCATTCAAATTTTACAAAAGGAATATATTAACATGTGAATGCACTTAGAGGCTGTAGTCAAAAATAGCTGTAATGGTTAACATAATCTATACATCAGAAACACTAGAATATCATTACATGCTTACCAACATCATACTGTACTCAAAATGTTTTTTTTTTCATGTAGCCACCCAGTGATACCACACAAACACATTAAATGCACAGCAGTTTACATAATTCACATTTTTCTGATTTCTTCCACTGCCAATAGCACTAAAATTACATTAAAAGGCATGAGAATTAATTTATGAGCAAAACAAAAGATATATACAGTTTAGACATCACAAATTGATCATTACTAACACTAGATGAAATAATACTTTGTGAGGACAAAAAGTCTTTTCCGTAAATCCGAGAATTTATCATTACTTTTAAGAACAAAACTTTTAAATCAGTGCCTTCACTATTAAGAAATAAAGGTTTCACACTGAATGTCTGTCATAACAGTTGTTGTAACTAATCTCAGAATTTCAAAAGAAGAATACACTAAAAGTTGAATATTCAAAAGCTTTTCAAGGTTCGGTATTAATCCAAACACTGGCCAAGTAAATAGCATGGATTTTATGAATAACCAATTCTCCCTTGCCATTTGAGAAAGAAATTCAATGAAGTTTTTAAACCCAAGCAGGTTAAAATCTTTTCTTTGATTCTGATTTTACACAGTACAGAAAAGTTAGAATGGAATGTGGGCACTCCAACTAAGAATTACAGCAAATCTGAGTGAGACCGTGAATTAATATAAAGTAAATGGTTCTGAAATGGAAAAAGACATAAGATCTTTTAGAAAAGACAACTAAACTTTTGAAGTTTTAAAATCGTCACACTGAATTTTATCACATTTATTTTAACATATCTCCTGGGAAGTTAAGTATTTCTTGAGAACAAGCATGAGACATTTCAACCTAAAGGGTGGAATTTCCAGAAAATTTAAGAACCTGAAAACTAACAGAATAAAGGCCTCTTCTGCCACAGATATAGTTCTACTAGTGCAAAGCTACAATGAAACCTGCATTTTCTGTACGATACCTGAAGGCACTCCACCAAGAACTCTCAGAATTTCTACTGAACACTTATTGTAGGAAAAAACCAAGCATTTTGTTAAACTCTAACATGTAATTTATCTTTACCTGTCAAGTTGAAGTTTGGTGCAACTGTGCTGTCAGCTAAAGTAAACCATATTAATCCAAGACTCATACATAGGGCAGCAGACACATCTGCAATATTATAACGTTTTCCTACAAAAGCAATAGAAACGACATGAATGGACTGTTAACACACTCAGAATTTAACATTTATCCTGTTTAGCAGATTAGAAGGCAAAGGAAAAACTGTTCCAATGTCATTCTTTTACTTAAGCAGAAGACTCGATGCTCTGGCCTTTCATGACGGGAATTAATTTCTTCTACAACAGCAGTTACTAACATGGAAGAAGATCTTAACAGATAATATCTAATTCTTGTGGTCAGTTTTCATTTTACTCCTAATGACATAAAGCACATCCTCCCTGACAAAACACCATCTCAGCAACTTCAGGACGGCCTAGATGTTTTCTTAAGATTTTTCCCTCATGCAAGACATTTTGGCTGCCTTTATTGATTAGAGAGAAATCATTTCCAAACACTAACAGTTTATTTGCGTACTTTTGGAACCCTACATTGTCTTTTAGTTTGGGAGAGACGGGATGTGGAGGGGGGTAGAAAAATGAAGAGAGTAGGGAAATGAAGAGGCAGGAGTTAGTATATCTTGTTTGAAATAACATACTGCTTTCCCAGAAGCTGTACTTTCAATATAAACTTCCAAGGGAACTTTTTTGAATTGAAAATTTTGACTGAATTTTTAAAAATAAAAATAAATCACAGCTTCTGAGAATACAATACTACTACAACACAATATAAAGTTTCACAAAGCTTTAAAGGAATACCAGTCTCTCTGCATTAAAATGATACAAAATAACTACTAATAAAAGGTAAGTACTGTGCGTGCATGGACATATGTAAACTTGTAACCTCCTCTGAAAGTTCAGCTTTCTATTGCAACTAGAAGGGCAGAATTAACTATAAAACCAGAAATATAGCATTTTAGATTCTGTTCCATAACACTTGCCCATGCAGAGCTTTAATGACTTAATGAATCCTTGTGTATTGAACTTCTATAATATACTTAAGTCTTCTAAATCCAGAAATACTGAAGTATGTTTCTTCACTTAACTATAGTCTTTATCTGTTGTTCTCCAGACCCCTTTTTATGTTCTTGGAATATGAACTACGACTTTAGGGCTAGTCAAAGATATGTAGAGTCAGGTGTATATCTGATTAAACATTTATTCAAAATTTAGGAATTTTAATTAGGAATTTAGGAATCAAGCTTTTCAAGCAAGAAGAGTAGGGATTTCTTTGGGAATCATGGCTGGATTTTTTTTTTTTCCATTTCAAGTTTTCCATTTCAGTATTGAAAAGGTTTCATTTATGAACTGATTTGGTTTAGGAAAAAAAGTTATATTACTTAAAAATTAAGAAAGCATGCACAGAAATGAAGATTTGCAAGTGACACGTACAACTTCCTTTTTTCCCCACATTTTCTGTTCATCTAATTGTATTTGTACATTTTCTGAGAAGATGCTTCAGAAATTCCCATTCCTTCTCCTGTAAGAAAAAAGCTACCTGTCCCTGTCCATCCAAGAGCCTCAGCGGAATTTAACAAAGTACAGGATTCCATACACAACTGCCTCCCAATGAAACAACAAAAAAAATTATCTAATAGCAAGACTAACACTTACCTTGTACAAAAACCCCGCCTATCATAACTGGAATCAGCTTACAGCACTTGAAGATGACTTGAGTAGGGTAATTCAGATATCCTAAAGAGGTATTTGACAAACCCATAGTTCCCACTGTTAAAAACGCTATTATCATGTAGGTTTTGCCAGGAATTCTATAAAATATAAACATACGCATCTTGGTATTACAGACTCATCTAGAGGAGATTTAGCTTGGAAAATTTAGATAAAGGAGTATGTTTGTAATACAACTTGACCATCTTTCTCACTGAATTTCATTCCGTAATAGAAATTTAAAAGCTCACATAAATGACTGATTTCAAATTTCATTTCTTTCAATTACTGCTAATAAACAGTATTCAAATACAAGACAATAAAGACTTCATGGCTCATGAAGTATTCAAGCAGTAATTCTTTAACCTCCTTCTAAGAAGGTATATTATTTACAGAAGAATCAAGACAAAGGCTTCAGGTTATTTGTCAAAGGAAACACAAAAGAATAGTATACCAAGATATCCTGAATCTTAGACCTGTCATGGTCACTGTGTCCATTTTTTTGGTGAAGTTTTCACATGAACATTTACATATTTTGGAATGAAGGAAGTTGAAAAAAAACCCAAACCATTGTTTTATAAAACTCAGCAGAACTAAGAGAGAAGTGATTCAGATATCATGAATGGAGGGGCTTGTTGAACATTTTCAGATGTATTGTTTGCATTTTCATGAAATTATCACCTGACAACAGATGACCCAACAGTAATTTTTAGCAATCGCTGTGCTGACTTTCTGAAGTGATATTTTTACAATTATTGTTGTGCATATGTTCAGCTATTTTTTACGCATAGTCAGAGCCACATTAAGCAACATAAGGAGATATCTTGCTGTAACTGTCTTATGTGTAACTCATTATGTGATGTAAGCATACTCTGAGGCATGCAAAAAAAATTTAAAATTTAAGAAACAGATTTCTGCACAGAAATCAGGAAATAGATTTATTTTTTTTTTGTCTACAAGAAGATGCTTAGGTTATAGAAAATAAAACATAAAATATATTTAAGATCTACATTTCCAACATAACTTACTTACAGGGTCATGCTCTGTAAGCATTAGCAAATATTTGGTAATCAAAACCTAAATACTAGTTACAGAACACCCAAAAGGTACTACGCAATATTATCTGATGCATCTCAAAATGTTAGATAACTTGAAATATAAGCTGTCAGTGCTCACAATAAAAAGAATGATTTATCAAAGTTACGTTATTTGGCTAAAAAAGAATTCTATCACCTAAAATCAGTATATGCAAAATCAGCCAAGGTTGACTACACGTAAGGAAAACTAGTTATGGTCAACTAAGACATAATGCTTCAAAGCAATTTTAAGATTCATGTACACCATGACAGCCTCTATCCAAGCTTCCAGAGGGCCTCAATAAACAGGAGGCCATAGAATGGCCACACTGAGTCAGATCAAACTATCCCATTATCCACAGGATTCAAGACAGCAACAATCTCCTTGGTCAACTGCAGTGAAAACAGAATAATTTTATGGCAGGGTGTTATGAGTGCTATCTTAAATGAAAAATGCAAAACCCAAGCACATCCTTTGAAGCAAACCTACACAGCCACATGGCAACAGAGAGCAGACCTCTGACACTCTCCTTGATGCATAGCATGTTAGAGGAACCTCTTGCTGAGGAGGTGCCAAGATTTGAGAGGAAAAGGTATTCAGTGACAGATGGTTTCAAGTGCTGTGAAGTGCAGTTGACCCTGTTCTAGACACGATAATCCCAAGTAACACATAGATGAGTCAGTCTGTATCAGCTACCTTATGGAAAGAATATGCTCTGTAAGTGCGACAGAGTGACAGTAGAGTCAACAAGACTACTTACAGGTCTGAAATCTAAGCAGGTGCTTATAAAACATTTTCTAATATTGTGCAATAAATTCACATTATTTTAACTATGTAACTACTACCATGCCTCACAGTATTCACATTCAAACAACAGAAGTTAAATTTACCAGAAATATCAAATGCTTCTAGTTTTATGGACAGTGGGTAAAATGCTTGGAAAAACACATACCTTCTCCTTTTGTCCTGAATCAACTGCAATTCTATTAGTCCAAAAATGGAATAAAATCCAAACTGCACTAAAGTGAGGTACCAACCAAAAGGTTTAAAACCTTCCACTGAAAATATCAATTCCTATAAAAACAAAAACCCACCAAGGTCACATACGTACACCAAAATATTAACTCAAAACAAAATCAACAGATTTTTTTCTTCGTGTACATCCCAATCCAGCCTTTGCAGCTGCTGGTTATTAACTAAAATTTACCTGCCATACACAACTTGCAAAGTATTGAAGAAGACAATTTAGGTTCTCTAAAATGCAATGAGAAAATTTATTGCTAGTGTAAATCCACTGAAATTAATGGATAGATTCATCAAGGAAATATACTTGATGCATTAATATTTATCTCAAATTACAGATGGTTTCCTGACTGCTTTTCAGTTCATTTACTTCAGTAGACCGTTTTTATGCAGAATGTATAAATAGCTCACAATAAATTAAATGCAAACTTTCTCTAACAGACATATTTACGGCTAATTTTCATCTCTCAGGAATGGGCATCTAATATTTTGAGTGCCTACATTAAACACCATTTGTGATTTTATAAATTTGCAGGCTGTAGAACATCCAAAACCAGAGCAATTTGTTATGGAAAAATACATGCATTGTATATAGAATTATGTAGATGTGTCAGTTATAGAAACAAAAGGCTACCTAATATTTTCCTTTGAGATTCTGCTTTCAATTACCAATAACTCTTTGGAAGTAACTTTAACAAACTTCTCAGCTGTTTTTGAAAATTACATTGGAAACAGTGATTTTTAATGATTAACTTTTTAAATCACTGCTTTATTGAGAAGACTCATTGAACCTAAAAAAAAATTTAAAAAAGGAACAGAAATGTAGCTGCTCAAGCTAAAAGAGGAAAGGTTAGCAGGAAGAGAAATGTTTAACTAAAACGGCATAAACATTATGCTTCTGCTTAACAACCAACCATAGCACATGTTTCAGCTCTGTCCTGAAGGGACAGCAGAAAGAACAATAGGCTACTATTACTGTATGGCACTCACAGAACTCAAGGAGATCCTAAAGGTTTCAACACCAGTGAAGACTTACATGTCAGTCTGTATGGTTCTACAATTTGTTTGTTTTCAGAAGACTATGAAATCACATTTAAAAAATACACATTCAAAACAATATTGAAAGGTATATCTTGCACATAGAAGTAAAAGATCAAGTTATGAAAGTCTAACTGAACCAAACCTTGTAGGCACATGAACTATAATGGAATCTTACACTATACAATTACTTACTGCTCTTCAATTCTGAAAGCTTGACTTTGCAATCAGTTTCTATTTTAAATGCCTATACATATTAAATACATACAATATTATTATGCTATTGAAAAAGAAAAGGGGTAGGAAGAATTGGCCCAAGACAAGTTCATAATGTTTACCTGTAAATATCCATAGATCAGATAAAACATAAAAACTCCAGAAACACAGATGAAAAATTGAGTAGGTTTGTTAAATCTGCTGAGATTCATGCCAAGAACTACAACATCATCTACTGATTTGATATGAGGAGACATAGTTTGAGATTTGGAAGGTACACTGATGGAAATGTATTTTCTTGATGAAGTAAATTTCAGATCCATGATTCCTAGTTTGTTGCATTCGGTGCTATTGTTATCTTCTTTCTGCTCTTCTCTTTCTGTGTGTCCTCTGTCTGAAAGCTGAAAGAAATGCTGAAGTCAGATAAGACATAACATACAGCATTCCAACAATAACAGTAAACAAATGTGACATTGATATGGAAAATATAAAGTTTTAAGTTTTGTTGGATTATTTTTAACTCACAAATTTTATTTATCTTTTCTGATGTCCAAAGTTAACATCAGTTAATATCAGAGGCCAAAACTTTATGAAAGCAATTTTGCTCCATGTGGGAAGTGGTATTCCTACACTCTACAAAACAAACAAACAAACCCCAAAACATCAGCAGTAGAAAACCAGCTTCAGTTTCATAATGGCTCAAACTAGCCCTTTTATGTCAGTACTTACAGGA
Source organism: Buteo buteo (assembly GCF_964188355.1). Classification (NCBI taxonomy): domain Eukaryota; kingdom Metazoa; phylum Chordata; class Aves; order Accipitriformes; family Accipitridae; genus Buteo; species Buteo buteo. The sequence continues at coordinate 11,425,706 of NC_134190.1, read as the reverse complement.
CTGACTGCTTGGGAGACAAGTGATCCCCATGATCAAATCACAATGAAAGAACTGGTACTGAAGCACTGTGGTTCTGTCTATTTTACTTCATTTCACAGTGAAATATACAAGACTTGTCCACTAGATGGGAAGTCTTACTAAAAACTACATGTTTGAGCCTATGATTGGTCAGAAGTGTTGAACTGGAAGAAGTTATCTCCTCATTCTCACATTTACTCACTATTTCTCAAACACTTCTGAGGAAAAGGACATGAAGATGGAAACAAGATTAAAGAAGCCAGTCTCAGAAATTAGATTGGTTATCTGATGAGGTCTGTGGTATGGCAATCTTTTTAATATTAACTACATGCAGCCATTTCCACATGTAATGGAAAAAAAAAAATGGATAACTGAAGCCTGGAGAAGGACTTTATCAGCTTAGTAGATTAAGCAGCAGATAATTCTTTTCTCCAGCTCAACAGAGAGTATGATGTTTGAGGCTTTTTTTTTTTTTCTTTTCAGCCTCAAGATGAAACACACTGGTCAGTCAGCTGTCCCAAGATTTCTAAGTGTAGGTCAGTACCTAGTTCAGTGAGCAGTCAGTAATTAAATTCTGTTTGTCTCAACTACTCAGTTTGTTTTCTGCAGGTCAAAAATATTTCTTCTCATCATACATGTATAAAAAATGCTTTTCCCTGTTTTTAAATGGAAAATGTGCTATTATAAAAAAGCTAGATCATGCAATAATGTAGTAAATGTAATCTTCATGGACAATGGTAATTTATTATGCAATATAAGAAATTATACGTTTAGCTGAAAAATGAAGGATTAGTATAAAACTTGCAATGTGGTTATGTTACCTTTTTTGATACAACCTACTATCAAGTTGGAACAAGACTGCTATTAAAGTTCTGAAAGAATACCTCGGGGACTGTAACAGGAGTTTAAGGACTATAATCATTATTTGTGTTTAAATTCAGAGCTCTTCAGTTGAAAACCAAAAGTGAGAGGTAGAAAGCTTACCCTTGTGGATTGTTAGCTAATCCCAAAATGAGGTAGCCATAAAAAAAAGAATGGAAAAAGTTTAAGTACACTCTTTTCAGTAAAAACAGAAAAGTACCAATGTCATGCAATGAGGCACTAGTGAGCCTTAATGTACAATATCATACAGAGTTCTGATAACCCTCAAAGACAGATTCAAGAACAACTGCAAAAAAAAAGCTTATCAGGCTGGAGGAACAGAATGCCCATCTTATGAACCAAAATAAGATGAAAGCATAACTTGTCTAGCCTATCAAAACCCTGATGAAAAGAAAATAGACTTGCTTTCAATAAAAGTATCACAGGGGTTACCACTAAGGAAGAAGAATCATTCTAATTTTAAGGACAGTAGAGTAAGAGCAAATGGGCATGAAGTGATCATGAACAAACTTTACTAGAAACTACCTTTTCATCCCCAGACTATCTGTATTCTAGAGCAGCCTCAAAATGAAAGAAGGAACAACTGAACTCTGTTTAACATGAAGTTTATGAAAGCAGTTATGCAGCGCTGTTAAGATTGGGTATGATGACTGAGCAGTCCCCTTTAGTCCTGTGTTTAGTGTTCCACCACTATGGAAAGCAGAATAAAGGTTCCTGCAGAAGACACTCAGTGATCCTTACTTGGTCACTAAACCAGGATATTAATTGCTACTCTTCCCAGAAGAACTGCATGCAAAGTTAAGACTTCCAAGTTCAAGCCCAAGGAGCAAATCACCATGAAGGAAAGAACGTATTTAGAAATCAATCTATCCATTGCTGACTTCTTAGCTGAACTTGTATTTTCATTGCGGCCTGTTCAGCTCTTTCCTGTCCAGTGTACACTTCCTCTTAATAGGCACACAGCATTTGTTAATGTCACACTTTCTTAGGAGGAAGAAGAGATGCAGAAGTAATGGGAGCCTCATTTTTCACCTAAGCTGAAAGACAAAGAATGATGTATGCCCAGCAGAAGACACAGCCATGTACAGTCATGTGTGCTTCAAGAGTCCAAAATGGAGTGAATTGTATAATGCAGTTTTGTACCTACATTTTCCACTCTGGCCACTAATTTAGGTATTATTTGTGTAATACCTGTGTTATGATCAGAAGAAGTAGAGGGAAGAAGAAACAATAACAAGTGTATTTACGTATCGGGTCTGGCTGGGATGGAGTTTATTTTCTTCATAGCAGCCTGCACGGTGCTGCGTTTTAGATTGTGACCAAAACAATGCTGATAACACACTAATATTTCAGCTATTGCTGAGCAGAGCTTGCACAGCATCATGCCGTTTTCTGTTTCTCCCTCTGCCCCCTGCAGTGAATAGACTGGGGTTTGTGCAAGAGGGTGGGAGGGGTCACAACCAGACAGATGACCTGAAATAACCAGAGATATTCCATGCTACAAAGCATCATGCTCAGCAATAAAAAGCGAGAGGAGGGGGTTTAGGGAGGTTAGCCATCTTTTGCTCAGGAACCGGCTGGGCTGCCTTCTACCTGTGGGAGGAGTGATTGCCTTTATGTCACCTGTTTTGTTTTCTGTCTCTCTTTCTCCACTTTTCCTCCACTTCTTAAACAATTTTTATCTCAACCCATAAGTTTTCTTGCTTTTACTCTTCCTGTCCTCTTCCCCCATCCCTCTGGGGGTGGGGGGGAAAGTGGGCAAGCAGCTGTGTAATGTTCAGCTGCCTAATGGTGTTAACCCACACCACAATTAACACAATTTTTCTGATTTTCAACTATTTATATTCAAAATATTTCCTCAGGAACACCATCAGTTTTTACAATCTGTCCATTTAATTTCTTGCAAATTACTGAGTCTACCACTAAAATAGTAAGAAACAACACTGATAGCTCTAGTCATGCCCAAGGCCATCCATAAGAGGATGATGCATAGTAATTGGTTTTTCCCTATTATGTTCTAAAAGAAACGAAAAAATTACCACTTTCAAGAAACATTTCAAGGAACATTATTTAACAACTGAAGAAACTGTAAATGTATGTATCCATTTGAAACACTCTCCACCAAGTAATTTCATTACCAACAGTGACAGAACTCTTCTGAAGTCCACTGTGACTTCTCAAACTGTTATTTTCTAAGTATCAAAAATGCTATTCATCCTGCTCACACAAAATCCCTTCAAGCAACTGGTTCACTTTTTGAACAAACATGCGAGCAAGAATCTGTTTTATGAAGAGTCAAGTGGCTTAAGAGCTGTCCTGATGTGTATAAAGTAGCATATTCCCCTCCTTTTTTTCCCCCCTCTGTAAAAAATGTAAACACATTCTTTAGATCAAAGACTTTTTGTTCCTGCCCCTTTGAAAAAAAGTCCCATGCAGAGCGAGACTTTAACCTAGCACACAAGTAGAATACAGTGAGTATTACATGAAAAAAGCAAATGAACAAGTAACTAGAAACACAGCGTTTGTTTGGCCTCCAGAAAGTTAACGACTTGTACACCAAGCATGGAAAAAAAACATTATGAAGGCGCTGATGCTTTTTTTTTTTTCCCCCAAAGCCTGAAGAACATCCTTTAAAAACATCAGTATGGCAGAAACTAGCATCTCGGCACTCTCGGAAAAATCGCTCGCATGAGCCACGCAAGGCAAATTCCCCGCTGGCCCCGGCCAAGACCCATTTCCTTCGGAGCCAATTCCACCAACGCTCGGTGGCAGGACGGCAGCTGGTACCCTAACAGGCACCCTCCAGGCTACCGGGAAGCAAACGTACGCCTGTCGGCAGCCCGAGCAGATCCTTCGCTTGGTGGTACCTCATCCTGACCCCTCCAGCCCCGCAGGCAAAGGAGGGAAGGGGGACAGGGACCCGCACGATCCCCGCAGCTTCCTTCCTGCTCGCTGGCCCGCGCCCAGCCCTCCGCCAGCCGAGCAGCCGGGGGCCGGCCCACGCCACGCCCCGAGGCCCGGACGGACGTGGCTTTACCCGAGCACCCGCCGGCTGCCCCGGGCAGGGCCGGGACAGAGGCTGGTCGAGCCAAGACAGGCCGCCGTTCGCTCGCCGCTCCCACCGGGGAAGGGAACGCGTCGCTGCTTCGGGGCCCGCCAGGCCCAGCGCCTCCTCGGGCCACCCAAAACCGGCCTCCCCCGGCCCCCCGCGCTCCTCACCGTCGCGCCCATGGCCGCCCCCCCCCGGTGCCGGGCGGCGCTCCCCAGGAAGCGACCCCGCCTCCTCCCGCTCGTCCCCGGTGCGGGGGGGGGGGGGGGCGAAGAGCAGACCGGCCCCGCCCCGTACCTGTGTGGCGGGGGAGGAGGAGGCGCGGGGGAGGAGGGGCACGGCGGCAGCGGCCGACCACCGTCGTCCTCCTCCGCCCGCCGCCGCCGCCGCTGCGCCCGTCCCGCTCCCCTCACTCGCTCCCGCCAGCCTCGCTCACCGCCGGAAGTGGCGGCGGGGATGCCAGGGGTCGGCGCGAGCATCGAGCGCATCGAGAAAGCGCCGCCCAGCTCGGCGTTCCGCTACTCGACCTGAAACGGGCAACGACACCCTCCGGCTCCCGCCTCACCCCCGCTAGGGGCGGGGCCTCTTTTTTAGGAACCGCCCACCGGGGTGGGGCGGGGCTGCCCGCTCCCAGCTGAGGCCGCCGAGGCGGGTGGGGTGCAGGGGATAACTCCGCTCCGCCCCGCCGGAACACAACCGGAGCGCTCGTCTCCCGGTGTGGGGAAGCTGTCCCGGGCGGCAGGAGCCGGGGTCGTCGTTCCCCCCCTCCCTCCCCCGGCTTAGGTGTGCGCCGCTGAGGGGTTCCTCGCCTGCCTGCTTCCCCCTGGGGGAGTGTGGGGGTGGTAGCGGCCGTTTGGCGGGAGGGGGCGCCTCAGTGAGGGCGCGAGCGGGGCGGGGCCAACGGCCGCCCCGGCGGCTCGCGGGCAGGTGTGCGGGTGTGTCCTGTCAGGCGCAGGGGCCGCTGAGGCGCGGTGCGGGCAAGGCGCTGCTTCAGGTCCGCAGCCAGCGGGAGAGCCTGAACGCTCTGGAATAAGCCCCGGGAGGAACGCGACTGTGTTTCGCAGCACGGTGAAACCGAAATAGTTTGGAATCTTTTGGCCGGGAGTTTGGTTCCGAGGTTTGGCTCGTGCGCCGCTATTCCGGTGGGAGCAGCGACTCACCCACGTGAAGCTGCTGCCTTCGTAAAAATCGCAAAAACGCATTTTACTCTACAGGGAGCCTGCCTTGTGATCATTCCACCTGAGACTGCAGGAAGAAAATAATAAAAGTGTTTAATAATGACAAGTGAAAAGGTAAATGAGAGCAATAATGGCAAAATGCGTAGAGAGCATAACAGCCAAAAGAATCAAGTAAAAAACTCTACAAGAAATGTAGCTGAAGGCATTTTGGGGAAAATACATGGATTAGATGTAGCTTGAAAATACAGTCTAGTTGTTAATCATATCAGGCTATAAAATGGAAATGCTGTGTTTCTAGTAACAGTGTGTGGAAGTATTTAACAGTATGCATACATACATAGCTATTGTCCTGTAGTGTTTGGGAAATTTGAACTCTTATGGTTGCAGTTTTTTCTTCTACCTTTTCTAGTGCTACTGTAGTAAATCAGTGTATATTATGATTGTAGTAACAAGGGCACCAGCGTTTAAAACCATATTTTTAAGGAAATTTATTAAGTGACAAACACCAAAAAGAAAGTGTGTGCTTGATGATGACTTAAAAAAAAAAATAAAAATTGACACTCTCCCCCCCAACCTTTCAGCAACATAGCTGTTTTTGAAAAAGGGATTAGTGACTGTTGAGGAAAATACTGAAGCCATCTTGAGAGGTTCCAGTGCTCCTTGGTTTGGATTTCCTCTATCTGGGTCAAGGGATTTCACATTTAGCAAACAATTGTGCTTTTCTGCAACAGTAGGGATGGTGCTTTTTGCTGTCTCCATGATAGAAGTAACTATCCCAATAACTTGACTAAATAAATTCAAGCTTGCACGTGGTCAGCTGGGATTTTCTTGTTTCCTATAGGTAAATTCTCTAGATATGTCATCTCTAATGATCTTTACTATTACAGATATAAGTGGACTGATTAGTTGTCCACAATGTTTGAGACATTTGAAGGCAAGTTAAAATACATAGGAGGCAAGATTTGGAGTCAAGTGTGCCTGAACGACTCAGTGGAAACAGGCAGATAGAAGGAAAAATCAAAATGTACCACTAAATGGGATCGACTAAGTAACCTGTAACTGGAATGAGGAACCTGGGGGCGTGGGGCTTTTCACTAGGCAGAGCGTTGAGGAGAGACATGCTGGCAAATGTGATTCTGATATTCCCTAATATCTGAGACTTTGCAGTCTTGTTGCTGTCTTATTGTAACTTTTATTTATTCAGAAATATAGAAATTAGACTGCTTGACTTGGAAGGTCAAGTCTTGGCAGGTCTCCTGCCTATTGGTAAAGAACATGCATTTTTCCATTTGCAATGCATTTTTCTATTTCTTTTATCCATATTCCATCATTTAAACTGGAGAAAGTGTAAAGCAGAGTGTATGCTGGGGAATGTTCTCTTTAAATAAAGGAGAAAAATGAACGACGAGTAGGATGCTTATTATTGATCTCACAGATGTTTTTGCAGTCTGCAATATGAACACGTATGGATTACTGGTAAAGCTGGAAAGCAAATTACATTTTCTTTTATCGTTTTTAAAAATGAAGTTAGGGCTTATGAAAGGTACTGGATTCAGACTCTGGGGACTTAACTTCTCTGTTTATCCAGGAAATAGATATTGTACATCACAAGCAGAGGCAGTGGAACTGTTAAAGATATCAAACTTCTCACGCTGCCTGTCTGTACTTCTTCTTGACCAACTCAAGGTACCAATAGGGAAGCTTACTCTGTGCACAAGCTTAATTCTATGTCTGTCTTATGGAATATGTGAGTGAAGATACACAATAGTGCTGTTGACTGTAGTTTTATTGACAAGAACTTTTGTTTGCTACAATCTAAATTAGAAATGCTAGCTTCATACTAGGTTTTGTTGTCTTTGTTGTCTAGCCTAGATTGTTTCCCAGCTCTTTGAATATGAGCATTTCTAATTTTTCAGCTGTAAAATGGTACACCTGTACCCTATATAGTAGGTTGGTAATTAACGAGAACAAAGGTGTTATGCATTTCTTGTTTGTGGAAGGGAACACAAATCTGGAATATTTTTAGCAGGTGCACATCTTGCTTTTTGGTAGTGGATTATGGACAGTAATATCTTTGTGGCATAGCATGTGTTCCTATTAAAAATTTAAAGGAGTAAAAAATATTTCATATGTGTGCAAAAATTACCCAATACAGGTATGTTTCCCCATGAAACAGGTACATAGGTATACCATTAGTGACACAAGTATCCACGTTTTCACCCGGCTGATAAATAAAATGAAGTTAATGAAGCAAAACAATGAGGGCTTTTTGTTATATTTCAGCATGGAAGGCAAATTAATACCACTTTCAAAAGCTTGAACCCACCTCTCAGAGCTGTGTGGTTTTTAGCTTTGTATAAATAATTTTGGAATCTGCTGTGTTGACTAAAACATGATATATGCAAATGAGGATGCAGTTTGTAAGTCTTGATACAGCTAAACCCAATGTAATTTACTGGTTTATTGTCTTTACCAAAAATGGTGTGGAATTACATGCAAAGCCTCCTAGTTTTCTATGAATTGTGCTTTAGGGTTTGCATTCAAGACAACTAAGTATTATTATGCAAAGGTAAGTAATTTGCTTAGATGAAAGTGCATTTTGGCTTGTCGTTGCTGAATTTGTGGGAGTTAGGTGAACCTAGAAACTTGATTGGCAGAAAGAAGAGAGGCTCTTTACCTCTGTAGCATGGGGAAGAGGGAGGAAGAGCAACAGTTCTCTTCTCCTGTTGACAAATATAAAGATGTTACTGGTAATTTAATACCACATGTTTCACAGTAAGATTTTCCTGCCAGCTTTGTACAGGTTTTTATTGCTGTTACTCTGAGATGCTGTGGAATGAGAACAAAATAAATAAGGCACATGTAGAAGAAAGAATTGATTGGCTTTTTGCTAGGAATATTTTTAAAATTAGGAATAAGTGCCCATCCAGACTAGGGATGGCTAGTTAAGTACCATGTTATCAATGCAATTTAAAAAAGCATGTATTTTACCTTAAAACATATATGTTATTTAGGCTTCTCTAATAAATGTTTTCTGAATCCTTTCCTATAATTTTCTGTACTTAAATTCCAGCTGCAGTGATTTTTCTTAGCCTAATTTTTAAAACCTCTTCTAATGTATTCCTTGTATTACTCTGTTTTACTGCCTCAGAAACTAAATTGCAGTTTTAACAGTAACAAAAAGCTCTATGATTATGGAATACCCAGTTTGAAATGCGTGATACATCACTTCATATTCAAGGAAAAGCTATTGTATCTAGAATTATAAAGTTAAATTAAGGTTCTGCCTCTGACATTACAAAGTACTGTAATACTGATTTTTAAATTTTTAAATTGCACTTAAAACATGGAACATATGACCAGGCAGATAATCTATCAAGTGTTGATAACTGTCTAGATACAACTTCATTATTTCTGTCTTGTCACTGGTGCATATGCATGCTAGTACTTGGAAATGCAAACAGTAAGTAATTTTTTCAGAGAGAGTGGGTGTGCAGATGTATATTCTACCACTTGTTTGGAATAACATTGTAGGGAATTTTGCAGTCATAACTGGTTGATAATCAGAAAAATTGTGCTTGAGCCAGGATGTATTCAGGTTATTTTGTACTTTGTGATCTGAGGGGGGTTAAAGTAACTTTACCAGTCAGTTTAGGTCACAAGCGGCCTTCTTTAGAATAAATTCTTTTTATTCATGAGCAGTTCTGAACAGGCGTATGACCTGAAATTGACAGCGTTACACTGATGACACTCCAGAGCACGTGAGTAAAAGCTGTCTCACTTGTGCCTGCAGGTCTTTTGTTACACTGGAGACAATGGCGGAGTAAGTACTAGTGAGGCAGGTTGATTGATAGAATGTTTTCTATATAAAAATTTCTCACTGTCCTATCGCATGATTTTTGTAATAGTTTAGGGCCTTCTAGACTGTGAATAATAGGGTGTGTCATGGCTGTGCAAAGTTTGAATTTGGGCCCTGCTTCTGAGGAGTGAAGATGTCGTGGATGTTCTTTCTTGAAATGTAAGGTTTAGGAGGTTTGATGAGTAAGCATGTGGCTTTTTATACGTCTTGGAGATATGCGGTGTGTGCTTTGATGAAACATCGAGGGATATCTGGGCTTGAGAGCTAACCTAAGAACAAATATTGGGTCAGATCAAAGGTCTGTTCTCTCTGATGGAGTCTAGGGAGCTGAGGATACATTAGGCAATCTTCCTCCTAGCACAGGCCCCTGGCTTGTGCTAGTAACACGTGTGAAGGTTGTGTCTAGATCGTTTAATGGTCACTAGTAGACATCTCCTCCATCTCTTTGTCTATCTTGCTTTGAAGCCATTTAAGTTCATGGCCTCTGTAATGTTCAGTTAAGGAGCTGCTGCAGGAATCTTTAATGGATTCTCAACTTGGATATATCCAGAACTGAAGAGTACCGTAAAGGTCATGGAATGGGTAAGTGGAGACATTATGTAGTATTTTGAGGGACATGAACTTGGAAGGTAGGTGTTTGACAAGCAAGGCATTTTCTTGGAAGACAAAACAGGGTTTTTTTTGTGTCAAGTGGGTACTGGAAAGGAAGGATTGATATGTCTCAGAAGAAGGAAAGGGGAGTACAACGTCTTATTTTATGCTTCTGGTTGGTGGCTTTAGGGAGAGAATAGGTTTGGACAGGCTTGGATGGATAATGATACTTTTAGATAAGCATCAAAATATTTTATGTTGTGCTGAAATAAATTTGAATAAAAATTCCTGAGTTTCTGAAGTTCATTCATCATTACATCTTAATTCCCCTTAAAAGAAGGTTGAAGTAATTTTCACACTTCAGTGGTTTCTTCTGCTGAATTAGTTAATAATATTAGTTAATAAATTGAGTCAAAGAACTCTGTATACTTTGCTGATGTGCTAGAAAAATAAAGTCAGCTGGGAATTAGCCACAATTGCAGTTAAAAGCAATATACTGTATTTATTACTAAAGACCTGGTACAATAAATAATGGATTTTATATGTATTCTCAAATTTTCTGAAGGCAAGAAAGATTGTGAAAAACTCCATAACATAATGTAATCTGAAGAAACTAACATGTTACGCATGGGAAAGCTTTGAAATGAATTCTCACATCACTTGTTTTGTACTCATGGGTGTTTTTATGATATTTTATAGTGTCTTATGAGTATCTTTCAAACATGAATTGATAAAACAGCACTCCTGTGAAGTGGTTTTGTTACTGCTTTATGGGCATCAGAACTGGTATGCTACAAGACACAATGATATATCCAGTTTTACATGGACTTCAGTGGCTGAGGTTAGAAGGGAATGCAGGTCTCCCTCTTGTGTTAACTCTTCCTTGCGTTTTACAAGGGTTGAGAACTTGTCATCCATGTGCCAAACTGTTTTTATGAAAAGTTCTTTTAAGCTATCATAATCTCTACCCTGCATTTGTCTGAGAATGGATCCATATGGCACACTACAGCAAAGAGCATCCACTGAAAATGTTTATGATTGAGGCCATTTCTCCCTGCCCCAAGTCAACATAAAGTTACGTCTTCCATGTATGAAAATATATTTTGGAGACTACAGAGAATATACTAGAGTAGCCAGAGACTCATAGTCAAAGATATTCCGTACTTGTCATTGGATGAAGTCTCTTTTGAACTGACAAGTGCGAGGTTCAGCTTCGTCTGGTCCTGTCCCTGAGAAATGTAATTCAATTTCTGCAACAGGCAGGTGATCAAAGCTGTCAAAGCCAGAGACTTCTATAACTGCCAGTTTCACCCTCTGGCATCTTCTTTGCTATAAAGTTACATGCTGATTTAGTTTGTAGCATTTGGTGTCATCAGTACTGTTTTCTGTTACAGGAGATGTCTCATCTCTGGTTTCCTGCAGTGTGGAACTGAGGAGGTGAGAGTGATATGTTGAGCACATCCTTCCTTCTATACAATCTTCCTGTCGTTTGCCATATGTTAACAGGCCATACGAAAAACTTGTGTAGGCTGATGATTATTGTGTAATGTCCAGATGCCTGCACCAGTGGTGCTGGGCCTGCAAAAGCATTGCTTTGCTTCTAAGTATTTGTCTTACACTGAGACCCTAGTATTCTAGATCTTACCTGCTCTTTTATACTAAAATGACATGAAGACAATGAAAACAACTAAACCACCTTTAGAAATATGAATTGTTCAAGTTTTGGAGCTGTACAGAAGCGGAGTAGGGGCAACTGCAGAGCAGACACTTGTCTTTGTACTTACCCCTCCACTGCTGCCCTGAGAAAGGTATCATTATTTCCCTCAAGAAAGTTGTACTTAGTCTCCCAAATGCTGTATCAGCTTTTGGTTTTGTCTGTGTGATTTCAGTGTTACTATGATGTACAGAGAGCAAGTAGAGTTAGTTGATGCTTTTCAGTGTTATATTGTCAGTGCACGTTTACTGGCATGGTCCACTTTCCACTACAGTGAACAGGACCTCTGATCTCCTGTGCTAATGGTCTGGTCAAGCTAGTTGGCGATACTCCTGGTGATACAGGGTACTGCATGCTTTCAGACATGCACGTAATCATTGTGCAGCTACTGACTACTATAGAGTCCTGAAGAACCATCTCTTTCCCATCTAATAGCAAACAGCTGCCTGTGTTTTCTGACTAGGTGAAACCCTGTGCGTTGGAATAAATAATCAGCAATGCTATTGGAAATTGCTACCTTAAGAAAGTTGTGAATGGAGAGACAGGTTTTGATTTTTAAAAAACCAACCATCACCACCCCCACTAGACAACCCCCATTTTGCAAGCTTAATTGTAGCATCAATAGAAGTACAAAATGTTTATTGTGTAGATATTCCAGTGTATGAAGAACATGTGTCAGAAAAGACCTGTAAGCATTTTATTTCCATAGTATTGTCCTTTTGTAGCAACATTTTTTTTAAATTGTGCACATCTGCATAAGAAGTATCTTCTTTTTCCCATTAGTAAGAAAGTATCCTAATTATGCTTGAATCTTCTTTATTATTACTACTATAGCCTCTAGATTCTTCAAGACAGGGCTTGAGTTGTGCTGAAGTTTGTATAAATTTACAGTAGATAAACCTCTTCGACCAGGGGAGTTTACAATGTGGAATAACTTAGGGAGAAATAGAAATAAATACTAATTCATATGATGTACAGTCCATTTGGTATGATGTACCTTCTGTGGGGTCACTTTTTATTTGGGCATCTTCTATTGTGAGTGCAAGCATATCATACATAACTCTCCAGTATACAGCAATTATGAACTGCTAACACGTGTGGTGGATAGCTCAGGCTAACATGCCATGAGGTGATGCATTAATATCTCACCACTTTCAATGCGGACATCTGATGAGCTTTCTCGAAGGTATGGAAGTGTTGATCTCCATTGTTCCTCGAAACAGGATGATCCTTAGTTTGTCAAGTTTCTCTTCTGACTCTTCAGGTTTTTTTGTTAGGCTTTTTTACCATGTCGTGTTGGTATCTTTCACTTGGGCTCTTGAGTTGTTATTACTATTTCAGCAGTTTCACTTTAGTTTGTGTTTTCCCTTTTCCTTTCCTGTGTGGCTTTAGCCTACATAGTATTTCACATCTTAGTAAACCTGAATAAACATTACACAGTGTGCTGCTTAAAACCTGGCCTTGACTCACACATATCTGAGCCCCTGAGCTGTGGATTACGATGGGAATTTTATTGCTTCAAGAGATACCCAGTTAAGAAGCATGGTTAGATCCTTCAGCGTGCTGACAAACATTACAGCTCTTAGCTTGTGAATATGAGATTTTAAAAACCAGCCAAACAGAAATCAACCTTTCCACACATTTTGGTAAATAACTGGAAGGGTAAAATTTGTATGTGTGACCGCAGGCAAAGAGCACAGTTGTCTCTTTGAAGGTTGAGCTTTATCAGCATTATTGGTCTTATGTTGATTTCTTTTTTACTAGAATTAAGTATATTGGTAAACTTTCTTATCTCCTTCCAAAGCATTGTGTATTGGCTTTTTGAAGTAGGGTAAGATGCAATGTATCCAGTGTCTATCTAAAATGCTTGAACAGAAAAATATTTTGTGGCATAATTAATGCAGCTGACAAAGATAAATTGATATCTAGAAAGTTATCTTCAATGTCTTAAAAATTGTCTCATGTCATATGCAACTTCATTGCCTTCATTAGAAATCCCTATGGATGCATCCAACATCCAACTACCCAGGGATGGTGCCCAACTTTGGGCTCAATTTAATACATAAACGTTCAGGAGAGAACAGTATAAAAACTCCTTTAAGTTCTAGAAGATAGCAAGAAATTGGAAAAAACATAGTAGAGTCATAAAAACATTTGGATATTATTTATATTAAATTCTGAATGTTCTGTTTTATAATTTCATTTGCATCATTTTTATAGCAACTGAGTTACTCCTGTAGGCATTAAGTAATTAAAAAAGCATTACATTCCTTTGAGTGCTTATTGAGTCGTCATAGGTACTTCATTTTTTTATTTCATTTTTATTAACAACTCATGCACTAAATAGAAGGGAAAAGTTTACTGATTTTGCATGAAATTGCTAATTCCACAGTCTGTGAGTACCCATTACACCATGAAGCAAAGCATACCATTCTTTTCAACCTTCTACAGAAATGAATACGTTATTTTTTTTGAAAAATCACAGTTTTTGCCCCTTAATTTTTTTCTGGAAATAGTAATTGCAATAAAATAGCATACTGTCTCCAAATATGCTGAAATGTCAGACTATTTACTGCCATAGTAGAGATGTATAAAGAAACTAGTTTTGCTTTACTGAGTAAACAACCAAGAACATTTTGATTATGAATATGTAAGCATCATTTATACGTGAGGTGAATGACTTTTTCCTATATGTCAAATCTATACAGATTAAGAGTCTGATGTAAATGTCAATATGAATCCAGGTATGACAGCTCTATTTATTTCTAAACATGATGTACAGTGCAGTGCTTGTTTCTGTAACCAAGTGTGCCTGAAAATTAAGCGTGTCATATGCATTCATTTAAAGAAACAGCCTACAGTCTGCTAAAGACATCATATAAAGAAAAATATCCTTTTCAAGAAGGGAATTTTTTACTTGGCCATTTTAATGTGAATTGTTTCTTCTTTGCAGCATGTCTACTATGTCTTTGGTAGCCAACCTGATTACCCCATATCATAAAAATTTAGTACCTTTCTACTGCAGTAGTTACTGGGTTATTGTTCATTTTGAAGGTATAATCAAGTCCATAAATTGCTAACTCTGCTGCTGAACTTAGGCCAATAATCTAAAGTCTTTTTTTTTTTTTTCCCCATGGTCCATCTTGCAAGCTTTTTTCCTTTGCTAAGCACTTTAAACTGATATTTTCAAATAAGTTAAGTAGCATTATAACATGCTCATTATTCTCAGTTTATTACAGTTGTATTCCAATTGCTTGGTTATGTTGAAGGTGGTGTATTTTTGTGTTTTTGAAGGTTTTTTTTGGTTTTTGGTTTTTTTTTGGTTTTGTTTTGTTGGTTGTTTGGGGTTTTTTTGGTTTTGTTTTGTGGTTTTGTTTTTTTTTTTTTTCCTGAAACTACACAACATTATTATTTGGGGTAATCTGGCCAATTCTGCCAAGGCCTTCAGCATGTTCTTTATAGACCCAAATCACATTGCAACATGGCTAGGTTACAGTGTAGTTGGGCTCCATTAATTATATTGTTTAGTGATACCCGAAGCAGTAGCATTATTAATGGTGTGTGAGAAAGATGAAAATTACTTGGGGCACAAAAGCTGGTGGCAGAAAATCCTTCCATGAGCAAGAACCGACAGGGTTCACTGTAAAGGATTAAAGGTAGTGTCGAACAATTTTTGTTTAGATAGAAACTAGTGGCCTTTAGTTCCTGTGTACCCAATGCATTTAATTTTGAAGATTAATCAATTATTTTTTTTCATATTTACTGCAGGAGAGAAAAAGAAATCAAGGGGAAAAATAAGTTTTATAGGTTTACTAAAATGAATAACTGTTCTTCTTATGGTATTGGCTGTGGCAAATACCTTGACTGGTAAGCATGGTTAGTATTATTCTGTTTGTTTGCATGAGCATTAATAGCAATCGACCATTCTGAAAACATGGTATACTACAGTTGTATTAGAATAGCACCTGGCTGTATGAAAATATTCATTTCATAGTCCTTTGCTTGTAAGATACTATGCTTCAGCTATCTTAAAGGCCATTCATTATGGGAAGTAGCTACTAGAACTCTTCTAGTTTTGAACCTCCCTATTAGGAACTCTTTGATTGTTCACTTACCAGCACAATTGTTCCAGGGCTCACTAACCAGAATTATTGCTTTCGGCTGAGGTATCTGGACATATTTCAGTGATTCTTCCAGAACCAATGGATTTTTTTTTTTTTTTTTTTTTTTTTTTTTGAGATTGAAACAAAGTTCCTTTGTGTAATTTTCCCTGGGATTCTTTGGTCTCTTGATGTTCAGTGTTTTACATGCTGGAATGTCCATGTGGATGTTTAAATTCCATGACTACAAAACTGAACTGAGTAGGAGTTCAGTTTAAAATGATTGAGTGTGGTGGTAGAACATGACGTTAAGCAATGAACAGTGATGTTTCATGGCTTACACCATCCATTTATAACATTTTCCATTACAAAAGAATGAAAACTGTTCTGTTTGCTTGTTTCCTGAAAAGTCATCTGCATAGAAATGTGGTCTTTTAGTCCAGCCATTTATCTGTAATACTTTGAACTAGTACAGTGTTTGATAATTTCTGAAGATGACCTAAGCTCTCACAGGTAGTCTTTCAACATCATGCTGTTTTTATTCTAGCTCCTGTTTATAGGTGAGAAAACTGAAGGAGTGAAGCATTTATAACACAGTGGGCAGTAGTACTTGTACTGTTAGAGCTCATTAATTCTTTTCATAGCCCAGTGATCATTGTCCCAGAATGCTTCAGCTTTGAAGAGAGTTTGACTTTGTTTTGCAATCTGATTCTTTTTTTTTTTTTTCTTTTGACAGGCAGATTTGTCTTTGTTCTCAAAATTTTGCTGCCTCAGTGCATTTGTCACTTTTTTATTTGCTCATATATGTATGTTTCTGTTCTGTGAAAATTTTTTTAGAAATCTTTAGGCTTGTAGGATAGTCATGGAAAAAGTTTCATCCAACCTCATTTTAGCTGGATGAAACTCAGGAGTTAATCAGGTTTAGGAAGGCTTCTCTGATCATGAATGTGAACATGAACAGTACTCCGGGTTAAGTAAATTTTCCTCCTAGTAGTTTGTGGATTGAAGGACCAGTTTTATAAATGTAAGATGTAGCCTGTGGATTAAGTCATAAGTTTTAAGGAACAAAAACGCAACTGAACTACTAAACAAGCTTTTCACATAGGTGTCAATTTTTGTAATGTTTGTTGAGGAGTAAAGTGTCTGTTTCCCACCAAACCGAAAGAGAGTCTGAAAAATTGATCTTTGGTCTTGCTCTTTTTGTGGCTGTGTGCTCAAATGCCATTAGGCTCAGCAAATATTGCCTGAATTTAATATTCTTTGGCAAAACTATTTTTCATTTCAAGCAATTGAATTATCAGCGTGAGGTTACTAAAAATGATGAGGTGTTTTTGCCTGATACTGAACTGGAAGTCTGGGAGCAGGACGAATGGTTTCTGTATCCTTGCTGCACACAATGCTTGGCAGTCTGTGCCTAGACTTCTGCTAGATTTAATTTTGCTGTACTAGAGCCATGCTTGGCACTCACTGCTGCTCTGCAGACCTGGAGAAAGACTTTTTCATTCAGCTGTTTTGTTGCAAATACTTTTTTTTTTTTTTTTTTTTTTTGTGAAAGTGCTTTTTAAATCTGCTCAGTGCTGCACAGTTTGATTCCATGTTTTCTTGGGTAATAGATTTGGATACATTATTTGTTGTTTTTCAGAGTCGGGAAGTGACTAACCTAATTTCAGCTTTGAAAGTATTCTCCAGTATTGCTTGTTCACTTGGGTGCTTTGGATATTTGGCTGGTTGAACAAAAGGGACAGAAAGATTAGGGATGCATTTTTCCATGCCCTGGAGAGAAGCTCCTAGAGGCAGCTTTTGTATATTTTCTGGTGGTAACTAAAAGTGGATATAATACTGAAAGACACAAGGTATTTTGCTGTATGTTTGTCATGAACATATAAAAGAGTGTGGACAATCTTGAAGGAGCAGAGAAGGGTAACTCAATGGTTATATTCATAATGTAATCTCTTTGTTATATAAGCATGTCCAAAGCTTTCCAACTCGTTCAACTCCTGCTATTGTGCTGAGTAGAATTTGAGGAAGAGAATACGTTCACTATGACTAGTAAATTCTGTTTATGAAATTAATTGTTTAATTTTATATGCATTTCTACTGTTAGTAAATCCTCTGCATAAATATAAACACACTGTTTCACAAAAGCTTATCTAAGAAGTGGTATTTACAGAAATGTCAGTTGCAATTTTTTTTCTTAGTGTCAGTTTGTTAAAGGAAAGGCTGGACTGTGAGAGCTGCAATAGTACCTACTCTAAGCCCTCTGAAAATTAGATACAACAGTAGCTCTTAATAAAGCTTCTCGGTTAAACTAAAACTGTGTTCAGATTCTGAGAGTCGGAAGTGCTAGGGGCTGGACTGGGGAGATTTGTAAGCCAAGAGCAAGTGGTATCCGCAGGATGGTGGCTGAACATGACTATTAAGAGAGATGACTTATACCAGAAGTCCTGTGCCATTCCTCTCAGGGCAACGGCTGGCTAGGAAACATACTCTTCTTGGCAAATTCTGTTGGCAGCAGCAAGGAGACCTTGCATGCTTGCATTTCTCAACCTGATTTTGATTGCTAGATGGACTAAAGTATGCTGGAATGAATGATAACTAAATTTTCCTCACTAAAGTAAGAATTCTTGGCCAGCCATAGTACACTTTAAAATCTTTGTTAAACCTGCACACAGGTTTTGTAATTCTAGTTATTTCTAACAGTCAGGATTAGGATTTGTTAGGCCTTCTTTAAAGGATGCTTTGTTTGTGGTCAGTTCATTTAATGATGCTGCAACCAATTGCTTAGATGGTCTTCAGCTCTCATTGCACTGTTGTATGTTCTGCTTTGAGGTAATAGTGAACAAATTTTTGAGGAAGGCAGCCTTAATAATAGAAAATACTTTTAAACATACAAAACATGAAGTGTGAGCTCACTCTGTATGTAATTTATCTGCGTGCAGTGGGTTGACCCTGGCTGGATGCCAGGTGCGCACCAAAGGCGTTCTATCACTTCCCCTCCTCAGCTGGACAGAGGAGAGAAAATATAACGAAAGGCTCGTGGGTCAAAGTAAAGGCAGGGAGAGATCACTCACCAATTACAGTCACAGGCAAAACAGACTCAACTTGGGGAAATTAGTTTAATTTATTACCAATCAAATCAGAGTAGGATAATGAGAAATAAAACCACCGTTAACCTCCCTGGGCTGCAGGGGGACAGCCTGCCTCACCATGATCTTCCCCATGGGCTGCAGGGGAATCTCTACTCCAGCGCCTGGAGCACCTCCTCCCCCTCCTTCTGCACTGACCTGCAGGGTTGTTTCTCTCACATATTCTCACTCCTCTGTTCTTCGGCTGCCATTGCGCTGGCACAGCAACTTTTTCCTCTTAAATACATTTTCCCGGAGACACTACCACCATCACTGATGGTCTCAGCCTTGGCCAGCAGCGGGTCCATCTTGGAGCCGGCTAGAATTGACTCTGTCAGACATAGGGGAAGCTTCCAGCAGCTTCTCACAGAAGCCACCCCTGTAGCTCCCCGGTACCCAAACCTTGCCATGCAAACTCAATACACTGTGTCTTTGTGGGTCACTTTATGTGTGTGTGTCCATGTATGATTTTTTTATACTAGGCCTCAATGGTGTCACATCTGATTGTGAGTGATGTATACGTAAGAAGCCTGTGCCCAGTAGACATCATCTGCTCCTAGGCTGTACCCATCACTTCCATAAAGAGTGGTCCAAGGAAATTTTTTGTCTTGTGTAAGGAGGGGGAAAAAAAAAAAGAAATTGCATACTCCTATGTGACAGAAGTATACTGTATGACTTTCACTGCCTCTTGCTTGACTAGCATGTTAACTAAAGACATTTAGGTCGAAGCAACCTTGTTAGACTTGATATGGATTATTTCCTCCTTGGTATAGTCCTCCCATATGGTTGTGTCAATTCCAACAGTGCAAATTTCTGCAGCTTGTTATTTACTAGAAATGTCAGCATAGCTTCATAGGGAATTGACACCAAGGAAACCAGATTAAACAGTATGGTGTGATACAGACATATGTATAAATGTAACATGGTATATAAGTCTTCCATCCCTTTTTGAGTATTAATTGCCCCAGAAGACTGTCCATGTTCTATCACAAGGATGGAAAGAGAGAACATTTATAGAAATTAATGCTGTGTAGTTAGCCAGCACCAGGACCCTAAGAACTTAAAAAGTATGAATAAATGTATTCCAATTACAGACTAATGCAGGTAATGGGTTTATGGTACTTAGAAGGCTGGATCTGTTCCCTGACAGCCTGCAGACATTAGGGGCCCCTCATGACCAGGCTGCAATGTAGGCATTATAGAGTGATTTTTACTTTACTGCCTTTTCCATCAGATCATCCCCTTTCTTTCACACACAAGGTTAATTCACTTCTTGATCACATTATTTCCTCGCTGCTCTTTGACAATATAAAAATTCTGAGTGGACAGCTCAATCCCTCTTCCATCTCAGATTTGATTGTTATGGTATTGCCTGGCGTCCCTCAGAGGCCTCCAGCAGCCTTTGCTGCACTTTATGACACTTAAATGGCTGGGCTACAATTTCTCCATCTATTCACGAAATGCTGTTAATAACTCATTTCCAAAGAGGCCCTTCTTTATGTCTTGGCATTAAAGGATTTTTTATTAGGTGCCAGGATAGGTGACACACAGCCCCAGTAACCAAAGAGTTAATTAATCTGTTGAAATTTATTGCCTTTTATACTGCACTCAGTGTGACAGTCCCTAAGAGAAACAGATACTATATTTACAACCGAGCTGAAATATTCAGTAATATAGTCTGCATACTGACCCACTCCATCAGTGTATGCCTTTTGCTGGAGTACCCATTAATCAACTAAGATGGATTTGTGTAATCTGTCTTCTTTCTTATTCTGAGATTCCAATAAATATTGAAATAATAATTTATTGATTACTCTGCAATATAAATGTGTAGTAAAGGCACCCAAGATATTTGCATAGTAATGCATTTCAAAGCTCTTGGCGTTCTGTAGGTATGAGGAAGAGAGAGATTGTAATGGTGGTTTAGAGTGATGGAATTCCTTTGGAATGCAGAACACCAAGTTCAGTGTTAGCAGGATGTGGTGGTCCTCTAAGGTCATTTCTGAGATTGGTGAAGTATAAACTGTAACAGGGTTATTGGTGTTCTCTCAAATCTGTATATTAAGGGTAAGCCTATGTTGTGTTATTGCCCTCTCATTTAGGTAACAACATGGGATTTGACTGTTTTGTTTTGTAAACAAAATGTTTCAATTATTTTCAAGTGAAGTGTTTATCAGAAGATACTGACTTTGTTCTTTCCAAAAATAACAGTGTGGGCTGCCCGCTATATTGAACTCCTGCTGTAAAAGATGTGTATTCCTGTAATGTACATGACCCAGTGAGGCAGATTATTTGATGCAACTCTCCTGAGAGGTGAAATACCAAAGGCTCTGTCAAGAGAGGGATTACAACAGTTTATGGCATAAACCGGAGAATTTCTGGGGACTGCTATAATTCATAGCAGCCTTCCTTTAGCCAGTGGGATGCGGTATACCATGTATTTTCTATCGCGCTGGGATCCAAGGTTTCCACACACCTAACCATGCTCTGTACTAGGGTCTGGCATGGAGTATAAGGCAATTTTTGTTGACTCTATGCTGCCTTCCTGTGGTAATTTCTCCCTACCTCCTTGTGGTTTACTGATTTGTCTTGTTTATCACTTTGGTGGTGGATAAATGCCACGGCAGAAATCCAAAGCAGCTCTGCGTAACTATTGAAAAGTCATGTACAAGTAGAACAGTTTGCATTCATTTACAGAGCAAATCTCTTAGTTTATGACCTTGTATGGTACATGGGACTAAATAGGACTAAAGCTGTGATCAGTTTTAATTCTGTTTTTAAAAACTGCATCAAAAAGTTAAGGACGGACAATCTACTTGGAATATTATCTGCTGAATATTAAATGAGCCTTGTGAGGTAGTCACAATTTACCTCTTTATGCTTTCTCTTCTCATTTTCTTAATTTCTTTCTGATGATAAGAGCTAGAAGCAGCCTTATAATAGACAGTAAGACTGTGGTATTTCTGCCAGAGAAAGATGCAAGAGAAAAGCTGAGCAAGTTTTTTGGATCACTCTTGGAGATGTATTCTTTTACTAACTCCAATTAGAATTTTTGCCCATACTTCATAAAGGCTTCTGCCTTTGCAGACAACGGAACAGTAATTAGATAAGAGGATTTCCAGGAAAAACAGATCATTGTCCTTTCTTTGAGAATGCCTACAAGAAAAAAAAATCTGTTCTGGCAAATCTTTTTCCCTAAGGAATTAGAAGAACCAGTCAGTATGGCTGATGACTTGCACTTCACTTTCTAGCATGGACTAAATTTGTTTTAAAGTCTCAGTGGCCTGTTTAGGAGACTTCAGAGTCTCAAAAACTGAGAAGGATCCATTTTCATAGAATTTACACAGAAATACCTCCCTCTAATAAAGTAGGTTTCTTATTAAGAGTTTACTTATGATTATCAGCATGACTCTGTCATGTAGTGTGTATGAGATAGTGTTGCTTATTTCTTATGCTGTAAATACAAGGTTTTTCTCTCTCATATGTATATGGATAACAACACTTTGAGTCTTTCAATGTAGCTGTTGTTCTGTAGGATAAACATGTCTATTTTGCCTTGAAGATTCAAATGCAAAATTTCATTGCCGCTTATTTTTCCTAGATCCCAAATAAGTTACCAAGACTGGAATATTTGGGTTTCTTTGCTTATGAAAAACTTTAACCTGCTTCTGGGTGCTCTGAGCTCTGCTCTCCCAATACCTAGGTACCAACCAGTATTATCTACCTGTCTAGTATCTAATGTAGCATATTCTCACTCATGAAAACCATGACAATGACTGTAGTTTTGGGGGATAATTTTTTTCCTTGAAAAGTGCAGGAGCCCTTAGTTGAATTCAGTCACAAGTGGTTTATGCAGCACTTTTCAAGTCTTCATAACAATTTTTCATAGTTTTGGGTAACTGCTTGTGATCAGAATAACTGAAGTATAGATAAAATTGTACTGCACAGGATTTGTTTTCTAGTGTCTTGCTGATAAGGTTAACCAGATGGTGAAGTATAATCATCTAGGCAGTACCATAGATCATCATCAAAAAAAAAAAAAAGAGGAGGGGATGATGAATTTTCTGTTAGTTTTCTTTGTACAGAAATTGAAAAAGACTCAAAACCTACAGAAAGCCAACCTTTTAAAACTAAACAAAACTAGTGCCATTCTTTTCTATATTTCTGTCTATAGCACAATATCCTAAGGAATTCTAAACCTGTTGGTTGCACTTTTTTTCTTTAATGAATTTCACCTATTGTGAATTAGATGTCAGTTTTCAGGAATGCATATTCTGTTCCATAATTCATGACATTAAGTATCTTAAGATCAAACACAGGGTTGAAAATATAAACTACTTAATATGATTATTTTTTTATGCCACATTGTTTTGAGTCATCTGAAGTCAACTATTGTAGGACGATCACAGAATTAAGCTGCTTTGTAGCATGATTACCAGGGGAGATTATGGAATGGTTCATCTTGAATGCGCTTGTGTGGCAAGTGCAGGACAACCAGGGGATCAGGCCCAGTCAGCATGGGTTCATGAAAGGCAGGTCCTGCTTGACCAACCTGATCTCCTTCTGTGACCAGGTGACCCACCTAGTGGATGAGGGGAAGGCTGTGGATGTTGTCTACCTGGACTTCAGTAAGGCTTTTGACGCTGTCTCTCATGGCATACTCCTCGAGAAGCTGGTGGCTCATGGCTTAGACAAGTGTACTCTTCGCTGGGTAAAAAACTGGCTGGATGGACGAGCCCAGAGGGTTGTGGTGAATGGGGTTAAATCCAGTTGGCGGCAGGTCACCAGTGGTGTTCCCCAGGGCTCAGTATTGGGGCCAGTTCTGTTTAATATCTTTATTAATGATCTGGATGAGGGGATCAAGTGCACCCTCAGCAAGTTTGAGGATGACACCAACTTGGGAGGGAGGGTTGATCTGCTGGAGGGTAGGAAGGCTCTACAGAGGGATCTGGACAGGATGGATCGATGGGCTGAGGCCAATTGTATGAGGTTCAACGAGGCTAAGGGCCAGGTCCTGCACTTGGGTCACAGCAACCCCATGCACTGCTACAGTCTTGGGGAAGAGTGGCTGGAAAGCTGCCCAGCAGAAAAAGACCTGGGGGTGCTGGTCGACAGCCGGCTGAATATGAGCCAGCAGTGTGCCCAGGTGGCCAAGAAGGCCAACGGCATCCTGGCCTGTGTCAGAAATAGTGTGGCCAGCAGGAGCAGGGAGGTGGTTGTTCCCCTGTACTGGGCACTGGTGAGGCTGCACCTTGAGTCCTGTGTTCAGTTTTGGGCCCCTCACTACAATACAGACGTTGAAGTGCTGGAGCGTGTCCAAACAAAAGCAACGAGACTGGTGAAGGGTCTAGAGAACAAGTCTTATGAGGAGTGACTGAGGGAGCTGGGGTTGTTTAGCCTGGAGAAAAGGAGGCCAAGGGGAAACCTTATCGCTCTCTACAACTACCTGAAAGGAGGTTGTAGTGAGGTGGGTGCTGGTCTCCTCTGTCAGGTGGCTGGTGATAGGATGAGAGGAAATGGCCTCAAGTTGTGGCAAGGGAGGTTTAGATTGGACATTAGGAAAAATTTCTTTACTGAGAGGGTTGTCAGGCATTGGAACAGGCTGCCCAGGGAAGTGGTTGAATCACCACCCCTGGAGGTATTCAAAAAGCACGTGGACAAGGCACTTCGGGACATGGTTTAGTGGGCATGGATGACGGTTGGACTTGATGATCTTGAAGGTCTTTTCCAACCTAAATGATTCTATGATTCTACAATCTGGCTGTTAACCCACAATTGTGTAATGTTATAAATATACCATGCTTTTTTTTTTTTTTAAATTATTAGATCACTGTTCTCAGGAACAGGGATTTCAGTGACAGAGATTCTAGTGATAACAAAAATGCCAGCATGATCCTAGGTTATCTAGTGAGACCTCTCATTTTGAATATTGCGTTATCAGTTGTTTCTTTAGTCAATAGCATTCCCCAGAGCTGTCTAGTGATTACATGGGTTTGATATAAAAATGATTGCAGCACGCAGCATTGCAAGATGCGCATCACTCAGTAACTGCTTCTTCAGTCACAAATTAAGTTGTGTATCACTTGCCTGTACTGATTGGATATGATAGAGACATGTTGCTGCTTCCACTTAGTATAGTGGGAATTTTAGTTCATTGAAGCAATTTTTGGAATGCAAGATCAGGTCTGATATCACATATTTGTAATTATGTTAAATTGTGAGACCGGGGTTTGCAAGTTTTTTTGGGGTATGAACTTGTTTTTTACCGCAAGTTTATACAGGAATTAAAACATACTTCCTGACTGCTCTTTCAGTGCCAATGATGAATGTGGTGGGTTGACCCTGGCTGGATGCCAGGTGCCCACCAAAGCCACTCTATCACTTCCCCCCTGCCGTCCCCAGCTGGACAGGGGAGAGAAAATATAACAAAGGGCTTGTGGGTCGAGATAAGGACAGGGAGAGATCACTCAATCAATTACTGTCACAGGCTAAACAGACTCAACTTGGGGAAAATTAACTTAATTTATTGCCAATCAACCAGAGCAGGGTAATGAGAAATAAAAACAAATCTCAAAACACCTTCCCTCCACCCTTCCCTTCTTCCCAGGCACAACTTCACTCCTGGATTCTCTACCTACCCCCCCCAGTGGCACAATGGGATGGGAAATGGGGTTTATGGTCAGTTCATCACATGTTATTTCTGCTGCTTCATCCTCCTCAGGGGCAGGACTCATCACACTCTTCCCCTGCTCCAGCGTGGGGTCCCTCCCACAGGAGACATTCCTCCTCAAACTTCTCCAACATGGGTCCTTCCCACGGGCTGCAGTTCTTCATGTACTGTTCCAGCGTGGGTCCCCCACGAGGTCACAAGTCCTGCCAGAAAACCTGCTCCACGGGCTCCTCTCTCCACAGATCTGCAGGTCCAACCAAGAGCCTGCTCCAGCGTGGGCTTCCCACAGGGTCACAGCCTCCTTCGAGCACCCACCTGCTCCAGCGTGGGGTCCTCCCCGGGCTGCAGGAGGACAGCCTGCCTCACCATGGTCTTCCCCACGGGCTGCAGGGGAATCTCTGCTCCAGCACCTGGAGCACCTCCTCCTCCTCCTTCTGCACTGACCTGGGGATCTGCAGGGTTGTTTCTCTTACATGTTCTCATTCCGCTCTCTGGCTGCTGTTTCTGCATGCCCTGCAACTTTTTTTCCTTCTTAAATAAGTTATCACAGAGGCACTACCACTATCACTGATGGGCTTGGCCTTGGCCAACAGCAGGTCCATCTTAGAGCTGGCTGGTATTGGCTCTGTTGGACATAGGGGAAGTTTCCAGCAGCTTCTCACAGAAGCCACTTCTGCAACCACCCGCTACCAAAACCTTGCCGCACAAACCCAATACAATGAACAAAGTGAATGGAAACAAACTATAGCAAAACATTGCCTGTGCAAGAAGTTACGTAAGTTGGCTGTTAGAAATGTGCTAGGATTTGACTAAAGGAGAGGAGTCAGAACACAGGAGTGTTGCAGGGGTAGGTGTGAGAATCGTGCAGCTGCAGATTGTCTTCCATAAGCATATTGATTATTTGGATTGTCAAGGAATTTATACAGGTTTTAGATTTGGTGATTTTGAGGTTGTTAGTGTAAATGAGGGGTTACTTATGCTTCTACCCTCTCTTTGTGTTTGATTTGCTGTTGGGTCAGAATCATAGCTATTAGAATGACTAAAAAGTCAGTTCTTTCAACATTATTAGGACATTGCAGGCAAACTGTTGCTATGAACAAACTAATGGTCTGAAGGAAACTTAAGCCTCTTTTATCAGGTATGTTAGAAAAGTAATTTAGTTGAGCTCTCTATGTTGCAGATGCTCATAAGTTAAGTAAGAATGCAAGTGTAACAACATACCTGTGGGGAAAACATGAGGAAGTACTGATTGATATACTACTGTTTCATGATGATTTCTAGGAGGAGACCAACTATTTAAATGTCATAGATTGTTGTTTTTCTGGAAATATTTCTCTGGTTTTATGTGGAACTTTTTTCATTTTCATCCCTACTCGGATTAAAAAAACTATCCATTATAACTTCAGAAGTTTGTATAACTTCTAGTATTTTTAGCAGTTGCTGTCTATTATTCAACTTGTGGCTGAAGAATCATTTTCTAACCAACTTTTTTGCAGAATATTTACTATTTCCAGATATGTCTCTCTATATGACATTTTTATTTTTATTTACTTTTAGAGAAATTACAGTGTAGTAAGAACTGTTGTGGGCAATTGAACCCATCACTTAGGCACTGAACTAGCATATAAGTTCTGAGTGAAAATATTCAGGAAAAAGCCATTCAATGGCTTAAAGGTGATTTCTGTTTCACTCTACTTCATATGCTTTCATAATAACCCTGAAAGAAATGGTTTGTGTGTGTGTGTATATATGTATATATATTTTAATATATATATCTCTTTACTGTTATGCTTGTGATTAACTCAAACATTAAGTTTTTTTGAATTGATAGTCATTTGGGACCATGTACAATTATGGTGTAAGGAAGTGTTACACCATCCAATGTCAATGGTAGTTGTGCCCTTGTATGCCAGGCCTGACTAAGGGCTCTGTCTGTTTAGCCATACTATATTAATATCATTTGGATATTCCCAGAGGTTATGTTCTCTTACAAGCTACATATTACAGTTGGCAACTTGTGACAGGTGTGTTATGGTTCCCATATGCCTTATGCAAAACTGCAGGAAAATATAGCTGTGCTCTTCACATCAATATGCCAAAATGTCAAGAGTTGCCTCTCAGCATAAAGACCCTCAGAAATACAAAAGAAAAGTGCTTGGCATCATCCCTTGTAAATGCAGGCCTGACTGAGAAGCTGTCTGTAGAAATACGTCTATCAGTCATTGCAGAGTATTGTGTTTAAGGGAACACCATGCAACACTGTCAGAGCTTAAACATTGGATCTTCTTTCCATGTAATGGTGCATCTGGCATGAATGCCGGTTGACCGCAAAACTGAATGACACTTAAGGTGAGTCTGTCATTTGCTGTTGGCTTTTATTAAGCCACCTTCTAAAGGTGTAGAATTAAAGTTGGGCAAATTGTAATGAATCATCTATGAGCCTATAGATGGTATCTCAACAGATCTTCACCTTGCTGAGTTTTATCACTTTTAATTTTCGTAAATTTTGGTGTATGCATCTGAACCGCTTTTTCTGGTCTTTGTTCAAGATCAACCTTATAAGTTGGTGCTATGTAGAGTTACATTAGACCACCTTCAGAAAAAGAAAAAAACCTAGGTTGTGTGGTAGTTGACATCTGTATCTTACCCAACTCTGAGTTATTTCTTTTTGTTATATTTTCCATGGTTGCTACTAGTTAAGATACTTTGTATTACATTAAGTTTAGAAAGCAAAACTGAAATGCAACATGATAATATGTGTAATATTTAATTTACATGTGTGTCTAAAGAAATTAAACCAGTGGAATCAAGTTAAGGTTTACGTTGATATCATCAGGAATTAGAAGTTGAATTATACCAAACTATAACATCCATGAACTTGACAGAAAGGTGAACTTCTGTCATTTAAAAGTCAGGGGCAAACCTCTGAATGTTATCCATAGGTCTGTTTCAGTGTTTTTGGTTTTTTGGGTGTTTTTTTTTTTTTTTTTTGAAGGTATGGTTTAATTTTTTCTTGAAAACTATGAGAAACTGATGTATGTAGCATATAAGGGACAAGTAATGTCATGGCTGTTTAAAAGAATTATTAGTAACATATTTCAGAGTAAATATTGATTGATAAAGTCTTTTCTTGAGAAGCTGCTTTTTTAGGTTATGGAGGTGGATCTAAATACCGTGTTTTTATCTTTCCCAGAAATTTCTACTCATGTGACTCAAGTTTTGAGCCTTCTGCTCATAAGATCTGCCTAAAACAATGCTAAAACCTGACTGTTACTAGTTTAAAAAATAAAGTAAATATTGGAAATATTGCTTGAGGGTAGCATGTGAAAATTTCAGGTTGTTCAAGTGTGAAATTTTATCTTTTGGATTTGTTGTTCTTATTTCAGTTATGGTAATAAAATTCTGTGTTTATTTGGGGAAATGGCATTATCAACGTTAATGCAGTCTGGTTGACTATTTTTCCTGTGCCAAGAAAATCCTATAAACTAGGTACAGAAGGGTATAAGCAACCTGATAGTAATTTATATAATGTTCCTCACACATTTAGAAATTTAGAAATTTGAGGTTCAGTTTGCCCATACTTGCTTTTGCTAACTATTACTTTCTTGCCTTTATTTTTGTCAAGTAAATGCCTTACTTTCACGTACTGCTTATCATTGTTGAAGTTGGCAGAAATATTCTCTTAATTCCTCTTTATTCAGCTGGACTCTGTGAGTGAGGAAAGATTGTATGTCATGTAGTAATGTTAGCATTATTAATGTGAGCATTGTTGGGGGAAGTGAAGATTCAGTAAGCAAATAATCCAAGAGAAAGGAAATTTACAGAAGCTTGTTTTAGTATTCAAAACAATGATTCTCTGTGCTCTGTAAAAAACTTTCTCTGTCATTCTTTTATATAACAAGTATTGAAGTCACGCTTACGCAAAAAGTAAAGTAGCATTTTATTTACAGATTTATTCCAAAAAGGTGTACTTTGAAAAGCTTGCCATTATAAGAAAATCTTGGTGCTGTATAAATAGCATGTGCTTAAGGAAAACCTTTTAACATTAGATCATTCTAACATTAAAATTCACTGTAATTCAATGCAGGTGAAACATAAAACTAAGTATCATTTAAGTCCCATTTTGGCCTGTAACATAACTTTCACCTGTAAAATATATTTTATTTCTAATGTTTCTGAATATTTCATAACTTTTTCAATGAAAAATGATTTTATTTTTATCAAATCACTGATTGCCTTGAACTTCCAGGACAAAATTGTTATGGAAAGCCAAATGGAGTGGTTTTTTTTTTTTCTTTTTTCTCTTGACTGAATTTTTTTTCCAAGGTAAAAAAATAGCAACATATAAGCTACTGTTCTTATTGAGAGTGGCAGTACTTTAATAATCCAGAAACAGTTGTAACTAAGGATCTTTTAAATAATTTGCTGATATAAACATTAATAAATTAGCATTCACAGCACCCCTGTGAGTGCTTGTGGCAGAACTGGTTGAGAAAAACTACAACTGAACACTTTTATGTCAGAAAATTCAGCTCTTTTAAGATCAGTCTGCTTCATGAAATTATTTTTTCCTGAAAACTTATTTTGAAAACAAGATACTCGGATAGTAGCAATATCCTGCTGTGGTAGGAAACTTTTTTTTTTCCAATTTTATTTTATTTATTTTGTAGACAGACTGGAGGGGATAGATTCAAGGCAAGGAAGTTTGTTCTTATACAGATTAATTTGGACTTGTCCCTCTATGATGCTGTAAGAGATGGTGCCTGTGGCCTCCACTCTATACCAAGGTGTAGTGGTCCCATATTTCAAATAACAGTACTCAGGGCTCATTGGCTATGTTTGTATTTGTCAGTAAATTGGAAGAAGGGTCATTCTCTTGACCTGAAAGTGTAACCCTCTTCTTAGGGTTTACCTTCCTCCAAGGTTCAGCATTGATAAGGCAGTGTAACTTTGGCTCAGACTCTAGAGAAAAATTGAGTTGTGAGAAAGTGCCTAAACTAGAGCTGCACAAAGCAGGCAAGGTAAAATTGCAGAGAGAAGCAAGATAGCTGAACTGGATTTAGTTAAAAGGTGCCAGGGATTCAAGAGGGAAACCACCAACATGGAAAAACAGAAAGAAAAAAATGGAGTTGGCAGATAGGAACTTGACAACATCAAGGAGCAACCATTCCAAGGAGCAACAGAGACTAACCTTTCCCCATCTGGCTGATGCCTGCCTAGCTGGAAAATACTCATTATTGAGGTACATTATTAAGGACAGTGACCATATTAATGCTTAGTGTAGTAGCTCATTTGTCCTAGCTGTCTTTTTTGTGTGTTGGCCAATAAAAAAAGTGTTTTATACTTCTGAGTTGCACGTAAAATGTGCCTGAGCAAAGTAATGCAGAGAAGGCAGAGTTACAAAGGCAAATTAATAGTTTGTGTCCTTAAAGCTAAACTCATTCTCATCCCTTCCTTGCCTGCCTTCCCCCAGAACAGGCTGCCCTTATCCACACTGTGTATTGAGAGGAATCCCTGTCCTGTGTTGGCCCTCAGAGCAAGTCTGGGTGTTGTTTGGGAGAGTGCTATTTGGCATGGCATGATGCCATAGTGGACAACATGCAGCAGCTAGGTATTATAGATGATTCTAGGATAGTACTCGATCCTGTACTTTGGCCATGACCTATTTACTACTGTAGATGTAGCTCTTCATTCTAAGCAAGACTTGTTCTTTTTTACTACATTTTTTTATGGAATTATTTCACTGGCAACTTAATGTTTTCCTGCTGCGTTCACACAAGATTGCACCTTATTCAAAATCTTCCTTTTCTCCATCCATGTTCTTGCTTCCAAGTTCTCTGCAGGCTGCTGAGGAGCCAAAATGGTATGCTCTATTTGCTTTTAACTCTTGGTTTTGTTACTGTTTTAACACTAAGCTTTGATTTACTTGCCATGATTTTCCCTGAACAAAAAAAAGCAGGATATGAACCAGAGGTAGTAGATTCAGTGTCTGAATAATAAATGAAGTGAGGCAAGTGAAGGAAAAACATGAGGTATTAAAGGAATTCAGAATTATTTGGCCATACCACCTTGAGGGAGGGGGAAAGGATGCTTTTATGAAGAACTTTGGTGCTGTGAGTTCATACCAAATCTAACAGAGCTTAAGTCCTAAAGCACAAAAGAACAGAATATTTTATCATGTACTTCCCCAATTTGTCATCATTAACCAGGTAACTCTTTGGCTTGAGTGATGTGTGCTACACAGTGAAATCTCTCTATTGTTCTTTGTTGTTTATCAGCAGTTAGGGCTGATAGAATTTTCAGTGAATGAGCAGCTGCCAGTCTCCTAGGAGAGGCAATATAATGTCCCAGAAAAGTATCAGTTTGGAAAGCACATTGTTTCAGCTCCCAAACTAAATGTTGGCTTTTGTCAGGAATGTATTACAGTAGTTGGGATTGCAAAAAAAATTGGATTTAGGGGAATTTCTCCAGGGTTCAATTCAAAACGAGGAATGAATGTGGGAGAAATAGTGCCCAGAGATAAGTAGATGTTGTTCAAACTAGGCAAATGGCTGAACTTAGTCTGCTTATAACAAACTAATGTGAAGCATCAAATACACTGTTTTATGTCTATCCTTGCTTCTGTGTGCATTTCAATAGTAAAACCTTACTGTTAGCATCATTCCCAAATTCTTCATTATCTCTTAGAGCTTTAGAATCGGAATAAAACTTTGGGTCCTGTGGAAGTCGTGTCATTTCCATTTTCCCTTCATTTGATGGGAGTTAACGAAGAAGTGTTTTATTGCAGGTTTTCCGCTGTTTCTTTGTTGTTTCTTTGTCCACTGTTTCGCTAGATGTATGTATGTGTTCTTGTGCATTGTGTTCCTGTGGTTAACTGTTACCAGTTGTGCTCTGAACGATCTCTCAAGCAGCTTTAACACTGTTGTAAGATATTGTGGTGATTCTGAAGATGAGTTTCTTTCTTTGGTATTTTATCACAAATGACCCTCCATAGTTCTTGCATCTTCTCTGGTTTCTACATTGTTTATTTTGCTGATGTTATATCCTTGGATGGGGTCCAAAATAGCCTGTGACCATATAAACGCAGACAATTATGTATTCAACTCTAAAATTGTATTATTAATTTAATTTTTTTTTTACCGATTGCCCTAGGAGTCAGTCTTTCAGTTCGGCATGGTATTTTCTGCCTGCTTGGTACAAATTCATATATTATTTTTGTATTTACCTTGTGGTAAAAAGATAATATATGCCCTTGAATGAGCACTGGCACTGTTAGTGGTGTAGTTACGTTCTCAGGTGGAATATGTAGAAAGGAGATATTCTGGTGTAGGGCCTTTTTTATTTTTTTTTTTTACATTGGTCATTATTGAGCTTGCACTGCCATAGATACCAGCAGGTGTTTGGATTGGAGCATTGTTGGAAATTACAAGGTTAGTCAGGGTCAACAAGGGAATTACTTTTTTTTTTTTTTTTAATATGCTATTAAATAATCTTTCAGTTTAGCTTTAGCTGTTTTTTACACTTTCTTTTGAAGAGTGCATATTCATTACGAGAACAGTGAGTTGGAGACATGTTAGAGACCTATGCTAATATTTGCTTATCAGTAAGGTAATGTAGACATGAAGTTCCACAGACCAGATATATGACCTTCACTAAAGAGTTTTCTGAAAATTACCTCATCTCTGGACTAATTTTTGAAAATATATTGTAAAAATATTTAGATGAATTTGTTGTAAAGTAAAATAGACTGATGTTTTTATTACAGATTATCTGATTTCAATTAAAAAAGTAAAATCAGAGTTTAGTCTCCTCCAGTTTTGGCCAGAAGAGGGAACCATCTCACTGTATCAGCCACTTCTGTGACTGCACTTAAAAACTTTTTTGCTTTTGTTTTTATTCCTGCATTGCAAGTAGCTACAAATCTAAGACTGCCTAGCCATCTTAGGACTCCTTCAGAATCATAAAGATATTTATTTACCTTAGGGTTTATTAACACCTTATAAATCACATTGAGCTTATTGTGTTCTGCATTTACTACCAGAAAAAAAAAAAAAAAGAAAAAAACCCGTTGTTTATTATTGGCTTGTTAACTTGATTGCTTTGCATGTTAAGAGCTTCCATCTACCTTGTTTATGCACCACTAAAATAATATCATTTTCAGTAGTAGTGTCTTTGAAAAATGGAAAAAAAAAAAGAAAAGAATATGATAGGTTGAGTCATCCAGGGTATGTATTAATGCAGTTTTTGTTACACAACTAGTCCACACATCCAGAGGATTTACAGATTGTAGAGAACAGAAAGTACTGAGGAATGACTGATACAGTTAGGGGTTTTAAGCATGGGAATCTTGCAGCCAGAAACAAGTAATTCCTCTTCACTGCATAGAAACCTCCTTGTAGATAATTACAGATACTGGGTTTCAGCAATTGGAAAGGGACAAGAATTGTATTTTCCCTCAGCACACAAACATTATTTTTAAAAGATATTGGAATCTCATTTACTTTGCTTGGGTTTCAACACAGGGAAACTCCATCCTGTTCCTGCAGTTATGAGATTGGCAGGCAGAGCACTACCATGTATGATTCTCAAGCTTCCATCAGCTGCCTGAGATTGTTATGGCCCCTTCTGTGCAAGTAGATGGGTGGAGGGAGAATGAATTCACAAGTCAGTTTTTCCCATGTTGAGGGGGGATGTGACATGCAGATAGGCAGAAGGATACAGTATTGTTTCCTTACTCTTTTTCCCAACACCCTGACTCTCTGCAAAATGATTCTGTCACCTGGGAAATGAAACGTGCCATAATGGAGTATTTTGCAAGCTTTCTAGCTTTAATCTGCAGCTTAAGTAATGCTAGTGTCTAAATACCAAGGTAACTCTGTTAAAAAAAAAAAAAAAATCAGCTTTGAACTGGTCCTTACTTGTTGAGTTTCACTGAGATTATTCACTTGTCAGGATGCCACTTTGGTCTGAGATGAGTTGCAGAAGCCCTTGTACACTTGTGCCCTGAGGACAGCAAGGTTTATCGTTTTGGATGACACTGGAATGCATTAGTGTGTGATGTCAAGGTGTCTTGTGTTTTTAATTTTGTTTTCAGGCTTCTGTTTACTAGTTTGCCTCAGCTAATTTAAAACTGCTGGTAATGATAAGAGGCGATCAACACTCAAGCGCATAATTTGACCAATCTACTGTTTTGTAGGGTCAACATCTCTGAACTGAAAGCAGGTAGAGCAGGTTCTTGGCTGATAAAATTCTGCCATTGCATTCATTGCATCAAAACATCCCAAATTCCATTAATAAATAGTCTCTGGACTGAGGTTTTGTCATTCAATGTCAGATGTTATTCATAGTATATCAAAATTATTAAACTTATTTTAAGAGAAATTTAATTTTTTAGTTGTACTGACTAGATCTCCCATGTACATTTACTGGGGTCAACTGGAGCTGTAATGCCTGGCATTCAGGGGAATAAAATTACTCTTAGGTTCTTAAACATGGCTGTAGAAGTATAGCTTTAAGCACCTAGTTGTAAAAATGTTAAACATACTGATAGACATAACATTATAAAGTGACATAGAAACACTCTTAGGAGGACCATCCACTTTAAGAAAATGGAGTCAAGGAAAGGTTATGACCAATTGCAAATGTTGTACTGAGCATAAGCAGGATAAAATTTAATTGTCTGAGATGTACATTTCCTAGGGCACACGATTAATTGTAGTGGAAATGTTCAATTGCTTGTAATTTTGCAGAAAATTCCCTCCTGGGCTCTGAAACTTTACATGCTTAGTCATAGCCTAACGGAGCATTTTCTTAGAAAGTTCAGCT
This sequence comes from Buteo buteo, assembly GCF_964188355.1. Taxonomy (NCBI): domain Eukaryota; kingdom Metazoa; phylum Chordata; class Aves; order Accipitriformes; family Accipitridae; genus Buteo; species Buteo buteo. The sequence continues at coordinate 11,390,695 of NC_134190.1, read as the reverse complement.
AATTTTTTTTAGTTATACATACGGGAATAAAAACAGTTTTGAGGGACTTAACTAAAAATGGCTCGAACTGACAATAAAAACTTTGGATTTACATGAGACTAATAGAAATCAGAATTAAGTTGTTTTGGTTTGGGTGTTTTTTGGGTTTTGGATGTTTTTATTTTTTTTTTTTTTTTTAGAATTTGATATGTGATGCGTTCTGATGCAGGAATACAATTTTGGGGAAAAAGATTAATCAAGAAGTAATAAATATATATTTGTCTAAATAAAGACATAATATATACTGTAACATTTACTTCATAGCTACAGAGGTTTCTCACAGTGTTAATATGGCATATGTTCAACTGTATACTGAAATATGTACTCAGTGTCTCCTAGAACAACTTAAAATATTTAGAATATTTGTATATTAGTAGTATTGGCATGTAGCAGCCACTCAGTATTCTTTTCTTTAAGAAAGTCTTGGGAAGTTTTGCTTTAATAAAGGTACTGGATAGAACAGCACACCTTGTGTGCAATAGGTAGCTTGTTGGATTGTTCAAATGATGGTATTTGTTTATGAGAATACCCAGAGTGGTGACCTTGGGTTGAGGTGTGGTCTTTTTCCCTTCACTGATGTATATTCTGTTTTCAGTTCCTATCACATTGGAAAAAATTATTTCATGATTAATCTTATTTTGTAGTTATTTTCTTTTCCTGGTGATTTATGTATTTAACAAACATTCCTTTCTAGCATTTCTTTCTCACAGAAATATGCAGTCTTCTCCTAAAAAGTATTAAGACTGTATAAGTGATTGTGAGAAAACTGATTGAGTTGAGGTGTACTTGTTTTCATGTTATATTTGGATTTGGCAAGATATTTTCAGCATCTAAATTGGAATTTTTCTCATCTTCTAATGCTATATTTAATTCACATTTTTACTCTTCTATTACGTTTATAGTATTTTACAATGTTTTTGATTGTTCATTGAAGAGCATCCACAGTAGACTTGCAGACAAATTGTATACTTTTAATGGTGAACTAATCTGTTATTGTATTAGCTGGATATTATAAAACTAGAGAGCATGATAGAGTGTAGAAGTGCCTCACTTTGTGATGTATTGTATCACAGTTTATTATTTGGTATTATATAATTCTTCTCTTCCTCAGAGAGTATGCCCATATGGAATAATTTTTATTATCTACTTTGGAAGTTTTCACAGTAATTTTGCTACAACTTAGTTAAAAATGACCTTGGATGAAGCTAGTGGAATTTTTTGGTCCTCCTGTGGTTACCTAAGGCAAGTTTCATTGTGTATCCTGCATCAAATCTTGGTGGCAAATCTCTAGTTAATGGAAGAGAGGATTTTGCTCTAAATGCCTGTAATTGTAGTTGTTAAATACACATATGTTAATATATAGTTATTCTTGTATTTCTTCTTGCTGATTGCAGAACTCCAGTTGCAACTTTTATCTGACATTTTTGCAAATGTAGGTAATGGAGGATTTAGAGTCAAAGTTGTCTGTATTTATTGGAGAAGTAAAAAGTGGCTGGATTTGCATGGAAATTAAGGATGGAGAGAGTAGCTGTGTTCACAGTAGGGTTATTTTGCCTCTCTTTTTCAAGTTGCTTTTTTCCCAAGTGGGGAGCTGTAGAATGCATTTTGACCTGATGAGACACCATGATTCATGAAGCCTCTGTAACCATCACCTCCCTTCACCATCATTTTTGTGCCTTTGCAGCACATATAGCTATAAATACTCAGTACCACACTGGCTTAAAATAATATTTTCTCAGGTTCTGAAAATGGAGGAAACATTCTTCAGCTGTGGCTAACATTTGTGGAAGTAAAATGTTATATAGTTTGGACTTAACTTCTTTCTAAACTTTGCCAAAGCAGTTTTGCTGCTTAGAAAGAAGGCTCCATGCCTAGATGTATATAAAACTGTCTACACTCTACTTCATCTGGGTTTAAATGGCTATTAAAAGTGTCATTAGCACAAAACAAACTTCTTTCCTCATAGAATGTTTGTTATATGCTAACCACTGCTGAGAATGGAATAAATACACACACACACAAAAAAAGAGCAAGTAAACTGGAGTATTTATGGTTGTGTGAGTTTTGCATTTGTGTTTAAAATAGGGAACTGTGATAAATAATGGAATCTGAAGCTAACATGCTTAAGTAGTTATGCAACATGGAGATATATGATTTATATGTTCCAACAGTATTTGCTTCTATTTCTGTGCTGTTAATTAATGTTAGAGTGGCTAGCAGATGTCTGTTTTGGTTTAGTTTTTTTTGTTGTTTTTTTTAAGCCAGTAATTCAGAAAAACATGTTCAAAAGGGCCCACTATTTTGTGCGCTCTGCTTCTTGCGTGCCTGCATTGAAAGGTCTTCAGCATGATTTTCACAGGAGGTGAATGATCTCAGCTCTTGTTGAGCTCAGAGCAGTGGGTACTGATTACCTTTCAAAGTTATGCTTTGGGAGTCCCAAAATGAGAATCCAGATACTGAATTACTCAAATTTAGCAAATGGTTTTAAATGCATAGACTGTGATATCTGTCTTTCAGTTCCTTCATTTACAAGGAGGCAGAACAGCAATTCCCCTGTCTCATTAGGGTGTTAAAAGGTTTAGTTGGAAGTCTCTAGGATACTTTGAAAATGTAGAACATCATCAAAGAACAATTTAATATAAGTGAGAATCAATTGTGTCCTGCATGCTGGCCCCAGAGAATAGAGAGGCTCTTCTTCCCCTTTCATGTAGGAGGTAGCAATTTTGCCAGCTCAGAGGAGAATGGGAGTGTGTAATATTGTGCTCAAATTCAGATGCCCAGTATAGTCACTGAGTTAGGGGAAATCTCTGCAATGAGTTCTGGTTTGCTTCCCTCCTTTCCTGGAGAAAGAGACCTCGGGGACACCATTATCTCCAATTATTCTGTATAACAAACTCATCATACAGCTTCTATATTCTTTCTTAAATCACATTAAGATTGAATGGAAGAAAGTATTCACCAAAGTCTAATAAGAGCCTAGGGTAGAATTAATCTTGTCTTTAGACTACAATGCAGAACTCTGAACCTGACACTGTAGTTTCTGCTCTTAGTCAATGTAAAGAAATGGGCATCTCTAGGATATGATTCATCTTGACCTTCATCTTAAATATGAGAGAGATCAAACCTAGAACTACCATTGGCTGGCTCATGAGCAGACATCTGCATTGTGAATGTTTAAAATTAGAAAAGATGCATCCTATCCTTACTTTCTGGAACTCCCCTGAAGTTGATAACTGGAGAACTGCCCAATTCATGCATCTCAGCTGGCTCAGGTATAGCATAAACGTTGCCTTGCTCAGACTGACCTGTCCATCTGCAGAAGGAGAACTACACTTGTCTGGGGAACTTCAAAGCCAAACAGGATGGCTTTACTGGGTTTAGCTAATTAACTGGTTGAATGTGTGTCCTGGTTTTGGCTAGGGTAGAATTAGTTTTCTTTTTAGTAGCTGGTATAGTGTTGTTTTGGATTCAGTATGAAAGGAATGTTGATAACACACTGATGTTTTCAGTTGTTGCTAAGTAATGTTTAGACTAAGCCAAGGATATTTCAGTTTCTTATGCCCAGCCAGCAAGAAGGCTGGAGGGGCACAAGAAGTTGGGAAGCGACACAGCCAGGACAGCTGACCCAAACCAGCCAAAGGGGTATTCCATACCATGTGACATCACATCTAGTATATAAACTGGGGGGAGTTGGCCTGGGGAGGATCGCTGCTCGGGAACTAACTGGGCATCAGTCGGTGAGTGGTGAGCAATTGCATTGTGTATCACTTGGTTTGTATATTCCAAGCCTCTTATTATTGTCATTTTATTATTATTATTATAATCATTATTAGTTTCTTCCTTTCCATTCCATTAAACTGTTCTTAACCCATGAGTTTTACTTTTTCCCCCCGATTCTCTCCCCCCATCCCACTGGGGGTGGCGGGGGGGGAAGTGAGCAAGTGGCTGCGTGGTGCTTAGTTGCTGGCTGGGCTTAAACCACAACACTGGGAAGACATTTCAACTTAATTTTATAATGGAGCACTTTGTTCTGTCTGGGTTTTGTGCTAGCTGCTTATGTCTTGTACTGGATTTGGACCAGTTTGCTTTTCATTCATGTTTATAAGCCAGTAGTTGCATATCAAAACCTAGAGTCACTTGAACATTTTCAGTGTGGACTCTGAGTGCTCTCGTGGCCTGAGAGGATCAAACAGGAGCAGGAATACACTCTGTGGTAATCTTGGCAAGATATACACTAAGAAAAATGCGGTCATTTTTGTGCCTACTAAATAAAATTGCCATCAGGTGTGCTTGCACTCTGTTTAATCTTCTTTTTATTGATTGACTTAAGCAAAACCACTTGAATAACTAAAAACTCAGCAGCTTAAGTAAGGTCTCTATGACTTGGCCTGAGTTCTTACTACTTTTGTGAATGGTTCATGAGAAATCCACACACCAAAATTCTGAAAATATGAGCCAAACATCTTTGAATACAGTTTATTGAAAAAATTAATCTAGTCAAGAAGAATTTATAAGCAGGACTAAGATTGAAGAAAGAAAAAAAAAAAAAGAAAACCATAGGAAGGATTGTATGTTGTTGAATTCTAATATGAGTTTCTTTCCAAGGATAGAGTCCTATTCAAAATTTCTGTGAAAATACCCTGACACTGTGAAAGTTGCCTAAAAGGGCCTTTTATTTAAAAGCCTTTTGTTTAATACTAAATTAAAAAAACAAACAGACAAACTACGAACTCTTCTGAGTAAAAAACATAAACATAGAAGGATATGCTATGTAGGGTCCCTGGGTGCTGCTCCAGCATGTGTGTGTGTGAGAGGATATCTGTCATTGAATTAATAATACAAGTTCTTAAATATGTAATACTAAGTCTCTGTTTTTAACATTGCCTTTTACAAGTAGTCCAGTTAATGTCTGTCAATATTGTGAGTCTTTATGCAATACTGCATGCTGCTTGTCAACCTAAGGGCTAGATTCTGCTACGTTTGCCAGGAATACATAGCTGATGGAAGCTACCACTCACAACAAGGTCACAGTGGTAGTTTCTACCTCAGCAGAAGTCTGTTCCTGAAAGAGGCACCATGTCCCACATAAAGTTCCTTTTATTTCAATGTGAAAATCATCAAATATGTTGTTGTTTAGTGTCAGAAAGAAAGACTTGCCCTTGGAGAGTGAAACAAAAGTAATTTTGATAGCTCAGATGAGAGTTGATGACAGTGTGCTGTGAAATGCAAAGATAGCAGTTAGATGTTTAAATTACATCAAAAGAGAGGAGTAAAAAGTTTGAAATCATAAAGAATTTTTTTTCACTCCTCTGATACCTTATGTTGAATAGCCAGATCATTTTATTATTGCAAATACTGTGGCAGTAATCTTTTACTGCTTGCAGTATAGGCCTACAGCATTAAGTTAGTATAAAATTACATATAGTTTAATATATCTGTACAACACCTTTAAACAAGCTTCTCTAGGCAGGAAGGTTATCCGTCTTATAAATCTATTATTTCATTGTACATCTTGATAGCCTAGCATTGCTCCTAGCCATGTTTAAGCATTAAATAGTGCATTATTATTTCACATAAATCAACCAGAGATGTGTGAATTCATAAATTTTGCATTTGCACAGACAGTATTTTAAACGTTTTACGGCTTCGTGGGAACTTGGTATAAGAGCCTGTACACAAATCAGTGCCCAGGAAATTTCAATAAAATTTAATATCACAATTACTGCTTTTCAAAGTCATTGCTTGCATATTTTAGAAATGTTTTAATAGGGTCTAAAAATGAAAACAAAACTTGAAAACAAGGTCTTTGGTCAGATTTTGCTGGATAGCTCCTTTGCTGCAGTGGAGTGGCTGATTGTTTTTTCTGATGCTCCTTCTGTCATCTGTGTTGTTTTTTTGCTTTGTTTTTACTTTTTTTAATGCTCCAACTTTTTATTTCTTCTTGTCTTTCCTCTCAATTCTTCTAGGCCACTAAACTGTAAAGAATCACGTGCAAGCTTGATTGTATTCATTCAAGAAACTCTACTGATGGGAACCTAATTATATATGTGAGGTTTTTCAGGTTTGGATACTTTTGATTAAAAACCTTGAAAATACCTTCTCAAGAGATTTTATTTTTGTACCATACGTTAAATATTTATTAAATGCAAAGTAAATATTCTGGTGTTAAAAATGAATGTCAAGAAAGAGGGGAAAAAAAAGGAAAGAACTATGTATCATTTATTATGCAATTATATCACATGATAAGGTAGCTTTACATTTTACAGAGGAAAACCAAGCATATTGGGGCAAGATGTCCACAAAACAGCTGAATTGTTGCTTCTGGAGCCTATTATGTTTTCTATGTCGAGTTTTCAAAATTTGACCATTGCTTTATTTATCTGTAGTTAGGCTTAATTTTGTCAATTCTCCATTGCAGTACAATTGCAAGGTATCCCCTCCCTTCACAGATGGGAAACAGGGAGAGGGAAATTAGAAGCTATGTGGTCCTATGCCCATTCTGCCACAGGAATTACCTTGACTTCTTTTGGATAACCCAAAGAGCACCAGGAAGTACTTTGTAGGGAATGAAGCCCCGCTCTGTTGGATCTCCAAATGAATGGAGGTAGGAGGAACATGGGAAATCACTTACAATTCTTTTGCACTTTGCAGAGAAATATGGATCTCTGTTTCTTCCACCATTCAGCTTCTTCCTTCTGACCCTTGTATGTATGTAGAAAGGGAACTCCTTACAAACCTCAACTCCAGATTGTACACCAGCAGGCTGAATCAGGCTTTGAGTATTTTACTTACAGATTGCACAGATAATTTGTTGCAGAGCCAGCAGTGAAATCTGCATTCAGAAAGACTGAATTCTGTTTTCTCTTCAAGGCCCATCTTCTTTTTCTTCCTTACTGCTATCTCGTGTTAAAGTGAACAGGAATTTTGCCATAAAATTTAATGGGAGTAGAATAAGATTCCATTAGTATCCTTTATGTCTATGCAGAAATTGTATGTAATTATTTAAGTACAGAACTAGAGCAGTTTTGACTTTTTTGTTGGTTTGTTATGTTTGGTTTTCTTTTGCAGTCTTCCCTATGGCTTGGAATTCTTTGTGTTCCTTGCAAATTCTTGTAATTGAGGTGGAAATACCTATGCATATGTAAATTCTACTGTCATGCAGTTAGTTTAAACATTCTCAGCTTCAGTCATTTTAGCTGTGGTCAAAAATATGGTTATATTTTCTTTTACCAATTTGGAATGCTTTTTATCTTACTTTCTCACAAATATTAAATTTCTGAAGGGAATTTAATCAAATGTTAAAATATTTCAGCTTTTGGTAAAGACTTAGCATGGAAGCTTTTACCCCAAAAGACAGATGATTCAGAGAGCATGGGAAACTGTTTTTTGGTGTTCATTAGAGCAGACATAACTGAATATATGGTAGACTATTGGCTTGTTTTGAAGCTACAGATAGAGTGCAGAATTAACTTTCTACAGGATGGAGACTGTGGGGCAAATTTGGTACAGCTTCTGCTCTTAGGCAACTCTTCTATGTTCTACTGATTAAATGGGCAATAAGAGTGACAAAGAGAAGACTTTGCTCCAAGATTTTATCCAGTCTGCCTAATTGGGGAAGCAGGAGTCTTCATTTACAATATTTGGGAAAAGTCAAGTAAGTGTAACTCCTCTAAATATTTTCTTCTCAGCACATTAGTTTTTCCTTTTCACATTTCCCCAGCAGGTGTGTGGTTGCTGGTGAGGTGAGAGAGAAAAGAAATCATTGGCATACATGCATTTGAACAGGATTGACTTTACTCATAAGAAAAAGCATGTAGCATCTGCGTGGGTGGCATGGTATGAGAACTTACCTAAATGTGAAAGAGTGGATCCAACCAAAAAGTTATAAAGGGAAATTCACACTGTTTGGGGAGAGGGGTTGTGAAGGGTGTTCTGAAATTGAATAGTGAAAATGGTAATACTTCCCCCAACTGTACGTTTTGAAAGTTTTGTTTGCTGCCATTAAATTTTCATAACCTTAGTATAATTTTTTTTTCCAAAGTTTGTGTTGAATTGAATGTACTGAAGATGATCTGTGCCTATCTGACATACAGATTATTACATTCAGTTCTCCATTGCCTGGAACTCTAAGGAGCTGAGATATACTGAATAGAAGAAAAACACAGTTAATAGTTTTGCCATACACCAGCTTAAATGTATTAACACTGCATCATCAGCAGTTCTGAGGAGGAGCACTACACTAGCTCATGGAAAAAGCTTGGATTTGGAAGCAATATAGTTGTTTTTATCTGTGTGAATAGTCCCCTGCTAGACCCAGGCTAACCAGGGTGGAACAGTATTGCTGTCTGGAGAACTGGATTTTCCAGCGAATTTTGATTTTAATGAAAATGTTCTCTATGAAGAAAAAAAAAGTTTTTCAATTTTTAGTAGGCTTAAATTTCTGTTAAGAATAAGATTTATTTTTTTTTTTCTGGAAGATGCAGATAAAAATTACTTGCCAATGTTTTGTGGAGTGAGGAATATTTGTTTTTCTTATTTCTAGCAAAGTTTGTTTTAAAACAAGGGAAATGAAATGACCCCTTGTCAGAGAAAGATTCCATCTTTTTGTGTAATACAAAGAAGATGAATACATTTTCTGATACACTATTGCCCTGCACAGCCATCTGTGTCATGGAGTGCATGTGAAACCCTGACACTGTAGTTTTCTACTCTGGCAGCAGCTATAATTATATTAACATAAATGGAGTTGGCTTGGTATAAAAATGGGGCAGTGATGTAGAGAATAAGGCTGTCTCACCTAGGTTCCCGTTTTACATCCATATTGTGCTGCAGTGAAAAATTACTCAAAGTGCAGAATCCCAACAAATCAGATCCCTGTTGTTTTTGAAGGCAAGGCATATTTTGTGGTACTGCTCATTACTGGGCAAGAACAACAAAGAGGTTCAAGACTAAGATTAATAGTATCAGCAGATCATTGTCTAAAGATTAATCATTTTAAAATGATGAGAAAGGGATAGACACAGTGAGCCTCTAGCTGCCTACAGCTACAAAGAGTAATAATAAACATTACTATGGCAGGGCTGGCTCTGGAATACTAACAGAAGCATATCTAGTTATCATCAGTAAACACTAATGGTGGTTTTGTGTTGTTTTTTGGCTACTGATGACTATTGAAAATGGTGTGACTTTTTTCCCCGCCTTCCTGAAGCAACAATTGTGTGCTTTCTTTTGATGTCTGACTATTTAATATTCATTTGTTTGGGATCAATTCTCTCTTTCATGGCATTGCCACTGTACTACTTTCTCTTACGAAAACTTCTACATTATTGCCTGGGTCTAAAGCTATCAGGGATTAAAAAAAAAAAGGTTCATTACAGAAATTACATTTGCTCAGTAAACCCAGGAGGCATTGTCTTTCTGTTAGCTCCTCTATAACTAATCCTTAGTGCATGTATATTTTTGTGTGTGCATGCTGTTTTTATATTTAGCAGAATATGTATTTATACTGCACAGGAGGTCCATGTAGCAATTGCATAAATCTGTTTATTTTTCAAAGGCTGTGTCACCAACTGATGGTATAGGACTGGTATGTATAAGCTAAAACACACTAATACTCTTTCTTTATAATCTCAGCACTATTTATGCATCTCTTGTCAATATTACAAACTTTGTGGTTTGAAAAGGAATTGCAAGTCTGTGTTCAGAATGATTGGAGCTGAAAAGTCTGAAAATTTTGGAATTCATTTATGTCAAATGGTTCCTCTTTCTAAGCTTAAAAAGGCAATCAATGATAGAAGCAGTCCACTTTCACATCTGACAATGGCAATGACAGTGATGGTCTGAATGTCAGTGAGGATCAGATTCTCCCAGCCTCGCTCAGGCTGAGCAGTATACTACTGCAGGAGCAGGTCCACTAACTTCAGTCAAGCTCCTGGGGTAGTAAAATGTTAGTATGATTCAGTAATGGTTGCAGTGGGTGTCTATATAATACTATGACATGACCAAGCATAGAGATGATTTTGCTAATTTTCTTCCATGAAAGCAGGCTTCTGTTCTTGCATTAAGCCACAATTTTGACTCAGGTTTAAAATCTGAGCTTGATGCAACCAGATGTTTATGTATTACGAAGTTTGTTATCTACATGATATCCTGGGGGCTGAATAGTGCTCACTATCTTTCAGAAGTAGGCATAATGTTAGACAACACAAAGTTGTAACACGATGATAAACTTCAAGCCAAGTATGGCAATATGTGAACAAGTATGGTCAGGCAAAAGTAATTAGTATGGTACCTGTGTACATGTAATGTATCATTGTATATTACTTATCAGGACTTGCAGTGTTTTTCCCAAATACAGGAGTGCTACTGATAAGGATGACAAAGTAGGAAAATTTCAGTACTTGGTCCAGAGGAGCAGAGGAGCAGTGTTGCAAAACCATCTCCTTTCTTCAGGGCTGGATGAAGGCTGTTGCTCCCTTTGAAATAACCTGAAGGCTAATTGCTCTGGTTTTGAACAAGGAAAGCTTAAATTTGAATTGTTATAGCATGCTGAATGCTTAGCTATTCATGAGTAACAGGAAACTTCCTTTTTAGGATGGAGATTGTGCAAAGTCTTTCTCTTCTGACTAAAATTTGATTCAGCATTTCATTGTAGGTATGTGTGATAGTGAATTCAATATAGGGAATTTCTTCAATAAGGAGTGGGTAAAATTGTTTTGGGGGTCTTACCTAGCTTTACTGCAGGTAGTCTTAAAACTGGAATGCATGTTTCCTTTTGTTGTCATTGATGTGGAGTTAAGCAAATTAAGTCTGTGGCTTATGTCCTGTGAAGATCTAGAACTTGTTTTAAAAGCCATCAGGGTGGAGGTATTAGCTGGAATAAAGGTAATATTGGAAAAGTAAGTCCAGATCATTCGAAAGCTAATGTAGTGGTCCCTTTGATAGTAGTTCTTCAAAAATTCACACTTAAGATTTTTCAGTGATTTCAGTAAAGTTGTATGATATAAAAAATGGAATTATGCAGTCCTTGGGCAGGTCTTCTGTTTAAGAAACCTTTTCTAACTAGACGGAAAAAACCAAAAAAGTTTACCAGAAGCACACAAGAGTGTTTGAAGAAGTCATACCAGTTTTGCTTGCCTTCTGTCAAACTTGGTTTATAACCTTTGACTGTTACCCTGCTTCAAATTCATATAGTCCGCTACAGCTCAATGCAGAGCTCTGTTAAAATATGTCATTGGCTTCATGGCAACAGTGTAATGTTCCCATAATTTTTGTCCTATGCTGAGAATTGGGCAGATTGGGTTGGGCAATCTTAAATTGTCCAACAGTGTCCTTGTGGTAAAACCTTGTCAAAATTTGGGATTAGGAGTTACTCTTTGGGTTAGAAGTTCTTTGGGTGATCTCACTATCAACTGTGAAAGCCACTTCAGTATGTAAGTGTTCATTGCCTGAGACATTGTGTATCACTTTTAAAAAAATACTAAGCATTTATATTTGCAAAATATCTCCCTAATTGTATATATTGTTCTAGGTCATTATTTTCTCATTGTTTAAATTACAGTTCATTTATTTAAAAGAATACTTGTCAAAGGAAAGCTTTAAGTACTGATTTAAGAAAGCAGTGTTAAATAATTGAAATGACTGTGATAAAATTGCCTTAGTTTAAACAGACCAGTTTTATCAGTCTGTTTAATGAATTGTGCTTTTATAGGGAGAGATAAATCTAATGTGAATTCAAGTGGTTGCACTAGAAATACAGCTCTAGGTGGGATCTCTTGCTGGATTTAGCAGAATTTAAAAAAGGCAGTTGTACTGCATTTCCTTTCAGAAACACTTCATGTACAATAAGCAATGCTGATATCTTACAGAGTTGATAATACCTATGTATCATAGGTTGTAATACATATGTATCTGTAATGCCTGGGTAATTACATATGGATTGCACAAAGCATCTTGGTCATTATTTGGGAAATATTTATGCCTCTGGATGTAGAAATCAACTTGGAGATGCATCCAGTCCTGGAATTGTTCATTTTCATGCACTAGAATAGTGACACAATCGGTTTCTTTGTAGGCTGAGGAGACTTGGCAGGTTGGCCTTGCTACTAACTAATAATTTAGAAAGACTCTTCTCTTGTTGCAAGAAAAACAGTATATCTGCTTTGGAGCCAGACTGGAGACAACCATTGGTCAGTGGCTGACACAGGAGAATCCTGGAAGATTTTGGATTTTGTTGTTCATGCTTCTATATATTGTTAGAACACAGCTTGCATACAAGAAGATAAAGAGCCATTAAAAATACATACTAAATCTGTTGTTGTGAGAATGAGGGGACATAGTGCATTATCAACTCATCTCTTGGCTAATCCACTTAACCTGCATAGCAGGATTGGTACCTAATTTGGAGGGGATGAATAAGGGTTTCCTGTAGGACCCAGTCTCATTGCAGTTTAAGGGACATCCTTATATGCCATTCATATTGACTAGTGTGTGTGGTGCCAAGAATTTCAGTGGAAGTTCTAGGAAGGTAGTATTCAGTGTATGAGACAGTGACACATTCTGGTCCTAAAATGATGGTGAAATTCTTGTTGTCTAGTAAGTGAAAGAATACGCACTTGGTGTTGTATAACTAAGGAGATCACTGAGCCAGTAACTAGCACTTTTTATAGCTGGACATATCCATATGAAGTGTTTCTTAAATGCTGTCAAGCTGATTTTGGAAACAGTTTACACTGTCAGCAATCATTGTGCATGTAAGTGATCTCTCAGGATACAGGGCAATGCTCTGAGTGGGATACATACATGTCCCTTCAACAGCTTTTAGTCCTTTATAGTCAGTTTAAGGAAAGAAATATGAACTTCCAGTGTGAGCAGAATTTGTCAGACAGTATGTGACTAGCTTCCCAGGAAGTTTTACTCCAGCTGCAGCTGAATCCATGCAAATTTTTCTTGTTCTCAACAAGGCCTTCACCACTAGTCTTCTATAACCAGTCTCTACTGTCAACTCTGCAACCTCACTTGCAGCACTGGAAATTATAATGATTACTTAAAAAAAAAAAGTTGAACTGGAGTCTCATTGCTTTTACAAAACACTTTCTAGGGGAAGGAAGTGCCACAAGACACTTGTCTATGATGTCACTTTCCTCTAATCAAACAGGCATGTAGATTCCGAAAATGATGCCTGTCTTCATGCCTTATATTTTTAGTTTATTATCCTTAGGTTAGCCATTCCTACTCAGCTTGTTTTCTGTAGCATGGTTGTGTCTACTGACTGATACCAGTGTGTTGGCAAAAGCCCCAGTGCACCTGAAGGAAATTTCTTGAGATTTCAATTGTTTTGTTTTTCTGAAATGGGGGGAGATGCTCTTTCTTACAGAAATTGTGAAACAGGGTATTTAATAATTCAAGCTGGCTATTGCCCTCCCTTTTCTTCCTCCCCAAAATAGTCTATCTCCAAGATCTATGCTTTCCTGTTCTGTGTCTGCTGCTGGCTGAAACTGGTCTTGCAGTTTTTCCTTACAGACTGTCAGCTTGTCCTTCTGTAGTAAAACTGACAAGACTCTTGTTTCACTTAGCAGTTGTCTAGGGAAGTAAGCCTAAGTTTTAAGTTTGTTGAAAACAATCTGCTTTGAAGAACAACTTGATTCTGATGGATTCAAATAAGGCAGAAAAATCAGGTCTGCATAGCTGCCTTTCATAGTGGTTTTATGATGGAGAGTGAATCAGAAAACAAGAGAAAGTGAAAGTCTGAAAAATGAGGGAGGCATCTGAGGTAGAAGAGGTTAGTTTTTAACTATTCAGAAAGTACTTATATTTTTATTAGACAATAGACTTTTCTGTCTTTGTTTTCTAGCCATTTCATCTTTCTACTACAAACTTTTAAACAGTAGAAGGATATATTAAATACCAAGGAAAATTATTTTTAAAAGCTATTTAAAAAATTAATTTAAATGTAGACAGCCATAGTATTACAGCATTAAAACACCCCAGGGTCTTTTTTATTGGTCCATTAATACTTGCCTCGAGTGGTAGAACACACCTGAGGCAAGATTTAATGAACCAATAAAACATGCCCTAGAGTGCCCTAATGCTATATTGCCAACCATTCCTATTACATAAATGCACTGTTTGCATACTTCCTTCATACATTTCAGAAAAATCTTCAATTAAGTGAAGACCCTATGACAATTCTTATCCAGAGTTTCCATCAGCATATTTTGGAGTGATTAAAATGATTATATGAGATATTCTCAATCAACCAATACAATATATTGTGCCTAGAACTTTATGGACTCTTCAGATGGTGAATCCTTTAAGTTTGGTTATGTGTTTAGTCAGTGTGTTGCCTCTCAGTTACTGAGAATTTTCTAGTCTTCCTAAATAATTTAAATGCAATGCTGTTCTATTTCTGTTCTTCTCCTGAAACTTGAAGTGGGGTCACTTGTTGTTTGCCTAGAATCCCCACCCTAAAGCAGAAATCTGGCAGAAGAACTAGTCATGAATTCAGTCCCATTACAATGCTCAAAGATGTTACTAATGTGATGTTATCCAAAATCTTTGACATGGTTTAGTCAAAGAATGATTTTAGCCCTTAGAGGTGTAAATCAACTTTAATGGGGCTAAGCTGACTTACAGCAGCTGATAGTCCAGCTCTTTGCTTTCCAGCATATTCTGAAGGATCAGAAATGTCATACTTGTATTAAATCAGACAGCTCAGATGGAAGAAAGTATGAAGGATGCTTATTGTATTTTGCAATTGTTAATTTAAAGCCTTTGACTGGAGTTAGCTTTTGCACTAATGATTTAGAATGTTCATAATCATGAGCAAAATTGATAAACGTACTGAAGTTGATCTGTACTTAGTAACAGGAAAAAGAAGCAGAAGATTGCTTTTGAATGTCATTGCATGCAGAATAATAACCCTTCATCAGAGAATGAGCGTGAGCGTTCTACATTATTAGTTTTGCTTTGCAGCATTGTTGTAAGGCAGGATGATATTCTCTTAAAGACAACAAAGATTTATAGATGTAAATTGTAAAAATGGCTTATGACTTCTACATATTTGGGGTACTAACATGAAATAATTTTTGCATTAATATGATTTTGTGATAGTCAGAGCCAAACTAAATGACCTAAGAGTATGAATTTGGCAGAATCCTTACTTGAAAGCTTAGGAGAGAAGGAGAATCCCATGTTGTTAAACTGATTCATAAGAACCAAAGAAATTGCCACTTGAGCTTTTTCGGAGAGGAAGGCTTGTAGGCCAGGCTTGATCTTTGCAAGAATATTTGACAAGTTGAACATATATGAGGATATGAGCCACACATACTTGTTAGGGCAAAAGTAACTTTACTTACTTGTAAGCCTAGATCCTCAGCTATTGTGAGTTGGCATAGTTCCATGGAAGCCAATGAAATACCAGCTTATACCAGAGGAGGGTCTGGCCCCTAATCGTTCAAGTAACAGGCTCATTAAATGCTTAGGGCCAAATTCTTTCCTGGCATGAGTCCATTGAACTTATTGGAATTAAGCCAGCAGAGCATTTGGCCATTATTTAATACAGATAACAATCTAAGGGGAACCAGGTTTCTGTATTTGTTTTTCTTTTGATATGTAGCATTAGCAAACTGTACGTGATTTTTCTGAGACATAATATATTAAGTATTGGCTGAAAGAGTCTACACAGAGATCTCACAGGTAGAGCACCAGACCTTCTTGATGTGCTACCTTATTTGGAACAAACAATACTGACTTGATCACAGGTTTAAACCTTTTACTGTCTTCTGGAATGGTAATGCCCGAACTGTCATCTCTTTTCCCTATTTCTTTTTTTCTCATAATTTCACAGTACAATTCTCTCAGAAATTTAAGCAGAGTTGAGCTTATTGTTGAAGTTAAGTCTATCTGAAAATTTATGTTCTGATCATCCTATGACCAAATAGCTGATGTAAGTTTTCCAAAGTCATTACTGGCATAATTTTTTTCCTTTCAAAAAGCATGGTGGGCACATTATGTGTGAGAATTTTCACTGCATTATCTAGCAGCTAAAAGGTTCAAATGAGTAAGTATAGCATTGCTATTATCAGAGATTGTTTCCTCGAGCCACTCTCATTTTTTAAAAGCTTGAGGTATTTGTCCAAGTTTTGCCTTTATGTCATTTCTGCAGCCTTGTTGGTGTTAGTTGGGCCTTATTCTTTTGTCATAGTGTGTGGATGACTTTTCTGAGCTTGTTAATGCCTGACATGAATTGTGGCTAAGATTCTACCATGACCACTCAGCAGTCCATTTTTTTTGGTTTGTTTGGATTTTGGTGGGTTTTTTTTCAGTTGCCTCAGACAATACTGTCTCTCTTTGCCTTTTTTATTATTGTGATGTCCTTTTTCCATGTTGCTCTGAGATGTTAGGTACTGCTCTCAGCAGCAATTAAGTCTAGGCTTTTGGAGGAAAAAAGGCTTTCCTTGCTATATTTTTGGACCACAAGTATGGAAAGGTGAAGGTATGTGGCTGCACACCCTATTGCATAATTGATATTTACTACAGAAGCAAATATTTTTTGAAATAAATATTTACTGGTTTAGGGCTTGAGGCCTTGATGGGGTGCTTTGCAGCTGAGTTCAGGCATAGCAGGAATCATCTCAGTGAAGATGAACTTCCCATATAAAGGTTGTAAATCTAGTTCAGGGGTGTTTTTTTGACCCATATGCAGTTTTATAGAAACATGAGTAACCCAAACACTAAAATCCAAAGCAGAATCACCAACCCTTTCTACAGCATTCTTATTAAAGTTGGGCCAAGAGAGATTGCTGCAAACTGTTTGCAGTTGTGGGTGATGTAACACAGCTCAAGGGCATTCAGTACCTGGCAAGCAGAACTGACTTTGAATGGACTTAGATGAAGGACCACCAAGAAAACACAGAATGAAAAGCAGTGGAAGGGAAATTCATTGCCAATTAGTACCCAAAACATTCAGATGAACAAGAAGAGCTCCTTAAGCAGACAAAGTGGGGTTGAAGGGTCTGGAAACCAGGTGGTAGGATGAAATGACTCATTTGAAGTTACGCATTAAAACATAATTGAATGTCAAGGAGTCGGTATAACTTCTGGCTTGCATAAGCAGGGCTAATGTTTTTGCATTTCTTTTATGTTTTGGACTTGACCTAGGGCATGTAAAAGAAGCAGGTATCTTTGCATGTAAGGGGAAGGACACTATTACTGTTCCAAATAATACCTTAACAGCCTTGTTTAATGGGAGCCCCTGCCTGCTCTCTCTGGTCCCCTGTCCCAGTTTGGATTTCTTTAAATCAAAATGTAGCTGAATAATTCATGATAAGTAAATGTGATAGAAGGAGATGAAGCTGTATGACTGTTCTGATAACACCAGCCTGCAGAGTTGTTTGCTTGTAGAAATGAGAGTTCCCCACATCTCTGAAGTGATACAGTGGAAGCTACAGAGCATAACAGCACCCAGGAATTCTTGTTGGGGCTGATGAGTGGCTTAATGGCACAGTCTGAATCTGTTTGTTTGATTTTTTTTTTTTTTTTTTCCAAGGAGTGCATCTGCACATGAGCATGTTTTCAGTTATATTGAGCAGTTGAGTTGCAATCTTGCAGTAACTGTCTATGCATGTGCAAGGATGTGTGTTTACAATTAATCTCTTTACACTGGCTTTTTTTCAGAGAGTTGTGTACGAAGTTTAAATTAATGGCTGTGCTTTAACACTGATTTTTTTTTTTTCCTTCTCTATGCCTGAGTTGATGGTTACTTTTTCCTATGCCTAAGCATAACTTATGGGAAAAATACGTGTGAGATTGCCCAAGTAATTAGCCAGTTTATTCATGCAAATAAATATTTTTTTTATTCAACTTGGAACATCTTTTTGGCAGCATTGCCTTTAATTACAGAAACATTTAAAGGAAGACAAGGATGTAGTGCATACTAAAAATGTTCTGCACAAATGGTGAGAGGATTTAGGTGAGCAGCAGCTCTGTAATTACCTTGCAGCCAGAAAGACCCTCACATTGTTTGAAGGCTGTTAAAAATAAGGAAAAAAATAATTTTCTTCTCATGGGAAAGGAATTAATTAGCAGTGTGGTGAGGGCCTTGGGATTGGTTCTCATCCAAAGTAGATAAATAAACCAAATATTGCTTCAGACTACTCAACATGAGCAAAAGATACGCTGGGAGAGCTTCTTTGTAGGGTTGAACAGCAAATCTGGCCCATGAAGAGGAGGTCTAAGACAATTTTAAACCACTCTTGTGCCTTTCCAGCATGGCTTATTCCAGAGGTTGCTGAGGCTCTTTACCAAATAGAGGCAGCCCTGAAGGCCTGTCAGAGTAACTCCAGCTCCTTGGCTGACCTGCTAACTTAGGCAATTTTGCAAGGTTTGCAATGCTGTGGGTGGAGTGCTGCATGGCTCTTTTTTTTTTTTTTTTTTTTTTTTTTTTTTTTTTTTTTGTAATCTGTGTTCTGTCAGCTTGAGCTTGCACTGAGGTCTGCAGAAGGCAGCTTAAAAAGCAAGTTTAAGAGACATCTGCACTGAAGGAGACAGTCCTTAGTCACATCATTAGATCTAGAATTTGATTATGTTCCACTGTTTTCAACTGGCTTCAGAGGTCTAGATGCTAGGATCATAGACCTATCCCTAAATGCCAGTATAAATACTTCTCTTTGTAAATGATCTGAGATTTATTAATGGAAGAAACCAGCAGAACCTTTGCCTACTATAGCTTAGCATGGCTTCAGAAGGAAAGAAAACTTACCATCTTTTGCTTTCCGTGCAAATATCTGTTCTCCAGTGTTAACTTTTTAACTATTTGCCTAATTTCAGCTATGTTATTTGACAAAAAGCTAGAGGCGTCAAAGATGATAATTTTGTGCACATTTCTACCCAAGCATCTGGATAGAGGAAAAAAAAATCCTTTATTAATGCCCCTGCTGAAAAGAGTTTATGGTGGGAGCATGTTTATTACCAAAAGTGAGAGAATCTGTGCAGAAGGGAGACATTACAAATGCCCTAACTATTAGAAAACCTTCAGCTGGAAGTCACACCTTGTTAGGCACTAGAAAATCCCAGTCACAAAACACAGACTCCTGTGAGACCAGGCTGTCTTGGTTCGTCTGCTCACAGAACTTCGATTTCCGTGCCCCCCCCCGCCCCGCGGTGTACTGGAGCCTTACCTTTAGATCTGCTTGCCTCTGTAATGTAAAGGATGTAAACCAATCTCCTTCTTATTATTTTTCTAGCAAGATGTTTTATCTAGTGTTGGAGTTCTCAGGGGACCAGACCACTGATAAAACTTCATGTGTAACCAGTGACAGGTGTCCTCCTAAAATTTACAGTGTTTTCCATTTCTTATCATTCACTGCTATTTGATTCTGGTACTGTAATGGTAGCTAATAGACGAAATAGTGCCATTATGTGAAAACACAACATAGAAGTGTCAAACATTCTGTCTTTAAGCCTTCAACTGATCTCACAGGTTTATTTTTGGGGAAGTAGCTTATGTATTATAATTTACTAGTAAGTCTCCAACAGTCCCTTTTAGCATTAAGATTACTGAGGCAGGCATTCGAATAAAGCCTTGTACTTACTGTAGGTCTTTAGCAAGCAAGTTAAGAATCTGAAAAAATTCTGTTCTACAGAAGGAAGAAGGGAAAGTTGGTGACAAGATTTTGAATTTATAAGACTTACAGAAGTGTTGAAGAAGTTTTAAAGGAAGAACCCAATTTACAAAACTGTTTTTGATTATTTGCTTTTTTCTTCAGTAATGATTGTATTTTTAGAAACTTTTATGCAGACCTGTGCTGCTTTCATTGCTGCCTAATTTGTGCAAATTGGGTTCACTTTGTATTTTGTTTAATGCAAAAGAAACAATCTTGTATGTGTAACAGCAAACGGGAACCCATGGTTTTCAATGTCAGTTCATAGAAGAGCAATGTCTGGAGTTCTTAGAAAGACAAAGTACTGCCAACTTACATGAAATATGCTGAGCTACTGATACCATGTTCCTTGTCAATATTGAGTGTCTATAATGTGTATTTCTTGAGGACTTTTACTAATAGGACTAGAAGATCCTTTTAGTATTCCTGCTGTTTAAATATGCTGAAAAGTATTTTGCATGTGATTAACTTTGCTTATATATGTTTTTCTGCTATCTTCATTTAAATTGCTTATATGTGGAAGTTTAAGTATCTGATGTCTATGTCTAGTCAAGTTTTAAGCTTACGCTATAGTTGAGAAAATAGCAAGAAAAAGGGAAAATAATATTTTGAGGATAATTTACCTTCTTTTTGTTGAGAAACAATATGGTTGCTTGCTAATTTTGCCCAATGGAAAAAAAAAGAAGATATTTCTGCATGAATATAAGGAAATATATAAAAATTTATGAAAATATTAGGTATGGAGAAGAGATGATAAAGTTCAATAGGAACGTTTGCAGAAGAAGAGATATGTATAAATGCATTATGATGGATTTTAGAAGATTTCTCAACCATTAGGGAAATTCAGTTTTGGAGCAATAGGGACAAGAAGCTTATTTTTTTATAAAATCCACAAACAGAAGTATAGGAGTGAGTTACTTAATCTAAGAGGGCTTGATTTTGGTGACAGAGATCCCTGTCATTCATTTGTTCCTAATAAATAGTGTAAAATAAGCAATGTTTCCAACAGTGTTTTGACCAAAATAGGTGATTGCAAATATTTTTCCAATGCTTTTTACTGGTTTTAGTCCTGTTATAACAGTTTGTGAGTACTCTGATTCCTGTTAAGGTGCTTAGTGTCTTAAGAGTTTAGGGTGGAATATGCTCAAAATGTCCTAGTTATTTTGATGGGGCCAGGTATTTTTGATATGGTACATGTTTTTTCTTTCATATACTATTCTCTGAACCTTTTAAAATGAAAATTAGTTTCATTTTCTCACATGAGCATGAACGCATTCCTATCTGACCTGATCCAAAGCGCAATGATGTCAGGACTTCTAGTTAATTTTTGGACTGGGTCAAACAAAAGAAATGGATTTTTCGCCATCTTTGCAGGGGAAAGATTAAATTCAGTTAAAAGAGCCATCTCTCTTGTATAATCTTGTACTGTACTGTTCTTCTCTTTGTTCATATATATTCCTGCTATTATAAACTAAATGCTTGTTTGAAACAAAAATTCAAGCCCCCTCTTACTAACTTGCATAGTTCATTGTACCTTCAGGCTATAACTAGTGAGTACACTAGAACTGATACAGAACTATGAATCCAGAAGAATCTGTAACAGTGATATGATTTTGGATGCATCTTTGCATGAAATTATTTGGTATACATTTTCAGAGGCCCAGGAGCCTGTGACTCTCTGCGATTTCAACTTACTGGGTGAAGCTTCAACATATGAAAATAAAAGATATTTACTGTATGGATGTACATACATAAATATTCAATTCTAGCTTCATTGAAGGCAATGGTGGTTTACTACTGACTGCAGTGGGACCAAGGTTTCATTCATATGCTGATACTATGTGATAGCAAAAAATACACTCAGACAAATTTCTCTAAATATATAATTAGAGAATGTCTTTTAGTTATTTATTATATTCACCATATTGAAGAACAATTGCAAATCCATATACCCATGACTATATACTTAATTGTCTTCTGTAACCACAAGTCTGTGGTATGTAGTATAATTACCAGGTATTTGCAGTCTTCTTTGTCTAAATGGAAAAGAAGAACTGGTTAAATATTTTTAAATTGTTTCACCAATTGATATTAGCAACATCTTGCATTTTTAAGGCTTTTTTTTTTCCAGGACTTAAATTTTTAACACAATATTGCTCACAGCATTTTCTTTGCTTTGAAGATGACATTAAAAAATGGTTTTTCCTTGTCTCTGATTTCCTAAGATGCACACAGTATCTAATTTCACTGAAAACTAATTTTTTAACCTTAAGTTAAAAAGTGATTGTACGCTGTCTGGGGGACTTCAGCAATAACACACAGTTCCTTTTGCCACTGAGATGATTCCAGTCTGAGGAATATAACATTTATTAGTAGCAGGAATTGTGATGAGGTTGGATGGACAAGGCAGTCTTAGGTAACTCTTCTGTGGAAGGTATTTCCACATCTTAAAATGACCAAGCTATGTGCAGCCCAGTTAAAGCCAGAATGCTCCCTTGTGACAAAAATGGGAAGAAGCATCTGTCCTTTATATGTTGCAGATAGCTGAGCAGGATCTTTTTTTTGATACTTTGAATGAATGAGATCTAACCACACATTTCTGCACTGCTGGCCTATTTTTCAGGGAGTATTTGCCGTTCTTTGTGCTTTTCACAGTGCATTCTTGCCAGCGAGGGGATATATGTGTCTTCTGCGAGAACAGTGAAAACAATTTCAGAATTTCTTTCAAACCCTCTGGAGCCTCTTAGCTTTCACATCGAGAGAAGGTGCTCTCTTCTTGCTTCTTGGGTGAGGGCAGTTTTGAATGCTGGTGTTCTAAGCTCACATGATGTTCGCGCACAGGTTACTGAAACTGCATCGTTTCAGAGAAGTCTGCATTGACATTAACAGTGAACTTAGAATCTAGAATGACATATCTGCATTTGCGATACTGCAAATGCCACTGGCAATAAAGTGAATAGGGTCTCCTGTTGTTTGGGAGGTGAAAGGAAAATAAGAGTAAAAGGGTCCCTTAACAAATGTATTGGTTGTGTTGGAAAATTAATACAGGAGATTTGTGTATATTACATACATTTGTAATTCAGATTCCTGGCTCTCCTGTGGGATATGATAACTAAATGACTGAGAATGTCCCCTAGAAAATCCAGTACCTAAAGCCGCCTAGGATTTATCAATTTAGTTCTTCTCTGTTTTGCCAGTTAGCCTCTTGCAGAGCACAGTCCCTAAATGTGGCTCACAGTGCGATCCCAGTTCTCCTTGTTGATTCTTCCCAGGGCTCAATTCCAATCAGAAATTTACAAAATTGCATTCTTTTTTCTGGAATCTACTTTGACATTCTTTCAAACACAGAGTTCCTGTGAGCCCTTCAGGGTTTAGCCTTTTCCTTTTACTTTCAGTGGTCCCTCTTCTGGCACTCAGGTTATCTCTCTCACTTTCCTCTAAGCAGGGGGAAAATCTTCCATTTTTGTTTTCTCTCTGGTCTTTATGGACAGTCTTTTCTGCAGAGGGGGATGGACATCTTCCTCATTTGGTACAAGGTACATGTCTTTCCCCAGGAGAGAGTTGTCTGATTCTTACTGCAGGCTTGGTTCTTCTCTCCTCCTGGGGCAGGTGTCAGGTAGAGCCAGGGCAGGCTGCTCCGTCCTGTGGCTGAGCCAGGAGGTGAGGCTGATGGCAAGGCAAGCACAGCAGTGCCCTCACTGTTCAGTGATGCAGTCCCGTGGTGTTTGAGCCAGTAGTGCAGAGGAGGACTCCTGATGGTAACTGGGATCATCTAACAGTGCAGTGATTGTCGGGCATGTCCTGCTGATGAGCTAGGGCTGAGGCCGAGCTGGGAAATCAAGTCAGCAGGTTGGGCAGCAAGGTACAAGGCTGGGCACAGGCATACCTGCCACGTAGCTCGGGTGAGGACTGAGGGCAGAGCCCTGAGCTTGAATGCAGCTCTCAAGCCTCAGGGAGGGAAACCCCAATGAGGCTTCTCACAGCTCTGACCCAGGGTTGCAAGGCTACAACATATCAGAGCAGGCCTTGAGCACAGGCAGCCAAAGCCCTTGGGAGTGGGCTGTCAGTGCTCTCCAGACCCTGACAGGCAGGGGTCCAAATGGGATTTGTTACTCGGTGCCCTGCTTTGCTTCAAGGAGGAGACCATTCAGCCCCTTGTTAAGATCAGTTCTGCTGAAGTATCGGGTCTGCTAATTTGCAGCCAGCACTTAACTTTACATACTCAATGCAAAGCTTAACTCAGTCTGCTAATTTGCAGCCAGCGCTTAGCTTTACATACTCAATGCAAAGCTTAACTCTAAAATTAACCTGACATATCAATGATTCGCTGTTCTTGCTTCATTGCTGAAGTTTGCAGTACCCACTCCTCAGTTTCTGACATAGTTGTGTGGCCTTTAAAATAAAACAGACATTCAGAGAAAGTTAAGTTTTGTATCAAATAATCAGAAAGTCTTGCCAGAGCTTTAGGAGTGAACGCTGTGCCATTTGCTTGTCTCTGTCACAGTCCTGGAGAGCTAAGATATTTGTATATACCCGAATAGATTGCCAGAATCAATCCACTTTCCGGAGATGAACGTGGACATGTCCTCTTTTCCACTGTAATGTGAATACTCAAATCTTTCCACATAAGAAACTCATATATTTGAGTTTCACAGCACTCCCTAATAAGGTTTTATAGCCATTAGTGTCAGTGCCATATATCACTGAGGCATTGAAAAAGTGGAGTTTCTTTCCCAAACCACCTTTCTAAGCATCCAAGATGAAGTGATTTTATAGCTTACACTTCCACAGATCTCTCAAATCCCACAGCACAACTTGTTTCACCTGAGCCTCAAAGATTTTTGTAAATGATTTCCCAGAAGCTCTTGAGGGGGTCTTTTCTCTCTTTCTTTATTTAAATTTAAGCTTAAAATATGATTAGATTCTGTTCAACTCAAAATTGTTCCAGAATACATTGCAAGCAATGTGTGTACAAAAGGTAATCTACACTATCTAATAAATAAAATCGTGTAACGGTTTGAAATTTCAAATGTGACCATTTGCTTTAATATTGCGAAGTGTTTGTTAAACCTTTAAGCTTGTGACATTTTTCCACACTGACAGCTAAATAATGAATTAATGGCTTTAAAGTCCATGGCAGCCTGAGGGTTTCAAAATACATGTTTAGTCAAAATAATTGGTGCTTTAATCATTCTTTATGAACCAAAATTGTTCCTTAGTTATACAGGAGCGGTGCTAAAGCAAATATCTATGCTGTGAATGTTCTTTTGTATTTCTAAAATTATCTGCTAAGTTGGAAAATGGTGTCTGGATGCATTTTTTTCTTTAGAGTTAAAGAGGTTATGTTTTACTCTCACAATGACCACGTACATGCCTACTGACTGTGCCATCCCTTCACTGACAGTGAGTAGGTTATTGTAGTTTTAGTACATGTGTACATAGACCACCAAGTTTTGAGAGCACATTGGAGGGTATGCAGGGGGGGACCTCAGTCCCTGCACTGTCCAATACAGTGTGTAGGACCCATGCATAACTAAATAAATTAGGGGATCTGTTCCCAGCAAAGCTGTCTCTCAACCCAGCTATGACACAGTGAAAAGCTGCATCCATAACATCTTCTGTTAACAGTGGGAATAAAAATCTTAGGTTAAACAAGGGACTAAACTGTGGTCCTAATTTTATTGTTGGTATCCTGTGAGTAGAATACTGTCCTGCACAATATTTTGCTGAGGTGCTTGTATTGACCTCAGCAATGCATCTGTGCCATATGCATGGCAGTTAAGGTCTATCAGAACTTTCTACAGGCTATCAGGGGTCTAAGGAGCCTTCTGTGCCTGGTACAATTGTAATGTAGATAGGACCTACTTTATAGCATGAAGGTGATTTCTGGCTCAGGGAAGCTTGTAAGACCACAGATTACTATAAGGTGTAAAGGTATACTGGAAAAAGTGTTAGTCTAGGTTTGCCATTTTGTATATCTCTTTAACTAAACAGCCACTAGTGTCCTGTGTTGGACTAGGAATGGGCTCAGATGAACTGTTGCTGTGACCTAGTTCCTGTGTTACGTGGCTAACTTCCAGGAAACACTGCTCATCACATAGCTAAAATGATTTTTTTTGAAATTTTGTGGTGCTTTTTGGGTAGAGTTTAATAACAGCAGTGTGGGCAGATTGCAAATGGGAATTAATTCCATGCCTCAGTATCTATTTAGAATGAACTCAGAGCATGCTCTTTGAGAATTCCTGCCACCTGGTATGGTTTTGAAGACAAGGTAACGTCTTTTAGAAAGAGCTTTCTGATTATCAGAGAAGATACTTCTGGCAGCAGTTATTCAGCTTTTGTCTACAACCAGTGGATCCCCACAACATCTTGTCTTCCACTGTCACAGCTCTATGTGAGTTTGAAATAGCCTTTCTCCAACAGCCATATTGGGCTTTATCTCTGAACTCCCTATGGGGTTGTGTAGTAGCCTAAACACAAAACACTTTGCTACAGGAATGAGGGGCTGTCCTCTCCTCTCTTCCTCCCAGTGCTTGTTAGGATTGACTTGATATGCTGTAGTTGGAGTGTAATTCTTTAAGACAAGTCTCCAAGCTGGAAAAAACAAAAGCGATAGTGTGAATGACTGCAAAATGCAATTATTTTTCTCTGACTATTAATGCAGGAGGAAAATGGCTAATCTGTAGCAAATTTCTTCCTATTTGGATAGCATGACTGTATCCGATTAAAACGGAACACTCTGCAGAAGTTTTACTTCCTGACTTCCAGCTCAGGATACAGTGTGTGCTGGTACCTTAGGTTGTTTCCTCTCTGCATGTTAAAGAGGAAGCATGGCAATGATGTTGGGGGTAAATAAGTCAGTGTGGGTTCTGAGGGGTAAAGTGTCTTGGAAGGGGAGAAAAATATCCTAGCAAGATTCAGCTGGCTCTTGTAAATGTTAGATATTTTTGACTGACTGCCAAAATGTTTCTGCATTTCTTTGAAGCTTTTCTTCAGCTTAATAGTGTGTGGTAATTGAAGTGTAGAATTTCATCTGTAGTTATTTTTTGCCCTGATATATCCTTGCTTAGGCAAACCTTATTTTCCTCCTTGTTTGACACACACACCACACCACACACACCCCACTCCCCCCTGCTTGTTTTTTTTTCCCTTGTGTTTTGGGGGGCACAGGGTGTGTGGTGGTGTTTGGGGTTTTTGCCCCTTCCCTCCTCCCATTGAGTGATAGACAAGGAAGGTAGAAAGGGATAAACATCTGCTAGAAACTACTTTTACTTTAGGACATTAGGACAGATCATTGCTACTGATTATCTATCTCCCTGAATGATTATTTGTTTATTTGGCTGCACAAGAGAGCTTCATGATTCATTACGCTGTTCAGAGTTGGGAATTAAAAGTAGAGTATGTGGCAATCCAGACCTTGTACCTATGTTTGCGTTTGCTTGTGCTGATGTGACTATTTTAGCTAAGGCAGGGATTATATGAAGGGGTACCAGCCTTGCTAAGGGTATACTCAAAGTCCTTTGCACTGTTATAACTGTACCACAATAAAGGCTTGTCACAGCTTCAAAATGGTACAATAAAGATTTGTTGACATATATGTTACATATTAGCATAAATAAATAGCTAATTATATTGGCGTAATTAAAACAGTAAGTAATTCTCACTACTGTAGATGTAGCTATTTCAAAATTAGAGTGCTGTTCTAGTGCAGTTACACCAAAAAGTGGATAAGCTACTTTTAATGTAGGTTCAGATCATGTATCCATAGCTATATTAAAAGCTTCAGCTGTCTCAGCTATACCAGGTAATGGTGATGATGCTTCTGTCTTTCGTTCTCTGCTCTTCTGGGCATATGAAAGTGTCTAGCTGGTATAAAGTAAGTTTGGAATAGACAAAAGGCTATGTCTTTGTATGGACATGACTTAAACTGCTGCTGTGAGACACTGGAGGCCAGAAATATAGATTGTTCCAAGTAGGAATTCGGTATGTGTATGGAAAATTGGTCTATTGAAAGCTACCAACTGTGCTAGTCCAGATGGGACATTCTCTGTCGGAAGTCACCATGTATAACCTGTGTCTTTGGCTCTTCCTGTTAGTGGTTACTGTCAGTGTGCTATGCTATATAGGCCTTTTGTGTTACTTAGGAGGGCAGTTCTTAAAGCATTGCCCATCCCTTATTGGAATAAGCTAATGTCTAGTAGTATGTCTGCATCTATAGAAGAAACTGTGGTAGTAACAAAATTTTTGACATACAGGCCTGAGAGATTGAATAAGTGTTAGGTCTTAATTTGTTGCAACAGCAACAAGTAAATGCTTATATCAGGGTATGCAGATGGCTTCACTAAATCCAATGTCTGGATTTAGCATTGGAGTAGAACATCATAACAAACAAGGACAGTACCAAAAGAAAAAGAGAGGGTGAAAATTGTTTCTTCGAAAAGTAGGAAGTTACTGTGGCCAAATGAAGCAAAGAAAATTAAAAATAGCATTGCAGAATTCCTGCCAAAAGAAAGAAAAATCCAGCACTGGCTTTGTGCTGCCAGCCTTCATTGTCTTAAAACAATTTAAAATGAATTTTGCTTTAAAAAAAAATAATCAAAAAGTTCTTCTCTAGAGAGCATTTAAGCAGTTACCTCCAGATTTGAAATATTATGCTTAAAGTATCTGGTAGTTGATAGGAAAGATTGTTGCTGGAAACCTTGAGAAAAGGCCAGTTGGTTTGATGTTTGGCTTATTGAATGAGTATGCACTATGAGTAGTCCCATTGACTTAAATGGCACCACTCCTGTTAGTGAAGCTAAACACGTGCTTCAGCCTTAACAGGATGGAGGAAAGGAACATGGGGATAAGCATTTGCAATTCTTGGCTACTATTCTTAAACCAGAAAAGAAGAACTTATTTTAATGGCAATATTGAGTGTTACAGTATTTCTTTCCACTTGTCTACAGTAAGTGAAAGTGAAGCATGTTATAGTTTGAAAGGACATAATTATAATTTTAAAATACCCACAATAGAGTTTGCAGGTTTTCCTTGTCCCTGATTTTGCTCTTCAAACTAAAGACTTTTTTTTTTTTTTTTTCCTTTCTTTTCACTAAGAAGTATTGAATATGGTAGCAGTTAATGAGAGTTTTAACTATGCATACTAGGAAAGGATTTTAGAATTTGACTATGCACGCCTAGGACAGTTAATTTAAAAGCATATGCATGTAGACAAGTGAATGACACTTCTTGAAGGAAGGGATATATCAACACTTCTGGAAACTTGTCTAACAAATACTTCATTTCTATTACTGGGAGCTAATTAATACAAAACTTTCTTTGTATGTACATCTGAAGTCCTATTTTTAGCTTGCAAAAGGGTATCTCAAATAGTAATAATTGCTATATTATTTTGCATTTTCTACAGTCTCTTTCATCTGTGAGGAATTTTTTATTCATTGTTTATGGGGAAAGCATGTTGATTGAATGTAAGATTTAAAAAAAAAAGCTTTAGCAAACCCACTATTTGTCTGTTTTCTTCACCAGAGAAAGAGCATTGAGTAAATTGTGAAGTTACAGGTGATATCTATCTACAAGGTGGGATTCAGTCCTTAAGAAGTATCCCTGCAGTTGGCTGGGATATCTTTCAGATGTAATGTAAGAGTCCTTGTTTCATTATCTCTGTGGCTAGAGATATCCATGTTATCCCAACTACTAGCTGCTTGTCAGGGTAATTTCATTTGGTCTACCTGATTTGTTCTATATTACTGGTAGATTTTTTTTTTAATGCTTGTAACTAGGTTTGTGTTTTGCAGGTGTATCTGCATTTTACAGTTACCTCGCATTTTCAACTTTATATGAGTTTTTGTCATGTTAGGGGAGACAGTCACAAGAGAAAGAATGAAAGTAAAGTGATCATATCAAAGCACAGTCACATGTGCTTTGTATCACCAAACAGACTCTTTCAGGGAAAAATAAAGTGGTGGTACAGAGTAAGAAAATTGTGACAATACCTTAATAATTATGCTATATTTGTCATCTAGAAAGTCTCCCTGTATCTTTTTTTTTCTTTCTCCAGTATGAAGAAGTATTTTCATTCTGTTCTTCCCTTGAGAAGAGACAAAGGAATGCCAGGTGTCTTTCACTGGCAGATTCTAAACTATCAGGCCTTGGAAATGTATGTCACTTTCCAGGTGCCTTTCCAGATATACATTGAGTCTTCATTCGTTCTCCAGTGTTGGCTCAGTTGTCTCATCTTTCCCTCTTAGAATTTAACAAAACATGTGTTCTTACACAAGAACTCCTAGAAAAATGTAAGTTTTTGAAGCTTTTCACCCCTGAATGCATCATGACCTGAAGCTGTAATAAGCTGCTAGAAGCTGTTATTGTTTTATAACTAGGTGTGCCAGTCATTTTTTGAATAAATATTAATGAAAATCTGAACTAGGGAAAAACTGGTGAACTTGCTCCATTTCTTGAGAAGATGGTGCTGCAGTTTACCGTGTTAAATGCAAAACATACAATTAGATGTTTTAACTTCTAGCATAGTTAACAGTCTTTCAATATTTTAACTACTGAATTAGAACAATATTTTTATTCGTTACTCAAGATTGCAGGTGAGATTTTCTCCTGATACCATGAATATATTTTCTTTCTTTCTTTGCTGTTTGACTATTAACTCTCTCTTCAGTAACTCAATTTCTGTTCCCAGTGCTTTACAGAGAGATGAAATCGGATTGCTGTGTTTAACTATGCAAGATTCATTACAAGTCTATGAAAAAGAGTATGAAATTGGTGAAGTTCTCCAGTATGATATGAATTTTTTTAGTAACATCAAACACATGAATAACATAATAAGGGTGATTTGTCTGGCCTTGAAAGAATCTTGTGGGAAAGGCAATCCTCATGCATTGTAAAGTGAGTGCAGAGGTTTCTCTCTTCCCCCAGCCTGTCTGAAGAATTGGGATTGTTAGAGCTTAGATTTGGGCCTTGGACAAACCAGAAATATCTTAAGCCTTAAGTACTCATTTAGGCATAGTATATCTTGCCATCTGAGAAGCAGATCTAGGAGCAGGAAGATGCAAAAAATAACTTTTTGCTTTATTTACTTTTCCTCATCCTATTCTGCTATGTGAGCTCTATATGCACTTACATATGCACACAAAAATCTGGCTATCTGTATAGCCCATAATGCATGTAAATGGAGGTTGAATGTGAAATTTTAAAGAAATTTCAGCTGCCAAGTTGTAACCAACTGTGGATGGCCTGAACCACATAAGAAGGTTTTATACCCTGAATCAACAAATTGTGCTCTTCAGTTTTCTAGATCCTTTGTGTGTTTATATATAGGTAAACAATTTCATTATTGTTGCTTATAGTGTTGTATCTGATACTTAATTTCATTTTTCTTTTTTCCAAATTACCTTCAGTATTGATGAAAACATTAACAAGTTGCCAGTAAGACCCTGGAAAATATTTACATCTTGATTTTTTTTTTTTTTTTTTTTGACCTGATTGCATAACCTTCCAAGCATAGTCTCCACATTTTCCTCCACAGAAATTGTATGTATAGGTGTGGTTGTGTGTTTCATTCTTTAATTGGAATCTGTTTCTAAAGCAGTCTATACATTACGGCTGCTGAAGCCCTAAAAAAAAATATTGTGTGTTGTAATATGTGAGATAAATCTGAGACTCGGCAAAACTGAGCCTGCCATTTTTTATCCTGGAAATATGCTAAAGCTGGATTTCACTTTGATAGTAGGCATAAGAAATACATGAATATTACAACCTGTCATTGAATGCACATAAAACTCATAAAAATGCTGTCTGTTTCGATTGTGTCTTCAGCTTCAGTATTGGGAGTCTACTTAAACATAAAACTCACAGTGGAACCTAACTGAAAAGGTGACATATATGGAATGAAATGAGAGAAAATATTTATACTGAAATCTCTTAAGCCTCACCAATGTGTTTTCCCCAACAAAAAGAAGTGTATTGCACCTTTTGAGGACCGTACTGTGAGTGTTCTAATAGAATCTGGCTCCTTTGTCATAATCTCTTCATCTAATAACTGCTGTGTAGCATTTTCTTCCCTCATCATTCACTGTGTGTTAATTTACGTTTTGATTTCTCTGTCCTTGACCCCAAACTGTCAGGCCAGGATGATACTATCATCTACAGCAGATTGTGAACTATTAATTCTCTCCTCCTTTATGTACAGTATTGTGCCATATGCAGATGGGGCTTCTCCCTGGAAGCTTGTGCTTTCCAGCATTTGAGGGTCCTCGAGTCTGGCACAGATGTTCTGTTTTGAGACAGGATTTCAGGTGAACGGAGTGGGTTTGTCTGCAGTGCAAGCTCAGCATCAGAAACATAAGGCATCCCCGTGCTGCATCTCACTGATGATATGTCTGGCCCAGTATCTCCCTTTCAACAGTGACTGCTACCACACATTCCAGAGGAAAATGCAAGAAACTTCAAATGGCTGTTTGGAAATGATCTGTCCATGCAGGAATTTTCTTTTTAGTCACCATAATTTGCCAGGCTATTTATTTGCAGAATCACACATCTTTTCTAGGTGGCATGGCAGGTATTCATCTTTGTGACATGTTTCTTATTATTCTGAGTGAGTTTTTGCTGTCTGTCTGAACCCTTGTTATATTTTTTTTTTTTTTTTTTGGAAAAAATTCCAGCCAGTGATAGGTAAGCATGTCCCTAATTAGAGTTTGATAAAGGAATTTGGATGTTAGAGGAAGATTAGGTTGCTTTTGAGGTGGTCTGGTTGTTTGCACCTCAATATCATCTTACAGGTTTTCCCTTGAATATATTAATGAAATGGAATTTCTTGATTAAGTAGAAGAGACATTTTAAGTTGCCTCCATCTGTGAGCATGTGTATGTTTGTGCAAATATCTGTATATGTGTTCATGTATATCTTTTGTGCCCATGCCTGTGTGTATGTACAAAGTAATTTACAGTATGAAGGACTGAAACTCAAATATGTGGGGGGGGGAAAGGAAGGGGTTGAATTTGGAATTTCAATGGAAATCAAGTTCTGATTTATGACTGCAGTGATTATGCTGTAATTCTTCCCTCTCCCTTATAGATTAAAATATTTTCAAAAGAGCAGGTTAAAACATGGTAGCACTTAGCAGGGGTACAAGATGGTGTAAAAGAGCAGACAGGCCAGAAACATATCTTTACATGGGGTCTTGTCTTGGTTTCAGCTGGGATAGAGTTAATTTTCTTTCTAGTAGCTGCTATAGTGTTATGTCTTGGATTCAGTATGAGAGGAATGTTAATAACACACTGATGTTTTCAGATGTTACAAAGTAGTGCTTAGACGAAGTCAAGGCTATTTCAGTTCCTCATGCCCAGTCAGCAAAAAGGCTGGAGGGGCACAAGAAGTTGGGAGGGGACACAGCCAGGACAGCTGACCCAAACCAGCCAAAGGGGTATTCCACACCATGTGACATCACATCTAGTATATAAACTGGGGGGAGTTGGCCTGGGGGGGACTAACTAACCAGGAACTAACTGGGCATTGGTCAGCGAGTGGTGAGCAATTGCATTGTGCATCACGTGCTTTGGATATTCCAATCCTCTTATTATTATTGTCATATTAGTATTGTTATTACTATCATGATTAGTTTCTTCCCTTCTGTTAAACTGTTTTTATCTCAGCCCATGAGTTTTACTTTTTTCGCCCTATTTTCTCCCCCATCCCACTTGGGGGGGGGGGGGGGAAGTGAGCAGGCAGCTGCATGGTGCTTAGTTGCTGGCTGGGGTTAAACCATGACAGGTCTGTACCTGCTCCTTGAGCTGCCTTTACTGTGGTACCTACCCACTCACTCAGCCAAGGCTGCATTTGTTTCTGGTCAGTGTTAGAGAGGTCTGAAGGGAGGATTGAACAGGGCACGTAGGAGCGACATGGACATTGGTAGCTAGCTGTCTTTACCATTCAGTGCTTTAACTAGTGTCACCCATGGGGCTAAAGTCAGTGTTGTCTTAATTCCTATGAGACTGCTTTAACTCACTTGCCAAGTCTGTCTCTCCTGCAGCTGTTCTGACCACACAGCTGCTTCATTAGTAGCTCTGAGTAATATGTGCCATCCTACCTTTTGAAAATGGCTTATTCAGATCTCACACCATCATGGCCTCAAGAGGATATACTTCAGCAGTGCTACCTATCATTTGATAACATAAAACCAGAAAACATTATTGTGTAGCCCTGCTGCTTGAAAACATGTGTTATTAATAGTAAATGACAGATAGATGTTATACAAGAACATGGGTCCTCCTCTTTTTTTTCCAGTTAAAGGGTAGGATAATTAAGTGGACAACAAGGATAACTTAAGTGGTGCCATTAGAGATTGTTGTTGCATTCCAAATAACCCCTTTTCTACTAATCTGCTAGAAGAGAAACTATCCACCTCAAAATCCAGTTACTGATGGCACTGTTTCTTATGAGATGGAAAACCACCCGGATTCACCATCATTTTCAGGTAGCTGTTTTCCTCCCCCTGATCTCAGCTATCTTGTTGTTCAAGTCATAAAATGAAATGGTTATATTCACACCTGTGTATATCAGTGGAAGATGTCTCTGTATAACACATATTCTAGTTACTGATAGATGGTGGTGGAAACTGTTCTCAGAGTTCAGTTTCATAATATAATTAAGAGACTGCATTTCTTTTCAGCATCATCATTTCATGTACTCCTAGAACCTTTTGTAATCGCCCTGATGATGATACTGATTGAAGAGGCAATAGTAACTCTGACCAGTTCTAATCAACCATTTTTGCTGAACTATTTTTCTCATTAAACATATGAATACTCAGTTTCCAACTGATTGGAAGTTTGTGTTGCCTGTAACTATTCAGAGTGGCAAATGTTTTGACTGAGATTGCAGATAATGGATTTCCACTACGCTTCTAATATGGTGGCCATGACAAAGATAACACAAGAACATCAACAGCTTCTGAAAACAAAATTGACCCTATCTGTCATGAGACTGCAGCCTTCCTGCTATTTGAGAAAATCACATTCCGCTTAACCCATCAGATATTCAGTGATATTGATGATCTCTTGAATAACAAAGCATAGCAAGTACGGATTTTTTATAGCTATAGAAAAGAAACCAAACCCTCTTTTATAATATAATATATGTATTCTTTCTTGTGTCCTGTTTATGTAAAAATGGAACCACTTGTGTGGTTGATCAGTATAGCAGAGGAGGACCACATGTCCCATTAATTTATTGTTGGAAACTCATCTCATAATAAAAATAAAAGGAGCTGCAAAACTTGATGCTAGCTTTTCACTGGCTACCTTAAAGTTTAAATATGTGTATAGAAGTAGTTTTGTACAGGGTTTGTGAAATCAGTTATATTATTTCTTAACTTCCATGCTTCAATGATAAAATTCAGCTTTACTAGAAGAAAGTCTTATAATCATTTTCACATTTGCTATGCATTACTCGCCTCTCCCCCTCTTTCCTTTTTTTAAATAAATAGTACTTTGCAACAAATTGATTTTGCTAGATAGTGCATTGATCATGCACCTTGCCTGGGGACAGAATATAGCTTCAAAAACAATAATAACTAAGACAATCATCTAATTTTACTGAAATAAAACTGAAAATGTACACCCAATGAAATAATCTCTGAGACTACTTTAGGTGCATTTGTGCTTGTACTTTATCCTCAGTGACACAGTAATCTACTAAAGTTCTTCTCTCGATTTTTCTCTTTGCAATCTGGAAGAACAGATTCACCAGTGATTGTGCTCATTTATAAAAGCATCCAAAACAAAATTGAACCCCAAGGCTGATAAACTATAAAGATGCTGATCAGATCTGAGCAGAATGGACGGGATGCTTTGGGGCTTGCTCAGCTAAAGACGGCTCTACAAGACTGATGGCTTTATATACACAATTACAAACACCATAGCTTTGTCGAATGAATGGGAAATCATAAAATATGTTGCTTGCCCTTTATTAAGTAAAGAATGGTATTTTGTAAAATACTTGCAAAGATTTACTAAATTTCTGTAATTTAATTCCTGTCACTGTATTTTCTTTTCTTTGTAGAAAACTTAATCAAACAATCATTTGGAAAGAACAATCCAATAGACTAAACCTTCTAGTCCTGAAGAACAAGTGGCTAATTGATTTTGCTTATCAATATACATCAAGTGGGTGCACAGTGTCTGCTTCATATAAAATTCATTCATTTATACTAGCTGTGTCATAATCAATAATGGTTTCAGAATTCATTCATTCTCACTAAAATTCTTCCGTAAAGGAGATGGTGAATTTAAGAGTCCTCTACAAATTAGGTAATTATTGGAAATCATAAGAAGACAAATGCAACAGGACAAAGATTAAAAACTCCTGTGGTTCTTCTAAGCAGTATTTCCTGATCTCATAAACGAGCTTTGACTTTGTGATGACATGAAACAAAGCCATGATGTGGTGACTCATCTGGGCTCTGTAGTGACTTTTGAAATAAAATCATGTAGGACAGAACAACTTAAACGTTTTAACAATACTTTTATAAAGCTCATGGGTTTCCCAAAGACTGTTCCATTTTCTTTCATTTTGCAAGTGTACTAGTAAATGGATGTCTGAGTCTCTTGAAAGTCACTGACATTTAGGAAGAACCACATGCTACCATGAAGTCACACTGTTTTAATGTTGAAATATACACTTGGTAGGGTGGGGGCAGAGAAAAAAAAAATGAAAAGAGGAAGAAGTCATTAAGAGTTATCTATGCAGACTTTAAAAAGGAAGAACATCTCCCTAGCTGAATGAACGGAAAACCTAGCTATAGTAAAGTGAGAAGCATTAGTTGGTGAGAGGGCCTACCTGCTAGGTCAAGTCAAAATTTGTTTTCACATTAGAATGAATATTGTGTTACCCTTGAAATTTAGTGCTTTTAATTACTTGTGATTTTAAAATTAAAATCTGTAGTGTATCAGAAGTCAAGTTTCAAAAGTTCTGTTAACTTGCAAAAGGTAATTTAAATGAAGTAGGACCAAACACTAACTTTTTTCTTTTTTTAACTGGCATTCTTGGGATCGTATTGGTTCCTTATAATCCCTAGTCTGTTTGTGTCCATCTTATATTCAGGGTATGCCAATTCTACACTCATAGGTGTGATTATGACAGTCAAGCAAAAAGGCTGAAAAGTAGGCTAAAGCTGCTTGGACATAGTTGCTCCATAATTTTGTGATTGCAGATGCAATTGAAGAGGATCAATCTTCTTACTCCAGGTCTGTGGCTCTCCTAAGGCACAGCTGCTGCAAGGCTGTGACAAGGATTCCTATGTACCATGTAAGTATATAGTGCTGTGGTTAGTAACAATAAGGACCTCACATTATGGGAGAATGTTCATACTTTGGTATGCCTGTGTCAAGTTTAGGCAACAGAGAAAGAAAAGCCCTCAGGTGATTCAGAGCAAACAGGCTGGTCTGAATTATCTTCTAGGGCAGTTTATCTTTCTCTATAAAGTATGCAGGGAAATTAGCCTCATAATTTGTGCACTGGAATTAGATTGTATGAATGCTCCCTTCTTTTCCCTCTGTGTCCTGGATAAACTTTTAAATTGTGCTTTGCATATTCTGGTTGTGACAGTGGTGGGCCTGTTGCTGGTAGTGAAATCCAACTAACAGAGTGTGTTTTTTTTTGAGAACTTTTGCCTGAGGGGGATAAAAAAGATCTTTTTGGACGGGTTTAGCTTAGACTTTGTGTATAAAATGCTCTCCTCTTTCTTTTCTTCCATGGAACGCTACTTTAAATGCACTGTTAATGTGTTCTCATAGGGTAAGAGATTTGAAAAATTTGAGGTTAAGCTAAAAACAGTAGCTACACTACATACATGAGGAAAAAATGGAGTGGATAAACATTTTTTTCAATGCCAGACATAGTTCTGTCCTTCAGATTGACTTACATCTGTCATGCATAATGACAGCACACTGAGTAAAAGGAATAACAGACTGGCCAACAATACACTTAATGCAATGAAGCAGATTATTTGACTCTGATCCCCCCCCCCCCCCCCCCGGCTTTTCCAGCTCTGCGATATCATGTGTAAGGATAGTATACTTACTTGCTATGCAAAGCTAAATATCTCATTAAAGTAAACAGTGGTAACTTTTGTTACTGTTTGCTAGGAAATTCTGTTGATCTAAAATCGAGATACCTTTATATTTAAATACATGAGCTAAAAGAAGCAGCTGGTTGTTGCTGATTTTACTCAAACATTTTTTTTCTGAACCTGATAGGAGCAATCCCTTCCCTTCCCCTCCATTTTTTTTTTTAATGAAGAGAACTGGTTTTAAGTGGTATGGGCTAGAGTATCTTCATAATGTGTTTGTAATTTTTTTTTTTAACTGTTCTAGCTTTAATTCATAATTACAAGCTTATTCCAATCTCTGCATTATGGAACCACATTTTAGACCAACAGCTGTTATCTACTTTCACTTGTAGCCTTGGGGTATGCATATTTTAATATTCATTTACTATGTGCCGATAAACTAAATACTTCCTACTGGAAGTCTATGAAATTAATCACAGTATCTTAGTTGCTGTTCTGTCTTCCATGTAGCTCATATTTTTTAAACTTACTATGTTATATAAATTGCTGTCCTTCTCCTCCCTGAAAAAAAGGGGAAGAGGAAAGGTTATTGCAAAATATACAAACAGAACAAGTTGATTAAATCTGTGATAATTAGAAAATAGAGAGGAATACAGTGTAGTCATTCAAATGACACAACCTTCTCTCCCGCTCCTGTATCTTGCATAAAACTAGTCTAAACCTTGCCACATTGCCTCCAGCAATATTTTAATAGCTGGCTTTGTATTTGAAGGTTGTGGTTTTAACTGTTATTTAAATAGTATTAGGTCCTCATATGCATATAATATAGCCTAAGGGTAGATATTTTCCAATCTTCCAGGCACAATCACAACTCCAAGCATCTTTGTGTTAAAAGTATAAAACATGTGGCAACTTTGGAGATGAAATTCAGTGAATAGGGAGGAAATAAAAGTCATGCAACCCATTAAAGTTTAAGGCTGTTTGTTGTGCAGCAATGGATAAAGAATTGGTGAAAAGCTGTAGAAGGGCATGAAAATAGATTACTTCAAGGATGAGTTTGGTGATAGAAAGTAATAACGTCAAGGCTGGAGATGTTTAGACAGATTTCTTATATGTTTATATTTCTGGAGTGATGTCTTCTTCCCACAAATTATAACTCAAGGGCAGCACTTAGAGACAATAATAAACAATAGGTACCTGCTTCTGCTCATGTTAGAAGCAATGGAGAATTTTGCTACAGAATTTGGTGGGACCAGTGTTATCCAAAATCCCTGTGGGACATAACATCTGTATTGAGAATGATTGAGGTCTGGGATGTGCTATTGCCCATCCTGGTACCTGAATATCCCCCAAAAGAAGCACACTTCAGGCTAGATTCACTAATTAATTCTAGGAGCATGAATAAGACACAGCTATCTGAAATCACAAATTGTGTTCCAGAAAGTCCCTGTTCAGCTGTTGGCTAGGACTGCAGATGTCTGAACTTGTAAGGTACCTCCCCACAGTTGTTCTGATGTCCCAAGTGCACTAGTAGTCTTCTTCTACACTTGCCGAGAACTAGGGATGTTTTGATGAGGTCAGTGCATATCCCTTAAATTAAGTCCATCTGGGATGTGGAAACTGGTTATTCCTTCATCTAGGTCCCTGGAAGAGAAATTCCATTAGGCATATTACAAGCAGGCTGGATGCACTGGCATTTTGCATTAAACAGTGCTTGAGAGAATACCTAGAATTCAGGTCTGCTCACCTTCACTTAGATGCTCTAAACAGTTACTGTCTCTCAGGCAATGAATCTGGATTTCTACCAGTCCAGTTTTGTAGCCTCAAAAGGAAAGATGAAGAAAATTCCTTAGAACAGAACAAGATGTATTTTGGTGTTGAGAGTGCTCTCTGGAGATGTGGGTTTGAACTCCTTCAAGCTGAGGAGAGTGCATTTGAAAAAAGCTCTTCCATTTCCCAAGGGACCCTGCTGATCACAAGGTTGCTCATCAAAAGGTGAATGCCAGCACTACAGTGTTCCACTTGCTTCACCGAGAGAACAGTGGTAGGATCCTGTCTTCTGCAGGGTACCTAGGTTGGGAGAGCCAGATAGACTGAGATGCCTATGCTTTGAAAAGTAGTGGAAGAAGAATTCAGATACACCCTCCTTCTCAGTATATCTTAAGTACTATCCAGTTCCTTACTGAATGTGGAGGTTCTCTTTAGTTTCATCTGTAAGTACTGTAACATGAATTTATTGTTATTGTTCTGGCCCTTGAAACCTTCTGAGATAGAGGGCTGGCTGCATTTATCTTTCTGTGATCAGGCAAATCAAAGTGAATGAAAAATAGTGCTTTATTATGTTGATATTAAAATATCTTGAGGAGGAGCACATCATTATATTTGTAATCAAATTAAGATATAAAATTATATCTAATCTGAAATTTGTATCTCTCTTTAATTGACCTCGTAAAATATGTAATAGCCTACAGACTACAGTTCACCTTCACAAGCTCAATGATGTCCTTCATACCTCCTGTGAAATGCCTAGCACACCTCTGAAGGCTAAAAAACAGTAAAGAAAACTGAATATCAATTGCACCTTTTTTTTGGTGGTGAAAGAAAATTGTCCTGAGTCATAAAAACATGAAAAACACAAAATTATGTCCTAAACATAAAAAGCTTGCAATGAAAAAAATGTAAACTAAGTCCCAACTTAGATCAAACTTTACTCCAGCTTCAGGAAATTGAACAGACAACAGGCCATTGAAGCTTTGTCTTAGCAGAATCCTGAGGCTTTATAAAGCACAAATGCAATTTGCAAATGAATTGAAAGTTGTTGTTTTTTCCGTTGCACAAATTGATACAAAGCACTCTTCTTGGCTGAAATATATCAAAACTCTCTTTTTAGCCCATGTGGAGGTAAAAAGTGGAACACCAGTCTTGTGGGATGTTATGTAGAAGTCTGTTTTTGTTTTGAATGTACAAAAGTAGCAAAATAATTGGAAGTGGAAAGGTCCACAGGTTTTGCTTCAGTGCTACACTGCATCTGCCCAAAGTGCTATACTGCTGCATGAGAACTGTCATATGGCTGCCGTGCTTAGATTCGCTTCTGCTCATCAGTGCTGGTAGGTTTCCCATGATGGCTCATATTGTGTGATCAAAGCACAGGCTACTGTTCAATGGGAAATGTAGTAACACTGAAGAGAATGGGGACCGCAGCTTCTACGTTAGACTGTGGGCTAGGCAGGTGCAGACTGATACCTGACAAAACCAGAATAGAATGCTGTGGTTCAGTTCAGCAAACCAAAATGTTTTCATTCACAATAATGCTAACTTGAAATACAGTGCTTTGTTTTGCTTTCATGATTGAAAGTACCTGTGATAAAATTAAGATGTTTCTACAGCAAATTGCAACCTCTTGAGAAAATCCTCATTGCTAAAAAATGTCTGATGTGTGCAAGGAGCTTTGTTTTGTATAATTGCATGTCTTGCTTCTTGCTGTAATTCTGTGAAGGTTAAAGACTACTGAAGTGACTATTTGCATGATTGTTACATGATTTAAGTTTAAGACAGAAATCAGGTCAATAATGAAGACTTAATTTGCATCGGATTCTGATGTCATTGTCAGCTGTGTACCATTGCATATTCCTTAAAGTGGGGGCTTGCATCTATTTTAAGGAATATTGATATTGTTGCACAGTTGTTTCTGAAGTTCTTTGATTTTAAATCTCTCAACCTTTCTAAGTGAAGGTCCAAACTCTTTTGTAATGAATTTATTATTATCGATTCTGAGCTCTTTTCTTAGTCACCTCAGAACTTGCCTGTGGACCACAGGTAAAAGCCATTGAATTTAATTCTTTCACTTCCATTAGTGGGGAGGGAAAAAAAAAAATAATCAGTGGACTTTTTATGAAAGACCGTAGTGGAACATAAGAAACACATTAACTGTTTTGTGCTTTTACATGTCTTCCTATTAAAAAAGTTATCACATAGACTATTTGGCCAAAGAAAGCAAGCATAAAATACAAAGCTTCGGGTAACTATATAAGCTTAGCAAAGAAACTTGAAGAGTGATATGAACCAAAACAGATCACTAAAAATACCTATGGCTGCCAAAAAAATTCTCATCAGCTGTATTAAATGTATGTAATTGTGAAATTTTGTTACATTTCATGTTTACTTCCAGACTGTAGGTTCAAGTGCACTGCAGTAGGTGACTATTTTAAGACCGGTATGTGTTTTTAAGATGGGAGTGAACAAAGTGGTACATATTACAGCTGTTGCAAAAATGACTCTGTGAAGAACTGGTAAAGCCTTCATGTGTTAGTGTATAGAGAATGCTTTGTTATGATGGCAGAGCAATGTCCTCATGCTCTAAGTACCTTGACTTATTTTCATTGTGAAATAAATAAATTTTATATGATAATAATTTTATATTATAAATCATACATGTGTTTATGTATCCTATACCTGATAATGTCTCAGCTGCCTTATTGTCATATTCTTCTATCAGTGGTTCATGAATGCTGTTTCAACTCATCAATTTTCCAGTGTTTTCTGTTGTTTTTAACAGTATATCACCCATCTCCACTCTACCAAAGCTCTTTTCACCAAGAATATTAACCATCATTTCTAGTAAAGCCAAAAAGGCTTTTTTTTTCCTCCCCAGCTGGCATTCCTGCTTTTCTGGATGTCTTTCAGCATCCTACCCTTTAACTCCATGCCAGAGATGCTAGATGATTCTGGAACTCAACGTTAGCTTATTTTAAGATTGATGGTTAAGTGGACTCCTTAATTTATTTAGACAATTGTTTGTGTCATCAAACCTTGACCTTATTGATTGCTTGACAAATGGAATTTGTCATTTGGTTTTCGTGATTTGTCTCAGGAGCTGGGTCATCAAGTTACAGTCTGTTTTTTTATTTCTTGGGTAGAAGATAGTCAGTTATACAAAACAAGACTATTTTTATCTTTGAAAACTTTCAGAAATACAGTTGTTCATCTCCAGTGTATGAATAATAATAATAAAATGTCTCTTCAGCTGTGAGACCATATCTGGTGGGAATGCCTTAATGAATATTTATTTGGGCAAACCTTTGCTATTCTTAAGCTTTCTGAAAACATTTTTGTGAATGAAATCTTGGTCAGCTGAATTAGTCTAACTGAGAATATAACAATAATAAAAACAAAAGCAATGAAACAAACCAGAAAGGTTTATTTATTACATTATTTGCTATTTTGAGGCTTCTAATAGGGTAATTTTAGTCTTCATAATCTGCATATTGTTGACTTTCTAGCTGCTGCTTTTTTCTGACTTTTTCCCCCTCCTTCCCTTGTTTTATGATGAAAAACAAGGAAGGTAAACAAAACAAAGGAGGAGGAATAAATTTCCCTCAATGAAATCTATTACCAATTATATCTTGAGGTCATATTTCAAGATAATGTGGGGGGACAAGAGGAATGATGTTTTCCAGTTTCACAAAGATGGAGCATCCTTACTATATGTTAACCATATCCAGTTCTCATTCCTGATGAAGGACAAAAGAATTAAGGAGCCTGATCTTTTGTATTTCAAGGATC
This sequence comes from Buteo buteo, assembly GCF_964188355.1. Lineage (NCBI taxonomy): Eukaryota > Metazoa > Chordata > Aves > Accipitriformes > Accipitridae > Buteo > Buteo buteo. Next base: position 11,347,357 of record NC_134190.1, on the reverse strand, counting down.
TGCAGTAAAACTAAGGAAATCCACACCTCCATGTTCCTTCTGCAGAGTGATGGCTTCAGGGAAAAAAAAAGAACAGTAGTCCTTATCTGGAAGTTCTGAACTCTTGCATTTCTTGAACTTGGCAGGTTCAGATCATCTTAGCAGTCTTTATTCTCTGGTGCATGTTCTTGTTTATGAGACTTAGCTGGTTTCAACTGAAAAGCATCCCTGCAGAAAAAAGTATGAGTAGCACATCACTGAAAAAATATTATAGATTCTTTTATCTATCTGAAGTGATAGGGTTCTAAATTTCCTGTCTAGATTTCATTAGCACTATAGCATAAAGATCCAGAACAGTATGTGCAGAAAAATAGTAAATAATTATACTTCCAAGGAATCTCTTGTAGGCAGAGATGGAAAATCAGAGAGAAGAAATGTATACAGAATAACACAAGTGAAATTGTCACATCAAGTGAAGTTTAAAAGATCACCCAGATGATCTTCATGTTATTATAGAAGATTAAAAAAAACAAAACCAAAACCCAAGAGTAGGTCAATAAGCATTCAAAATTACTTTCGTTGTCACTGTGGGTATGGCCACAACAGATTCTAGCAGCATTCATAGAGAGCACATGCTAAAATAGGAGACAGAAAAAGTAAAATAATTAAAAAGCCCAGTTCTCCTTCCAGAAGGTCAGAACAGGGCCCTAGTTTAGGTGCTGTAAGAATTGTCTAGAGTCTCTAGAAAGAGCCTTTTGAAGGAACCTCCTTTCTTTCAGGTGATAGGAAACATGAGAAGACAAACTTCTAACATAGGTGCTACAGTGGTCTTCCCTCTCTCATTGCTGGAACTAATATATACTTCAAATAAACCTGACTCAGGAATATACTGGTTTCTTTTTCTGTTTAAATACTTAATTCTGCTCAGTTAGTATAGATCTGTTTTTCTTTTCTGACTAAATGCAGTAAGAGGTAGTAAGCTTATAACCAGAAAACTTTCGTGCATCTAATGTGCTCTTCACGCACACAAGGACTTTTCAACAGCTTAAAATTGCAAATGTGCTCAAGCCTCTTTCTGATTCCAAACTCAACATCAGCTAAATTTTCACAGCAAGCTTCTTTATTTTTTGTCAATTTCCAGTTTTAGATATTTGTGCTTTCCTAGGTTAGAATATTGTTTCTTTCCACAAAGGCATAAATTTCTATTTGTGACATAGCAATAATTTCCATGGCAACAAATCATAGCATTAGGAAGGTGAGCAAAATTCAGCTTCAGAAGGCTGCCAGTGGTGGGGATGAAAGCTTGGAAAAAAGCCCTCAATAATAACAGGGCTAATAGAAAATTATAGGCAAAGTAAAAAAGCATTTTGTTTAAATGTTCTTTATTTTCATGTTTGTTCAAGGATAAAACTATTTTTAAGAGGGGTGTTCCAGAGCTGACTAAATTGACTTTGCAAGGATTTGGACTAGCTGCTGATGGAAGTCTGATAAAACTAGCTCCTGCATATCTCTGGGAGGTTCTGAATACCTTATTCAGGCAAAATTTCTACTGAATACTCTAGGAGTTTTTCATTAATACAGATTCCTATATTCTAAGTTGGCTATAGTTATGTAAACTTAACCTATAATGAAAGTGTATAACTTACATAAATGTATCAAATGCTTGCTCAAGATTTTCAGGAAGTTTCATCAAGCATATCTTACATCCAGGATTGGTGTTCGTGATCTTGCCTGTGGTGTTTTAAAAAAGTTTTGCAATAACTGGTTTAAGTGTCATAACGAAGTGTTTCATGGGTACAATAGGACCTTATGCACATTAGCTCCAATAGAAACAACTATTTTATGGCATTTTAAAGATGATTATATATGCATTATATACTGTAGCACTGTTTCTTTTCTTCCATATTGATTTTTAATTATGCTGACGCTGTATGTTATTTGAGAGAGGAGACAAAGTTAAATCCTAATCTTATTAGCACCGATATAAAATGCATCGAGTTCAATGGCATTTCAGTTTGTCCTGGGTCTGGTGTGACTGAGAACAGATGTGGGCCCTCTTGGATTAGTTTTTCATTCTTATGCCATAGTAATTTCATTCTGGATCAGATTTTTCATTCATATGACATGGGTTCAGCACATGTTGAATTGATCAAAGAGTAGAGAAGGCCAAGCCTATCTGATTATATAATTGCTTCATCTTTTGTACCATAGTTGCATAGGGCCAAAACCTGAGATCTCTAGTCATTTTGAGTCAGTCTTTTTTAAAACAAGCCTCAGCTGTCTTCTAGGTTTGTTAATGCAATGGCATTGAAAACAGGCAAATCTGCCTAATAAATAAGGGTGGTTTAAATGGAGAGATGTAAATGTGCTAGTTGAGCTCAGCTGGTAGATTTGTACCCAGGTAATTAAAACCAGAGGCTGACCATGACCAGAAGCAGGTTTCAGCCATTTGGCTCAACATTAAGCTTTTCCAAGGATTTCTGTGTAACCTTAGTCAAGGTATGTTGTTATTTTGTGCCAATTTTTCCACATAAATCTCTTCTTTGCTTTCCAATCTTTGCTGTAACTTTTTTTTGTGGGGGAAAAAAACCCCAAACAAAACCCAAACTGTTCTTTACTCCCATTAGGAAGTGCTCAATAGAACAGGAACATAGTCTTAGGGAATAGCATGGGATTTGACCTCTGTTCAACTGCAATAGCTTAATAGTAGCGTATGGCAAATCAGTGTTTTCAGTGTATGTATGTACGTACTGGTACTTTAGGGGAAAAAGTCCTACTGTGGCTTCTATACCTCTATTTCATTAATGGAATGTAAGTACATTGCCTTGGTAGATGAGGTTTATATGACCTTTAGATGGTATAAAACAGTTTGTTAAAGTCAAAATAGTCTCCTTGTACTAAAAGCTGAGTGTTTGACTCAGTTGCCAATTTTCTAAGACTTTCTGAAATTGTTCTTGTGGACTAGCTCCTTTCTTATTGGTTCATAAAATAACTACAGTCACCACAGATGCTATTGTGCATATTACTTGAGAAAATGTCTTTCATTCTTCATTTGTTCTGGAAAAAAGTGACAGCACTAGAGAGCCCTCATCCCTGTTTGTAATAATCACATTGTTTCACTCATTCGTAGCTGGTGACTTTTCTAAATATTTTTGATCAATAGAAAGAAATGTAAAAAATCAGTAGATTGCAGCTTGTAGCTGGAATTGATAGATAGTTTAGGTGGCAGGCTTTGAACTCCCTTGGCAATCAGTAGTTGAAAGAAATTACCTTACTTCCATAGCTAGGATCTTCTGCCAAATTTACCCTGTTCATGTCTAAATCTCTTACATATTTTAAAGGATTAAAGTTAAAGATGAGATTAAAAACTTTCCTCTTGGCTTCAAAAAGAGAACAGAATTCTCTATACAAGCATAACTGACAACCTCCCATGAGAAAAAAAAAAAAAGAAAAGCACTAAAGATGTTTCCCCATCTCCTTAACCATTTATTTTCCTTTTTTTTTCTTTTTTTCAACTAGATGTCTCACTGAGATGGCTTTTTACAATATGGTGTTGTTAGACCTTATACAAAGGTTATACTTTATGATTTGACATATAGTATTTTTCTTCCTTTGAACTCTTCTTTGAATCCTTAATTCTTAACAGTGTAGTTAATTCTACATGTTGCGGCAGAATTAATTGTATTGCCATAACGTCACTTTCCCCTAATAAATTTTCCACTGTGGGGATTTCAGCACTTCAAAGACGATACAACATACCTTTTGCTAACCAGATGATAAGGTTTCATCTATGCAATGGAGCCAATGATTATTTTTGAACCAACATATAATTATGAAGACACAGTGAGAGAACTTTCAACATGCTCACAAGTGGCAGAACTAAACGCAAGTAGAAATGTCATGTTGGGGTGGAGGTTCAAAGTTAGCATCCAGTCTTCAGCTCTGCAGCTGCTATAATTACACAACTCTGTAAATTGGAATCATTTATCCTCTGCCAACTGCAGTAATTAATTTTCTCTTCAGTCAGTGGAGGGGGGATTGATCTTTCCTTTATGAAAATCTTTCTCACGCAAATACCACTTTGCTCTTCTGTGTTTCCAGTTCTGGAAATTTGTCCTTCTATACAACAGGTATTAAAGAGCGGGGCTGCAGCTTCCTTGCATGTGTGTTCTTGTCTATGTGGCAGTAATGAAACTGAAGATCTGAACTGTGGGGTTTTGTCATGGTACTTAATTACTACCTGATTGTGGAATTAGGGTGGCTTGTCTAGTAGCAAACAGTGACTGGTGTTGCTTGCATGCCGACCTTTGGCTGGGTATATTAGTCACTAGAAGGCAGATATTTCTTCTGTCTGAAGGCCTCTTGAAAAATCTATGAAAATGATTCTTGATTTGCATCTCACTCATAGTGTGTGTCTCCATTCTCACACTGGCCTTGTTCTCTAAATAAGTGACACTTTAGGAAGAAGTCTTAGGGAAAAAAGCCATACTCTGAGAGTCAGGGACTTTATTCTTAGGGGTCAATTTTCTTTTGGACTGTAGCCTCCAGCTGCCACAGATTGCCCACCTGAGATGAAAGGTGAAAAGCCAAGGGAAAGATTTTATGCATTCCTGGTATGTAAAGTTGTATTTCATATAGGCTAGTGATCCCTCAGTTCTCTAGGACCTGATTTGATTTTGTTGTTTAGTGTGATTCTGAGTGAAGATATAGTGCAGGAAGGATCAGAGGCAAGGCATAATTCTCCATTGTATATCAGTATGAGGAGGGGTCATTTAAAAGACTTGTCTGTCTTCCTTTGCCAGTGCCTGGTTGAACCTTTTCTATAATCTTCTGCAAATGATCCAGTGCTTCTGAAAGACTGTTTCCTGGCAAGTAAGAGTAAATAAAACTATAGGAATTAGAACACTTGTAAGAAGTAAAAGAAATATCCCTTTTGCTTTCTCTCCTTCAGCCTATATATATGAGATATGTATATGTTAGTATGTTAGTAGAGCTACTGTATATACAGTAAAAATGATGGCCATTTGAGTGGAAATACAATTTTGTTTACCTTCTGATCATGGAGAAGTAGTGGGGGATTTCTTTCCAAAAAGAAACTCACTATATTCCGGTTAGAGATATTTGATAATTCTTCTTTGCATCAGTTTAACACAGTGAAAACACATCAAACATGATCAAGCTACATTTATCAGCAGAAAACAGCTCAAGTAAAATTATTAACAATCCTTTGAATTTCAAAGGTAGGAATACAGCATGCCTCTTTGGTGTTTAACTTCATATGGTGATTCAGAATGATCTGCTTCCAGGCCTTGATCTTTGCATATTTATACTTGCTTTATTGGTGTTGGAGGCTTTGTTTACATTTAATAATTATGCAGCTCAGAGTGGTTGTTGAATGCATTTCTGGAAGTTTTGTAAAAATCACTGTTGTTTTGGACAGGCAAAGCCTGCATATTGACAGTAGACATGCATTTGAAATCAATACATTACTTGTATTTGGGAAGCCTGGAGCAAAATCCTCAGGTGGGGTAAATCACCATAACTCCTTTGACTTCCATGAGATAAAGTTGATTTTCACCAGCTGGGAATCTAGACTTTGTTTTGGTTTCCTGTTTGACTAAACTGAGGCAAAAGCAAAGGAAATGTTTTATAGATACATATTTTTCCTGAAAAAGAAATTAAAACAGGGGAAAAAAAAAATTTGAGTGGGGATCGTAGTAAATGAGCATCTCTGAGTGGAACAAAGGAATAGAAGAGAGGGGCTAATTGTTTAATTAGTAAATGTCTGCTTGGTTAATGACATATTAATGAGTTTTTAAGACAGTCATATCATTTACCATAAAAGACCCATGTGCGTATCCCTGGATGTACTGTATAATTAAGTAATGTGACCCATAGGAGTTCATCATTTAAAAACCTGTCAGCTGTCTCATGTTTGGTAGCAGATGAGTAAGCTCAGGAGGGGCTCCCCAGGAGGACTTAGTTAGGCATTTAGGTCCAAAATATCTCCCTGTATAAAATCTGTTAATCTGTCAGCAGTGTCGTATCTGTGCATAAAGACAACATGGATTAGGATTTGTCCAGCGGTCCATCTAGTTCTTTGTTAACCGAAAAGTTGTTTCTGTGAGGTGGTGGATCCCACAGGCTTCTCCCTCTCAGTTCAACTCCATCATCTGTTGGAATTGAACAAGTGAGGTGCTTGTTCAAGGTGTTGGCCCTGGTCTGAGACATGAGATTTACCCAGTACTGATGGAGTTCATGCTATTCTTTAGATACTTTATCTCTGCCAGTAAGAACTTATCCCTGGTCGTAGATGTACTAATGAAGTGTACTGTCTCCTTCTAAAGAATTCTGGCTATGCCATCAATGTATATAAATTTAAAAATTTTCCTCCCTCCTTCTCCCCCACCCCACTTTAGGTCTAGGGATTTTTTTAATCACAAAATGTGTTCTTCACCCTTTTCATACTTGAATACTGCTTTGTGGAGTGTTGCAGCAAGCTCCTTGATGCTCATATGCCTTTAGCTTTTAAAAAGATTGTGTGCATTAGGAAAGGTGTGGATACTGGAAACTGCTTGCCTTCACCTTCGAAGAGGGGTGCAAATGTCAGGATCGCTCATCCTTTCTGTCTCAGTGTGTTTGTATCTATATAGAGGGATGTGTAATCTCATACATAAATACATTTCATAGCTGGGATCAAGATTTGAAGGTTATCAAAATTTGGGGTGAGCATGTCTAAAGTTTATGCTCTCTCTCAGAGCTGTCTTAAGCCATTGAAAGACCACAGACCAAGTACCTGCATGATATGCAGAGAACTCTTAATTGCACACCTAGTTGATCTGAATGTGCAGATCCAATCTGGATCAATTATGCAGCATGTGCAGTAAATCTGATGCATCTAGTGTTACACTTCTAGGTGCAGGTGATGAAGACCCTCTTAAATCTTGGATTTCAGGACTTGGCCTTTGGGGGTGCATGATATAGTGACAGAGCACTCTCATCATTTCTGCTTCCTTTCCTCAGCAGTTTTTGGAGGGATTACAGGAGCAGGTCTCAAGACTTCCAGACTTTTAACGCAGAGAATCCAAATACAGCATGCAGAGAGTTGGATAGGTCTAAATCTACTGTGCTGTTGTATTAGTTATTTGGAGTCCGGCCCTAAAGACAATGTAGGCATGCTGAGAAAGGTCTTTGGGTACCATAATATATGCTTAGAAAGTAACAAAAACATCTGTGTGGGGAAAAACATTTAGAAAGATTGAAACCATTTTTCATTTTCTTGTGTTAAATTTTCATGATTTTTTTTCAGTTCATTTTTTCCAACAATTTTGGTTCACAGGACACTTGTGGCAAAATATTGCAGATATAGTCTAAGAAAATATTCGAGTTCTAGAAGTAGGTTTTGGTCAAAAAGCTTTTTTCTAGTTTCCATAACAGTAAATACACTCACATGACAGAAAAGTAATTCCAGGAGTTATAAAATGAGAACTGTGGCTTGTCGTGAGTCTGCAGGTAATTGGGAACTGTATGTGTTTTGAGGTTCCCCTTTCTACAGGACGCCTTCTAGTCTCTTCAGGTTTGGTAATGAAATTGAAATAGATAAAAGAGCTAAGCTGTATGGATCAGATGTAAGCAGGCTAAGTAAGGGATTATGCCTTCTTCATAATACAAACCAACAACAACAAAAAAATGGTGCTAGCTTAGCAGTAGGATTGACTGACAAGACAACAGAAGCAGCTAAATGGATCATTTATCTGAGTCACTGCTGACTCAGGGTCATTCTTATATTCTAGTATTGCCTTCTGGATTGCACTTTTAGAAAAGCATTGCTTTGTCTTATTTTTTTTAATTATTTTTTTTTTTAAATCTTTTGCAAGCAGATAAGCAGGCTGTTTGAGAAAGAGTACTATTCAAAATATGGGTGGGCCCTTCCCCAAAGATGGACATTGAGCACCACATATAACTCCTGGGTTCAATCTATGCACAAGGAGAAATAGGAGAGCACTCGGTATAATACCTGTCCCAAGTACGTGGTGTAGAGGCCACAGAAAGAAATCATGTAGACCTTATAAATTTTTAATTTTTTTTTTCCAATTTGTTTTTTGGCAATGGTAAGCAAAGTACCATTGCTCCTGATAGATGAAGTTTGAGAGCAAATATTACACACTGACTAAGGGCTTAATTCTGATCTCCCCTCTGCGGGTGTGTATCATTAATGATTCATTGCATATTTTGAATAATAAGCTGTCTGCATAGTGGAGGGCAGAACATAGTCCTAAGAGACTATTGCATGTGTGATGCATTAAGAATTATATTGAGAATGTGTAACTTATTAAAGTAGCTGTCTTGGGTTAAGTCAGTGTTGGGGTGTATGTGTGTATATATATATGTTTGAAAATTAGGGGAAATTAAAAAGTGATCTTAGAGAAGGGAAAGAGACTGTAGAAATAGGAATTTAAGGGAAAGCTATTTTTTAAAAGGACATGAAGCATGACCTTGAACTCCTGAGTTAATAACATTCGAGCAAAACTGACAAAATGTATTTGCCTATTCTAGTTAGTTTAGATCCTTTTATGTGTTTAAAGTGTAATCTCCACCTTGTAAAATGAATGTGAAAATTAAGTGACTTTGGCAACAATCTGCTTTCCTGAAATGATAAGTATAATGAAAAATGAATACTATTTTATTTGCCTATAAAATGTACTCTTTTATAAGAGAGCAAGCAGAACTTTGGAAAGTTGCTACACATATGATCTGTATACAAGCATGTACGTACTCAGTATTCCATATATATATATGTATGTATAATTTGCATACACATCAGCCTGTCAAAATGTGTTTGTCCTCTTATTCTCCAGTAGGTATATTTATAGTAAAGTAAAACTAAAACAAAGTCTCCCAAACACTCTTTCCTTTGTTTTCCCCTCCCTCTTAAGCTATGTAAGTATAGGTGGCTTCTTAGTTTTGGGTTGAGTTACATCAGTCTGCCCCAGCTGAGGATCTGCCTCATTGTATGTACTGTGTAGCCTGTTAAAAGAGAATGCTAATGCAATGTTATTCTACATTCTATTTTACTTTTAAAGTCTTCCATCATACTATGATTATGCATATTATGATGATATGACTATGATACCTATTATAATTATGCAATACAAAGCTTCAGACTGAAATCCTAGCATGACTGAGGCCAATTCACGCTGTCAGGAAATTAAAAAATTACGGCTCTAACAACAGTATTAATTTCCTATATTCTACACATTCATAAAAATCTATACTTACAAGAAAATGTTATTTTTAAGAAGTATCTTCCATTTTTCAACAATTCCCATAGGAAAATCTTGTCAGCCTACTTTAGGAATGTAGCAGGATTGCCACATCCAGATTGGAAGGTGAAGTTTTTTTCTGCTTTCTCCATGCTGATGACTGAGAATGAAGGAAAACAGAGGTAGAAGTACAAAATACAATGACAGTTGGGCTTTTACCCAAAAATCCCTCCCTCCCGTTCTCTAACCTCTTTTTAAGCACTAGCAGGAATATGTTTTTTATTTATAAAACTTGGGCATATGGGAAATTGGGTTTGGTCCAACAGTGCACATGTACCTTGAAGAGTGTGGCTGGCCAGGGGTAGTGGTATTGTAGTTACATTGTACTATTCCAGTAATTGCTTGAAAAATACATGTGAGGAAGTGCTTTGGTTGAAGAAGGACATGGAGCCAGGCTTTGGCATTCTTATTGACAGGATGAAACCCTGAAAGAAGTAGTTTGTCTGTAGTAAAGCAGGGATATTTTGTCGCTCTATTGATGCACCCCTTTTCTAGTTCAGTTTCTGTATTAGTAATACTGAGAGTAAATAGTAGCTACACACTGGTATGTGTGGATGTATTATATTTACTTCTAGTGTATCTTATTGTCTGTTATATGTACAATATACATGGATAATAATAGAAGAGTAAAATGGAAATACAATTGTGTACACTGTAGTAGATGCAGTGTTTTCTGTGCTGGGAGGAAGGAAAGGAGGGTTATTTGATCTATGTTTTAAGAGAAAGTGATACTGTGAAGTTGTCTAACTTTGTAAGCTTTTCCTTTGAGGGAGATATGTGTGCAATCTGCATGCCTGGCTAGCTCTTTGATGATAAATTTGGACTCAGTTTTTAGTCAACTACAAGAAGGTGCCAAAAGCATTGGCATCTGTTTTAGAAAATTGGCAGAGTTTCCTTGGCTGCAAATTTCTTTCTCTGGTCTCATTACTTTACTCCTATCAGCTTTTACCTGCATGAAGAAAGACCAAAAGAAAAAGAAAGACCAAGAAAACCCTTTAAAACTTAAGTAGCTATTACAACAACAGAGCCTAAACCACTCAGGGTGAAGATTCTATAATTTCCCCTCTTTACACATACTAGGTGCAATCAAACAACTTGAAGCAATAACACAGGGGGAAATATGTTTTACATAACTTGACTTCCAAATAGCGATTATCCCTTCAAGGCTATTTGTTTTCCCAAGAATCCTGCTGATTATAGGCTCTATGTTAAACCTGTTTCAGATGATAACCTAGCTAAACCCTGGCTTCCGTTACATTAACCAAATTATGGGTGCTATGAATGAGCAGGAATTATGGGTTTCTTCTGCATGCAGAAATGTCTTAAACAGACCAGTGCTGTGATACCAGGTGCTAGTTCTACAAGATCACAAAAAGATGAGGTGAAACCTCAGTAGCTTAAGATCAGTAGCAGAAATCTTGTTGACTTCAGTGCAGCCAAGCTGTCACCTCTGGTATTTATAAGTGATTCTGTTAGACTGTGTGTGACCTAAGATCCTAAGAACAGCACTGGTTTTGTTTTATGGTGAACAGGTTCATGGTGGTTGTGGTTTTGTTTTTTTCCCCCAAAATTCCAATTGATTGTTTTGAAATATGAGGTACAGTCATGTTGTGTTCTGAATTACATGACAAAATAAATGGGAGATACTGTTCTTAGTCTATAATTCATCATCTAAGGAGATCTGAAACAATGTAAGCAGATCTGAAGTCATGAGATCCTAGAAAGCTGTCAAAAATCTAGCCTTTGTATTTTGTAATAATGTGTAGTCCCAAGGGAAATCACATTCACATTTCATGCTCATTGCTGCTGTCTTTGGGCTGGCAGAGACTAGATGTTTCTAGGTGAAGAAAGATCTCGGTTTTACTTGCAAACTGTTCATTGTGCTTGTAGGGCTGTCACTGCAAAGCAGCTTGGGTTCTTAGTGCAAATATCAACAACCCTTACTGAGCCTAAATCAAAGAGGTTCTTTGACTGGCTCTCCTTTTGTTGAGAGCCCAAATCCCTCTTTAACAGTGTTTCCTAAGCCTGTCTTGCATTGAATTTGTGATGTTTGAAGGAAATTGTTTGGAAAGAAACTTACAGTGCTTATTAGCTCCTGGAAGCTGCAAAACTCTCCAGCAGCTCTGTCTTAGGTATGAGGTTTTTTTCCTAGTCACTCTTCATTCTGCCTTCTCCCTCTTGCTGTTCCTACAAAGGAAACCAGTTCCACCCTCTTTCCAGCTCATACTGTCTCTGTAAAATAGATGAATCCACAGATGGATAATGTTAAATCTGTGGCAGAGATAGAGCAAGCTTGGTTTACTAGATTGCCATATATAGAAAACTTTTTTGGTGTGCATGATTCTGACCGTATTTTAACATGAAGAAATAGCCATACTTTTTTAAACTCATAGTAGATGCATGGTGAGAGTGTAAATCTTGCTTCTGTGAGGCATCTAGTTATGATGATTCTTTTTTTTTTTTTTTTTTTTTTCCTTTCTTTCTCCTTATCCCTGGTGTGATAAGATTTTATCAGCTGGCTATTCTCTTGTGTGACAAGTTATAGAAACAACATGGAGGGAGGAACAAAAAAATTACCAATCTGTTAGTATTTGAGACAGCAGAATGGTAAAGAAATGTTTTACAAATGTTGTCAGGAAAAAGGTCCAAATGAGAACCTGTTAATTGCTAGATTTCAATATTTAGGCATTGTGTGAGGATCTAAAATGGTCATGGATTTATTTTATAAATTTTGTGGGGTTTTATATGTTTATGTGATCGGAGAAGAGAAATAAATGGCATGTGAATGAACACAACACAAACAACAAATACTACAACCTTCTACTGCAGACATTTCAAGAAATATGTTATTTGAAAATTGTTTGTGCAAATTATTTGAGTATTTACAAGGGGCACAACTATATATAAAGAAAAATCATGAAAGTTTTGTAAGTATATTGTTAATATAAACAAGGGCTTTGTTTATATTAACATGCTGTGTCAGTACTAAGGTATCTCTGTAGTTTTCACTTTTGATATTGACAATTTATGCCCTTTTATTAAAATAGTTTTGTGTTTCATAATAGGGAATGCTGGAAAAATCAAAAGTTTTTTAAAGAGTCATGTTACTTGTTTTCTTCCTCATGCTTTAAAACGCAAAAGGTGTTTCTTGCAATCATTTAAGAATCACTGCTAGATTCACTTCCCACTGCAAATGCTGTAGAACATCCATCTTGTGGTAGTGTCCTAGATATAACTCATTAGAGCAGCACTGCAGTAAAGAAGAAACCTTAAGGAGTCAAAGAATCATAATTCATGCCTTCTGCAGTACAAATGGCCTTCCAGGTGATTTAAGTACTTGGAACTGTATAGTTCAACTCGGTCAGGGTAATAAGGTAAAACCCACAGTTCTGCACATTTGCTGTCACTAACTTCCTAAGTGGTATTGGATATGCTTAATATTTTGTGACAACTTGTGTATACACCTTTGTTGCACCGAAATATCATTGGCTTCCCCAACAGTTTGGCTTGATAAAGGATTGAATAAATCGGTCTCCTATGCCACTTTGCCTGTTAGTAAATCTGATAATGTATTTGTCTCCTTCACGGTGACTTTATGAATGTGTAAGTCAAGCGCTTAATCATTTTGAAATACACATGTGGGAAATACTAGTGCCTAAATGTAAGCGCTAGTCACTTTAGTGACTTTACCTCTCATCCAGCTTCTATGAGAGGTAGAGCCAAAGGACTAGAATGAGAAGTAAAAGCTGTTTGTGGCCAGATATATGTATAGTGGTTAAAAGGTCCATTCTACTTTATTGAATTTTATTTCTTGGTTGAAACTTTTTTATGCTTGGATTGTGTAATAATTAGTAATAGCTTGATGCTAGGTAGTTATTGGGACTGTACTCATGAAATGGATAAAATCAAGAAGAGGGTGTTTCCTGTTGTGCATACAGACATCCACTTGTGAGTGGAGTGTTGAGATGGATGCCCCTTAGATGGGCATAAGAATCCTTGACTTGCATATTTTTATAAGTATCTAGAATAGTGGGGAGGAAAATATTCTGATACCCCAGTTTGTGGGCCATTGCCAGTATGTCAATCTATTTTATATTTTTTTGGTTTCTTACTCTGTTTTCTGCAAATATAATATGTATTTCCATATCCCTTTGAACTATTACTGTAAGTTTCTCAATGTGTTGAATGATCTGCAGAGGTGTTCAGAGAGATTTTTATACAACCTTTTTAAAGCCACAAAAACATGCACAACTCTGGATTGTAGAATGAAGTCATAATAGTTTTTAGTTGTTTGGGGTTTGGGTTTTTTTTGTGTGTGTGTGTTTTTTGGTTTTTGTTTTGTGTTGTTTTTTTAAGGGAAGTATACCTAAGTAGATTGAGTACTGCCTTTCTAGACAGTATTGGCATGCAGCATCCAAGTATCAGCTGCTTAAGAATGTGGTGGGTCTTCATCTTTGTTCATTCCAGCTACAATGCAGACTTGAGGAAAGAGGTGGAAACTTTACACTCTTTCCCCAGATTCCATAAAGTGATATTTGATGCTAGTGCACAATTCCCTCCCCCCTCTTTTTTTTTTTTTCTTGATCTCTTTCATCTGTCTGTTTCTTAAGACAGAATTACTAATAAGAGAGTTTTGTGTCAGGAAGGTCAAGGTATTGAACTTTAAGGCGTATCAGTTGCAACTGGATGGCAGCCCAGTAGGAGGATCTCTTAATGGGGTGGAATAAGAAACTTACGTTTTAGTCTGCTTAAAGGTAATACTTTAAAATGTGTGCTCTAAGGAATCAGTCTTTGATTTAGAATATTTTGTCTCTTGCTTTTCTGAACATGCAAGCCTTAGATCTTTCTATGATTAAACTATTTTTAGCAGATGAGAATTCCTCTGAATTTGATTACAATTTCTTTTGCATTTAACCCTACCTCAGCTGAAGAGGGGTACAACTGGGGATTTTTCTTCTAATAACTTTTTGGTGTGTTTGCTGGATCTGTGTCACTTTCTCCTTTGTTCATCTTTATTTCATACTTATTGATAGCTAGAAATTATCTCTGAAAGTCAGAACCATGGAAATGGTCCTCATTCACTTGGTTAGCCAGGCTGGGTAGCTGTTGAAGCAGGAACTCCTCAGTCAAAGCAGAACTGACCGACAAAACAAAAAGTGGAACAGTTGATCTCTTGAAAGGAAAAAAGCAAGTTTTCTTATGAAAACTTTCTCCATTGTTTTCTTCTCATAGATGTTCATGGTCCATATTTTAGTTGCATCTTTGTTCTATGATTGTATGGAGACTCACTGAAAGGAATTGAATTCATAGAATTTCAGGTGTGGATAAAAATTACTCAGAAACAACTAAAATTATCTGAAGGCTAATATTATCTTATCGAAGTTCATCTGTTGTTGCCCCTAAAAACCACCAAAGCTCCCAAATAAAAAGAAGCTTAGATGAAGTGAAGCTATGAAATTTTAAAGGAATAAAGTCAATATAAAATGCAACATCTTTAGACAAGGACGGATTTGTATTTTGTATATAACCAAGTAGGTTAATTGAAACTGGCAACCCACCATCACAAGGAAAGATGGACACCTCAGTAGTGGATGTGTCTTCTGCTCCTCAGCTCTAGAATTTACTGTACAGTCACCCTTTTAAGCCTAAAGCACTGGGGGGAGATATCATTGCTGTCTTTTTATGTCAGGAAATAAAAACCAGGAAGAAAAAAAGAGCAACATTGGCATAAGAATAAATGGGTATAAACCAGCCATAAATTCATTAGGATGGAAACTAGAAGGAAGTTTCTGTTCTGTTTGAGAAATGAGGTTCTGGAATGTCTCTCTAATGGGAAGAGTGGGAGTCAAAAAAACCCCCCAAAACACCCCCCTTTAACTCCTTTAATGATTGAGCATCAAAAATTTATGATAGCATTAATGTAATGCCCATGCCTGGGCTTCAGTTGTCTGGCTTAGCAGCTAGGGTTGGCCTTGGTGGCCTAGAAGATGCTATCCAGTCCAGTGGTCCTACAACTCACTCCAGTGAAATCACTGAAAATATTGGCATTCACTGGATCTCCATGTTGTTGGTGAGAGGTAAGCAATGTACAGCATCTAGAAGGTGCTCTATTTAAAATAATTATATAGCTTGAATGATAAAAATAAATGAAAGAAATTTTCCAGTTTCAAGCCTTACAAATCACAGGGTGTTTTTTCGCTTTTCTCTCCAGAACTTAGAATATTATGGGGGGGAGGGAAGGGGGGGAACCCAAACCCTGAAGCTGTGACCTGCATATGTGTGTGAGTGTTAATACAATACTAAGATATCAGACATGAAATGGTGATTATCTTCTTAACATCTATTCATTTAAAGGAATACAAAATGCTGTAATTTGAATGGCAGCTCTTATCCATGAAGCATTATTCTCTCTCTCAAGCTTTGATTAGATACATCATATGCCATTAGATTCCACTACATTACATTTAATTTCTCTTCCACAAAGTAATAATGCCATACATTAAAGTTAAACCTTTAAAAACATTAAAGAGAAGATACTTTAACCTGCATTAAGAGTGTATTTAGCTAGCCATAAAGCTTTTCTCTCCCCTTAAGATAAATACTCAGACACTTAAACAGGCACAATAGTTATACTAAAACAAATAGATTCCTATAATGAACTACATCTTCCTTTTTTTTGATTGAATGCCAGGCTTGATACGATTATACTGTAAAGAAAGTCTCTTGCTATAGGAAAACAGAGAAAATTTAAGCACATCCCTGTTATCTGCCAATCCCCAGGAACCCCTCTGCTGCTCTTAAATCTTTTTCTCTTTGGCCAACTGCCAAAATCTACCTTAATCTGAAATAGTTTACAGACTTAGGGTTTGATCCTAAGTCCATTGAAGTCAGTGGAGATTTTCAGTGCCTTCAATGGGTTGAACAGGCTGTTGAAACAAGCTGAAGGCTGACATCTCATTTACTTTGGGGATACTGTTATTTATGTAGGTTAAGAGTAATTATAGGTAACATAGAGGGACAAACCCTGCAATACTTAGATAATTCTTGTTTAGACTGAACTCCTGTTCAAGTCATGGATAAAGATGGAAATATTCTACTTTGTACTTTAATTAGCAATGATAACCAAAGGCATAGATCTTTAATTTCTCATTAGCTATTGGCATGCTAGGCCAGGTAAGAATCAGATATGGGGGAAATGTGTTTTGGTTTTAAATGTTTGTCCCCAAGAAGCGGTGTTCAGAGGATTATAGCATTCATTTCCTTGCCTAATAAGGTTTTATGCCACACCCTTAAGCACATTTCTGAAGTATCTTTAGGAACAGTTCATAACAACAACAACAACAGCCAATAACCTAATTTTCCTTTCTTCCCCCCCGAGGAAGTTGGTACTCTTTGGTTTTTTATAATATTTGTTTTCTTGCTTGCCCAGTTTTCTCTTCTGCCAGTGGGTTAGCACACTGAAGCTGGTGTTGAGCCTGTTGTTGCCCTCACTGCACTTTTGACAGCAGAGAAGGTAAAAGGATGCCCAGTGGTCCTGGGCCAGGATAGACAGGAAGGGCTGCCCTTTATTTCCACTCCAGTGCCCTGTTCCCAAGTCACTCCAGTGCTCCACCCCTTTTGGTCACTGACTGGAAAATTCACAGAATTCTTTATTAAAAAAAAAGAAAGAAAGAAAAAAAAAAAAGGTCTGTAAAGGAAATGTTCTGAAAACCTTTTCTTCCCTTCAAACAAGCTTGTGTTTTGACAATTTTCCTTTCTGCAGAGGTTAAAAAAACCAAACCAAAACCCACAACAATTTTGTACTGGAAAACTTCTGATCAGATTCTAATTGAAATCCTAATCTCTCCTAAATCATTCTTTTACCTGCTCTACTCATGACAGCGTCCACCTTAACAGCTTTGGATTGATAGTCCGACTAAACTACGCTATCTGCTGTAGCTTGTCAGCAAGTGAAATCAGGTTTATGTGATTTTGTTATTTTTTTTTAGAAATACATATTTGAACCTGTCCTACCAGCAGCTCTGTACCTTTCCAAAACCCCTCAGAGACTTGTCTACTACTGACTGATTGTATTGCTCCATTTAGAAACATCATCCTTTAGTTGTGCAGAAGTATCTGAAATGAGAATTGCTCAATTTGATGCTGACTTTCTGACTGTGGCATACAAGAAAGAGTCTTCAACAGTTTCTCATAATTTAAAATATAACCTTTTAGTCTTTCATGTTTATTCATTCTCTGCTGTAGATGGTAACAGCAATACCACTGTTCTTGTCACTAAAATCTATATCAAAGACATAAATTGTGAGGTTACAACTAAAGGCAGCTTTCCTGGGGGAATCCTAATTGTCTTTGCTTCTAAAACCGAGATGTAACGATGTTGATATATGGATATGTACAATAAGAAAAAAAATATGAAAAGACTGATATTTTTGAAACTGTAGCTTTTCATATTCAGTGGCCGTGGTTATAAAATGACATTTTCTGATACTTATCAGCCAGGGTTATTTACAGCATAGCCAGGCTAAAAAGAGCAAAAAAAAGGACAATCATTACTGTCATGAGCACAACTATTTTTCAAATAAGGCCCTCAGAAAAAAGGGTACGGGTTCTTGATGGATAAAAGTATTTAATGTTTTGTGAATTACTTTGGTATTGTGTCTTCCGGTAGCTTTGTGGTATTTTTAGGCAAGTGTTAACTCTTTTATTGTTGCCACTGTTGTAGTAATGTCCATAGGAAAGAATGACTTTAACAAAGCTGGTGTCAGTAGCAGCTGGAAAAATGTTACTTAGATAATGCATTGTATCACCTCTGCTGCATCATGACTGCTCACAGTACTGTACAATGTAGTGCTAGGGGTGGTTTGTGACTTGATGACTTCAGTGTGGATGATTGCCATAGCTGTAACTGTGGAAAGATACTCTGACCAAAAAACGGTATCTATCTTCCTCAGCAGGAGTCGTCCCCAAGAATTAGCCACCCTTAATACTGGCTTTGTGGACATTCCAGATCAAATATGGAGTCTTGATCCTAATTTTTGAGGGCTACAAAATTCCCTGAGAAAAAGCCTCCACAGAACGTCGTTCTATATAGTTCCACAGGCAGCTGTACTCTGAAGAGAATTATTGGCTAAAAGTTAAAGCTTACCAAGGTGTTTTAGAAGTTACTCTTTAAGTTCATATGGATTAACCAAACTCTTAACACTGGTGTGATGAAGGAACTCAACATATCTGTATTATTTATTAGTTTACTGTAAGTTTTAACCACATTAAGCATGTGTTCAGTGATATGCATTGTTGGTGGCTCTATAGAAATACTTTACCAGTTGTAGAAATGCTGGTCTCTGAATGTACCCACTGCCTTTTATGGATAATATTTCAGTGGAAAAAAAGATGTAGGATTTTGGCCAATTGTAGACCTTTCCCTGAGCAACATAAACCAAGCCATAAAAGGTGATATTTATTGTGCTCAGAGTAAGTGTGTTAGACCAATATGGTGAGAAACCTATATATTTATTTTGTTTTAAATTCATGCTTTGGCTTTTTATGTGGAGGAGGTATCAGGAGCAAGTACAGCCAAGATTTACCAGAGTAGACTTGTCAGTATCAGCCAGTTGATGCAGCATTGAATTGGAGTGGTGAATGGAGAAATTGTGTTTTCCCTGTCTTCTAGCATACTAAAGGAATACTATTTGGTGATGTTTGTTCAGCATATGTTCCCGAAGAGGATGTATGTCTTCAGAGAGCTTATTAGGGTACTTTATTATAGTATGTGTAACAAAACTAAAAACTTTAAAGAAAAAAAAACCACCACCCAAAACAAACAGAAAAAACTTAAAGAATTATTGACGCTAGTTTATTTCTACAGTGTCCATCAATGTGTGGCTGCTACAGTTTTAGGAAATTTTCCTTTATTGAACAATTAGCAAGATGACTCCTCTTATTTTTCAGAGTGGAAGTATAGTGAGGAAGCTGCCATTATGTAGTCTAACCTTACTCATAGAAGTTTCTATGATACTGGGGTAAAACTTGAGAGTACATGCTGCTCACACAACTGTGCTGGTGGATACCGGAATGAGGAGCATTTTATCCAAAACAGCAAACTCCACAGAACACTTTTTAGAGTAGGAAGACTTGATTCTGGCGGAGACAAAAATGAAAAAAAAAAAACAAAACCAAACAAAAAAACCCAAAACAAACAAACAAAAAAACCAAACCCAAACTACCCTACTCTAATATAAACTCTTTCCTTTGGCTGGTACCATTTTATCTTGAAGAATGACAAAGACAATTGTAAACTGAACCACAAAGTATACAGAGATTACTTCACATATCATTGAGCTATATCCTGTCTCTGGGGCAAAAACTAGCAGTGGTTTAAGAGCATACAGTGAAGCTGTACAGGAATTTCTTTTTGATACAATTCCAGCTTCTAGATGTAATTTCCCACTATCAAGCTCAGTGATGATGATGAAGCTATGTTGCTGTTTTTATTTTAAATGTACCAGAAGGCTCTTTGATAATCCAAAATATTCTGGGGATCTTGACTATATCTTAAATTGTAGGAATCTCTCTTCAATAAGAGTAATTTCTGTAGAGTTCAGTAAGGCTAGGTGGATATAGATAAACCATATTGGCCTATGACATCTGTGCCAGTATTGTAGGAGATTACTTTGCCTCTCTGTAGCTGCCCAGATAATTCAAATCAATAAGTGCTTAATTGGTGGTTTTTTCTTTGCAGCAAGATGGTGTTCCTAAGGTGGCTAAGTACTGATTCACTTCAGTTGTGAGAGAAAAAAATTAGCACAAAGTAATATAGCTGTGGTTTTGGTGGGATTATAGAAGTTGAACTGGGGAAGGTTGTGGTGTTTGATGGGTTGTGGGTTAGAATGAGGGGTTAGAGTTCTCCAGGACCAGCCTGCACTTGGTGTACAGTGATATGTGTAGTAAAAGACAAAAAGCTGTAAAAGAGAAAATAAAAAAACCTGTCATGACCTGTAATAAAAAATGAATCCCACAAGAATTTTGGAGTATTCACTTAATACATTCCATGTGTTGTAACTATGGCAAAACTTTTTGAGCCATGAGCTAGCATTCCTAAATAATTCCCCAAATTGGACTAACTGGCAGGGATAATTTTTTTAAGTCAACATAACTGTATTTATAATGTTTGACAAACTAACTGTAGTTTACTTCAGGCTGTTGTATCTGGTTTCTTATGGTATGTTTCACTAGTTCACTTGATAGCTCTGTTGCGCAGAACTAGCCAAATCTAATTTACATACTGGAGGCTCTGTGGTCAACTGGAATTATGTCTTTGCCTTGTAATTCTGCGAACCTGGATTCACGTGTGATGGGAGTTCAATAGAATAATGTGTTTGGTGGTCTCAATTACCAGCATGTCACCAGAAGAAATTTGTCCGTGTTAGACAAACTACCCAGATTTGATGGAGGCCAGGCCAATTCACATCCTCTGATCCAGAGAAGTCAAGTAGTGGAAGAAAATGGCACGAGTTCAAACTAGATTAGCTCTGCTCCAGGTATCCAATGTTCACAATTCGTACTCTTATAGTAGACACTGCAAGCTTCAGTGACCTTGACAATACTGTGAGGGTAATATTTTCATAAAGACGGACAGTTGTTAAAACGGTTTAATATGCACATCACATAGATTCTTTCTCCATCTTCTAGATTTACTGAATGTCGATCTCTGCTTTGATTGTGTTTTCTAAGGTATTTACAGAGCAATATCCTGTCCAAGGCCAATGTAGATTTCTCATAGTTCTGCATCAAGACATAATTGTTGTAGAATTAATTTACAGTAGAAATAATTTACTTTCTTTAAGGTCAGTCATTTGGTCTTTTTGGCTGATTTTCTTTAGTTTTCTCAGTAACAATAGAACTTGTACTCTGTACCAGTGACAATACCTAGTGACCTTTGTACCAGTGACTGTAGAGCCTGTAACCATGTACCCCTACTATCACCCTTCCTCTGAGACTGTATAGACATGGAATAGAAGAATCATAGAAAAAATCAGATTGGAGGGAATCTCTGGAGGTTATCTAGTGTTGCTTCCTGCTCAAGATTGCTCAGCTTGCCCTGTTCAAAGTTGGATAAGGATGCTCAGGCACTTACACAAGGATCTGGAAATCCCCAAAGGCATAAAGTTGTCTGCCTCTCTGGGCAACTGTTCCAGTGCTTACCCATGCTTACTGTGAGGAAATTTTTTCTTATGCCCAGTTGGAATTTCCCTTGTTGCTATTTGTAACTCTCGCTTTTTGTCCTTCCATTGTGCTTTCATTGAAGGAGTTTGCTTCTGTCCATCAGCACACTTCTGGAAAGTCACAACTAGATAGTCTCTGCTCCTTGTCTTTATCTCCTTACTCCTCCTATTTTTGTGTGAACCAGTGCTACAAGGATGCTTAGCAAGTCTTTTAGTTTAGCCTGAGAGTTTGCTACTGTCAAATTTTCTTCTGGAGGTGAAAAAATAGCAGACTCAAAATTGTCTTGGTTTTTTTTCACTCTTTTCAGGGGATTTATTTAGATAAAGGATGCCATATTCTGTATCTTGTGCCTGTCCCTCATCAAAATTATTCAAGAGATGAAGGAGTACACTACACAAGTGCTTTTAGGAAGTCTTCAAAGGCAAGTGAAACTGTGAACCAAATCCCATCTGCTGGACAGCTCAAGGTAAGGGAGGCAGTTGCACTTTGTTGGGGTGACAGGGAATGTGGAGCCAATATCTCTTTGGTACCAGTGCAAATCTTATGCTAAATTTTGTGAAAGTCTTCCACTTAATTTCTAAGTAACACAGAGACTGCTTGGATGTTCTTTTATATATTCGGGGTAAATCTTGATTTGTCATGCAATTAAAATACTTTTGTATGTAAGTGTAATCATAAAAAATTATAGAAAGTTATGTTTTTGCATACTCCTCTGTAAGCTGAAAGAGAATCTTTTCATCTATGTGATTGTTAATATACTCAGACACAGAATCATATTATGAGATCAACAGCAGATTATCATGTGCAGAGATTCCGTTAAACGCCCTGGAAGGAGTGCTCTCTTCTGCCAAAGTGTCATGGTTTAAGACCAAATGACAGTGTAGAGGCTAAGTGGATTTGGATACTAAGACACTTTGATCACAGATGCATGCAATTTTACAATTTACAGAATTTCCCTGGCTTTTTGCGGGAGAGATGCTGTAATCCAGGAGAGAAACTGGGTGTGTCAGCGTAGAGGCTCTTTACAGAACCTCCCTGTCCTGAGGGAGAGAGGCCATGGCCTGGGGCAAGGTTGGGCAGTTTGGTGTAGTGGTTCCAGCCATGCTATTTGTAGTCCTCCTGCAGGGCTGTGGGGACTCCTGGGTTCTCCCCCCTTCCCAGAGGCTGGCAGGATGGTCCTGGCGCAAGGCTGTAGGGTACCCTCCCCAGAGGCATTCTGGGGAGTACTGCGGAGCTCTGGGTTACAGCGGTACTGCTAGGTGTCCTTAATTAGAGGATTGCATAGAGAATACCTCACTGCTGAGTAGTCTGTGTAAACTGTGCTCTCATTTTCTGAGTTACTGTCACCATTGGTGGCACTTGCAGTCTGCTTGTTCCAGGCGCTTCTGGATGCTTTTGCACTTCTTGTTGATCAACAGGCTGTTTGCATAGTTTGGCTATCTATTTCCTTGAGCACACCAAAACTGTTCAGCTGTTTGGGACAGGTGGGTGGTCATATTTCATCTACTTCTTTTACAGCAAAAAGTAGGTTAAAATTCACAGACTTATGCTAAGAGCCATGCTAGCTGTGCCTAATTCATGCTAGCTACTACATCAAGTCGCCGCGTTCATTAGCTGACATGGTCCCTGTGCAGTCTCAGAACTCTGACATGGCTATCCTTTTCTATAGAATGATGAGGGTACTTGTGCTAGTAATAATTCTCATATTAGTATTTCTACATGCAATAGAGTTGGCAAATGTTTCTGACTTGTGTTGGACAAAACCAATTCCTGTTTTTGATGAAAATGAGTGGGCATCACCTGTTCACAAAATGCATATTATCTGGACCAGCTCTCATCTTAAGAATATAACAAGAGGGCAAAGAATGCAAGTAATAACTGAAGTTATAGTTAAAAGGAAGCAAAGCAAAACAAAAAAACACAGAAAACAAAAAACAAACCCCGCAAACCCACAACCAGCAAACACCCTGAAAAACAAACCCACTCCCAGGCAGAACTGGGAACACTGAAAATTACAGAAGAGTCCCCAAACAGAGACTGGAGCCCTGCAGTAGTGGCCTCACTATGGTAAACTAAATCATCTGTACAAGCTGGTTCCAATAAACCATTCAATGTGATAAAGGGGTGCTATTATATTACAAAGCCCAGAAGGCTCTGGTACTTCCACTATCATGAACTGAATAGGTTAAAAGTATTTTAATGCAACTGGCGTAACTTTCTACAGTGAAAACAGAGCTACAGGCAGAAAAAAATATCCCTTTATTAATGTATACAGTAGGTCACCAGGACAAATTAGAAGGTAGTAATCTGGTTTGTTCTGATCATTCAATAGTGTGGAAACAGTTTAAGAAACTATGTAAAAGCAGCTGGAAAGCAAATAAGTTTTATAAGAAGTCTTGTAATAAAAAGATTCTCTTGAAAAATGAATTACATGTTGTAGTTGAAGGGGGCCTCTCAAGATGCAGTCCTGTTTTCTACTGGCGGGAAAGTTAGCGCAGAATCAGCCTCTGAAGGGAAGACTCCTTGCCACCTTGCAGTTATTGTTTTATTCTTTCCTTCCTGGCTTCAGTATTAGTAGTGTGACAGAAGACAGAGACAGTTGCCTGCGAACAATAAATCGCATTTTGAAACATCCGCTGTTCTTGGAGTTCTGTATTGCCTCTGTGGTCATCTGACATTCAGTAAAATAGGATAAAGACAAAACAAAGTCTGTGAGCCAAATGCCAGAATCCTTGCTCAAGCTCCATTCCCTGCTTGTTGATGAGAAACGTGCAGGAATGGGCTGCAAGGGAGAGGAAATCACTGTGAATTTCAATTCCTCACAGTTTTCTCTTGAATTCTATGGTCAGAATGTTTTTAAATCCCAGGAACCTCAGGCTTTAAAATTTGAAATGCATATTTTAGGGGATCTGAAGGCATCAAACAATCAAATATGCATTATGTAGTATTTCATGATAGCTCTGTGGCAGCATAGTTCTACTGAATTTGCCCAATAGTGTTTGTGTATGCTGTACACACAGGGAGACTGCTGGGCTGGGCAAGTTTTGTGGGAGTGTGGCTCCAGTGGATGAGGTGACATTGGTACTTTGAATAAGGATCAGCAGGGCATGATTTGTCCCCCACTCTACATGGGCAAAAATCCCAGTGGGCCAAAACCCTTGAACCCTTTATTGTTTTCTATTGACAGTTATTTGTGCAAACCAGATGGACTGGGAGAAGGAAGGAGTTGCATAGACAGGGTGTCTTAGTCATATCAGGTGACCTGGGGGGTCAAGCTCCCCTTGCCAGTAAAGCCTTCTGAATTTTTGATGTGTTGGCTGTTGAAGTCACAGGATGCTTGGAAGGAAAGACTGAAGACAACAGAGGGAAACACTCTGCAGAGTCAATACTTTCAGTGCAAAGGGGAGCCCTGAGTTTCTGCAGCTCTGCTGTCAGTGCAGCCTTTCTTGCGTGGTGGTCTAGATCCTCAGCAGGTGTAAACAGGCACAACTCCTCCAAAAGCCCACTCAGCCTTGCCTGGCTACCTTGGTTGAGGATCTAGCCTTTAAACACCACGAGACTTCGTGGGGTACCTGTGGTTTCCATCAGGTCTTGAGGAGACTAAAATCAGTATAGCTCAGCACATCTCTAGGGAGTTGCTCTGACAGACATAGGCTGCATATTTAGCTCTCAGATTTTACTCTGATTCACAGTATCAGAGCCACAAATAGAGCCCTAAGTGCATCATTGTGTCAGTTATATATGCCTACATTCAGACATCACCAGCCTCCACCACAAATGTCCCAATGCAATCATGGCAATTAGTTATTTCATGATTAACATGAGAAAATATGACATACTGAGAGCTATCTCCCCCACCCCTCCTTCCCACAAACCCTTGATCCTGCAGTATTTGAGAAAGAAAAACGAATTCAAATATTAAGCAAAACTTCTTGTCACAACAAATATGGAATAAAAAAATGATTTGAAATACTCAGTATCATTTATGATGTAATCTCCTGGCAATAGAAAGCTGGCAATGTGCTACAGTCATGCTTTCAATTACATTACTAAGTAATCACACATTAAAGTCTAATGGCAAATGATTCTTTATTCCCAGGGTGCCCTGTCCAATTGTTTTCTAAATTGGTTTCAGGAATAAGGATGCAAGCATGACTGCAGAAATATTATTTATGGTTTGGAAGTCATCTTTTGTATCCTTTTTTTCCCTGTGTGCTTTCTGGCAGATATTTCAGAATGTAGTTTATTATTTCTAGGTTCATGTTTTAGTTTGACAGTTAAGAAATGCTTAAACCTCATGATAAACTTGGTTGAACTGATAGATAGAGTTGTCAGATTTCCACTGCCACCAAATATGTTGCTTGTCCCATAGGAAATTAATATTCTCTGAGGAAAGACTTGTGCTGGAATTCAGTATTTTTGCCTTTCTCATGCACTTGCATCTCCCCTTCTCTGTGCCTGCAGCAACTGGTATACAGTAAAAAGAATGTACAGGCTTTGTGTCTTGACAATACTAGAGTCTTCAAATATGACAAAATGTAGGACTTATGGTCCTTCTCTTTATAAAACAAAAAAAGAATATAAAGAAATTAAATGAACTCCCTGAAGAACAGAGAACCTTGAAGTGCAAGATAATTCCTGAAGCTTTAGGAAGGTAAGAATTCAAATTGTGGGGGAAATTCATGATAAATGTTAGAAGGTTGCCTTTATATTGCACTTCGCATGTTGGAAAAGTACATTTATACAGCTGGCAATTTCCTTTTTCCAGTATCGTTGTGTTTAAACACCTTGGATGTCTTTCATCTCATGTTAGTGTTTAATGAACAGGGTTTATACATTCAACTGCATTTTTGCATAGTACAGAAAAATAAAACACTTCATAAAGTCTAATTAATTAAACCATCACACATTAAGTTCATCAAAAGCATACTGTACCTCTGGTGGTTACTTGAATACTACTTGGGTGCCACTCAGGTACAAAGAAGGAAGAAATGCAAAGCAGGCTTGTGTGAAGAGTATGTGCTATGAAAAGATAATGAAAAAAGAGAGAGAGTATAGTTGCATAGGTCTGCCCCAGACCCAGCTGAAGCAGCCAACACCATGAGCAGCAGCTGTCTGTCAATTGGAGCATTCTATGCTCTGTTCTTGAGCACAGAGCTTAGGTTCTGAAAAATCTACATACTTTGGATGGCCCAAATCTAAGTCTCTCTGTTTCCCTATTGACACCACTCCTAATTATGGGAAACTTTTCCATTGTCTGTGGTACTTTTAGAGAAACAAAGCTTTATGCTGCTATTAATATTATTATTAATATTAATGTGTGTGTATATAGAGAGAAAGAAAAATACGTTCAGAACTTACTTGAATTACACAGAAAGGTATTTAACAAAGACACAACTATTGTTGGGCTAGAATTTATGGAGCAAACTTACAAGGGCAATGTATGTTTCTGTTGGCTCCTGCTGCTCCCAGGATTTCTGCATCCTGCCCTTCTTGTTACCCCCCTGTGCTGTGTGGTTTGTTGCATGATGCAGAGATATTGTGAAATTGATTTTTTTAGTTTCATTCTTCCCTTGCTTTCACACCAAGTGTGTCATCTGGTGGAATAACACTGCTACCGGATACATAGACCCAGCAGGAGCCCAATGTGAGCACCGCCAAGCTGCCCCAGAGCCCAGTATGAGCCCTGCAAGGTTTGATGAATTCTAAATGTTAATTAAGTCAGATGGCTAGTTTTAGTTAAGACCATAAGTGGGTCTGATCCCTGTGAGATTTTGCTATAGTGAAAACGCAAGTACTAGAAATTACATTGCCGTAATGACTTTTACAGGGTCTATATGCTGAGACTGGTAACTGAGCTAGTGAAAGACGCTGCTTGCTGGGTAGGAGGTGTATTGTGAAGACAGCACTAGACCATAGCAAAGATAATGTTTAACATAGAAGCGGAATTCAAATTAGTGGTGTTGTGGTAGATGGATCTGGTTGTTTGATTTGACAGCCTCGATCTCTGCTTTGTACTGCAGCATTTGATGTTGTTGTGGTTGTCAATGCAGGCCACATTCGAGTTTTATGAAGGAAGACACCACAACTGATACTGGGAGAAGGGTTTGACTTGGTGGTGTTTTTCTTAATGATATTGCCTGAAGATTAGATCAGGTCATTTTTCAGAAGGGGCCTGGCACTGTACCTTAGCTCTCAAATCTGCAAATAGTATGGGTCATTTGAAAAAACTGTCATGTTTGGGACCCACACCAGGACATCACTGCCCTTATTCCCTGCGGCGCTGTGCAAAGAGATGTCTTGCCTCCATGTTGTGAGCTGTATAGTGTCAACTTTGAATAAGACTCTTACCTAGACCTTTGACCTAAGACCTGAATTAAACTTCACAGACCTAAGTAGGATTGTGACTCAGCATGAGTAGATATTCTAGAGTAGTCCTGCATTATTGATTTGTTTGGTTTGCTTTCAGTGTAAAATTGTATAGGTACCATGGATTTTTTTCATGTGGTAAAGTGCTCATTTTAAGGGTAATGCTGTAAATACTAAAGTAAACAAGTATATGAATAATTTCTTTAAGTGTTCCTCTCTCCCTATCTCATAAGTGCTCTTGAGAGACTTCAGCATTAAAGTGCCTTCTATTCAACTTTTCTTAGGAAGGAAGTCTAGAGTATCTGCTTTTGCATTTATTGCGTCACTTCTTGACCTGAAACAAGATCAGCTGAGGACAAACCCTAAGCATGAAACAATAAGGTTTATAAAAATATCAATTGCTGCAACTGTTCTTTAAAGAAATATTTTTGTTGTGAGATTTTAACTGTGTCTGCCTCTTCTAGTAAAAGAAGAGGGAGCAGAGAAGAGAATGAGGTTGGAAGTGTTCCAAATACTCTAAGCATGATTTGCTGATGTTTGGTTTGTGTTACGAATGTTCAGAAATTAATTGGAAAACTGTCCAAATTCCCTGAGAGTACACAGACATGTTGTCTTTACCAAAGGTTGTTGCTAACAGTAAGAAATGGTTCTGGTATGGAGTGTACGCAGTGTGTGCCAAGTACTCACTGCTATATCACTTTATTTAAAGGTCTCCAGGCCTTATGATAATCTAGCCTTTTTTGTGCTAGGTGATGTACAAATAAGGTGGGGGACAAGGGAATAAGGAAGGGCCCTTGCTCTGAAATGTGGGCAATCCAAAGAGGAAAAAGTGTATACAGGATGCCTTTATTCCCATTTTATGCTGTAGGACTGGAGACAGAGTAAGTTCTGCCCTGACTGAGCAAGGTGCTTTAAGCACCTGCCTAACAAAGCATCTAATTCATCTCTTGCGAATATATACGTTAGTATATAATTGAACTAAGGTTTTAGTGGCTCATCTAAAATCACATTTCATGTCTACGACACAGGCAGCAATGAAACCCAAATCTCCTGAATCCTAATCCTATGGTTGAGCAGCAGTGTCAGCCTAACTTTAAATATGAATCCACTACCATTTATTGAAGTTTATAAAGCATCTGTATCTCCCTCCCTCTCTCCCTTCCTTGTCTCTCCTCTTCCCTCCCTCTCTTCCTCCCCACCCCTACTTTCTCTGCTTATTCCTCCTCTCGGTATTTATTGGAAGCATCAAGATTTCATTTTGGATTGCATTCAGAGATGTTAAGAGTTTGATTAGGCTTCATTATATGTGTTTTTTCTTCTATTGATTTTATGCTATTATGACTTCTAAAATCATGTAAAGAACTATCAATACAACACATTAAGATGGAATATGTTTGAGATTTTAAATTATTTTTGCTGTTATTATGGAATAGATTTTTTTTTTTTCTTTCCAACAATGAATTTTGAGAGGAAAGTCATAGCAAATGAATGAACTTGTGATTTTGGAACAATATAACTTTATGATGGGTCTTGACCTCAGTAGACCATGGACTAGCCTCTATATGCATCTTGTATTTTGGATTATAGGATTCTTCTTGTGATTATTGTGTACTGTACTTGAAGTGAGTGAGATACTCTATGTTCAGTAATTTTGGATTTCAGCTCCATAAAGATTAACATCTATGACATTGAGAAATGGTAAAACCCTCCAGGGATATTTCAGATATAAGAAAGTGCAGTGAGCCTGTCTATATAACTAATCACACCTTGACTTAGAAGCTTATTCTGAAATCAATGCCACACAACTACACACACAACATCAGGGGAAGTCTTCAGGTGAGAATATAAAGTATAAGCAATGCTCAAAATCATAAATGCATGATCCTTTCTTCAACTGAAAACCCAGTTATGGAATAATAAATTTTTTTGTCTCTTTTAATTTAAGGAACATGACCAAAGATAACTAGAAATTGATTCAGTTTAATTGTTTCTAAGGAATCAAATAACTTATTTCCATGGACTTGCAATTTAAGCCTGTGGATAGGGGAGCTAGCTGGTGAACACACACTTTCACATGAAGCATAAGCTGTTATTAGACTTGAGGGGTTTGTTGATTCAAAATTCTCATTAACATTTCTAAATTCAGATCAATGTATCTTCTTTTGTATTCCCATTCTCCAGATTGTAAATTGAAGCATAAAAAAAAAAAAAAGTTAAGAAAAAAGACAGACTATTTCATTCTGGTTTAGATAGAGGAAATTCTGAAGCCTTGAAAGGAGACTGATGTTTATAGATGTCTACTCCAGTTTTGGAGCTCAGACAGTGAGGATATGCATTCAGACTTCTGAGCTGAACTGAATGTTCTTGAAGTTTACCTTTTACAGCTGCAGACAACAATAAGTTTCTTCATATAATGTGCATAAATATATATATATATACATGTACAAACATTCTGATGAAGCCATAACCAAGAATTGTGTACTGGAAATTCAAAGCATGGCAAGGAATAGAAACACATGAAATGGTTCATCAGAGGGTCTAAAAGTGCTTTCCTAGTAGTAGTTAAGTTAATTATTCCTTAAAATGCCCTTTATAATAAAGCTTTTCATTAAAAAAGTATTAAAAGCTAAAAAGTGTTTGTGACCATTTTAACTTATTCCTAAATTCAGCAGAATTTGCTACTTTTTCCGAAATGCATTCAAGCTAATGGTTAGTTGTAAACATGTGCTAAAGTTATATGGGCATGAATACATAATTAATTTTTAAGGGCCCTTGCTGAATAGGTTTGCTTTTCTGATGCAGGCTCTGACTGTGGAAAGCCATGATGCATTTTTATTCCACAATGAATATCAAAGTCTCTTAAGTTCACCTGAAACCATTGCCTTTTTTTCATTAATGTGGACTAGCTCTTTCATTTAGGTTCTGATTCTACTGTCTGCTTAGGTATTGCTGTAAATCTGGAGTAACTTGAGTGAGTAACAACATTAGATCATTCATAAAACTATAAAAAAGGATTATGTTGACTTCATCACATATACTGTGTCTTTTCCTTGATGTATGTGAGCTACATTAATTGATTAATTACTGTATGTTTATACCTAGGGATTGAAGTAGTTACCATGCTTTTGTAGTAACCAGTTCCTCTTTTTGATGATTCTCTTTCTCTATGCAATAAAAAAAATTCAAAGTAAAAGCCAATGATTGTATATCCTGTGCATTAAGGTTGCCATTTGGAGCTCTAATTAAAAAATTCTGCCAATTAGTTACATACTTTCAACCAAAGTTTGTATGGAGACCACTAAAAAGGCATTGTCCTAAAGCCTGAAGGCAGAGATCGTGTTCAGAAACAATCCCTTTTGTCCATGAATGAGTATATTGTTCATTCTTTGGAAAGCTGACAAAGATACTTGTTGCTGACGTTTACATTTCTATCAAGCAGTATGAAAATATTCAGCATAATTGCATGCCACAGGCAGACCTCTCAGCATCCTGGAGTCTCAGTGTGTGCAATGGCCTGTCTTGGATCACATGAAGGAGGAAAGGGGTGCAGGTAACTGATCACACAGCACAGACATGCATGATGGTGTGACGAAGGGAGACCCTCCCCTTGGATGTACCCAAGTGATATGACAGAGGAGGAGCTGTGCTGGTGCTGGTTGGGAATCTTTGGATGCAGGAGTGTTCTCGAGGGCAAGTCTCTGCTATAAGGCACGGACGACCTAGCTGCTGTGTGGCACCTCTATGTCTCTTGCAGACGGGACTCTGGGCAGCTAGTGAAGGTGACTGGCAGATGGCCGATCATCAATGTCTGGTGCATGGTATCTGGGGAGAGGCACAGATGCTGTTCTACCAACATGTAAAATCCTGTTGTTGTGGTGAGGCCAAATGAATAAGGGTAGTACTTGAAATGTGATGCTCCGTGTACCTGGTTTTTAAGCCTGGGAGCATCCTTCATTCAAGTGTTTCTTCAAAAGCATGACAATTCTGTCCTTCTGCAAAAAAGTAGCCTAGGACCCATTTATACTGTGTCAAGGCCCTTAGTGCACTAGTAGGTCTTAATGGCCCTGACCGACCTCGTCTCGGGTTTCAAGCCATACCTTCTACCCATGGGCTCTGGAGGTCTACTTAAACTCAGCCCTGGATCTTCAGTTTCTGCCTGAGCCATGTTGTAGGTATGCCTGTTCCTAGCTTAGCTACAGCTGTGCCTGTGCCTGGCCAAGGGCCCCACTGGTCTGGACTGTGACCCATGGACTGACTTCTTGGCTTGAGCTTGGGCCTGCCTTGTCACCATGGACCTTCCCAGTGACTGCTGGGCTGTGTCTAGCCTTGGCTACTGCCACTGGACCTGATTCTGACCTGTGGATTGACTTCCTGGCTTGACCTTGGACCTGTCTCATCACCTCAAACTTGCCTGATCATCTCTTCATTGAACCTGGTCACCAACCCTGGACCTGCCCTGCTTGCCTTGCTTGAGGACAATGGGACATGTCACCTGTCTGGGGAAGCCCTGCCCTGCTGGCTGTGTTATCACCTTCAGCTACCCGCCCTTCGTGCCTCAGGGCCAGGAGCTTGCAGCTTCCTGACACGGTTTGCTTCTGCTCTTCATCAAGTCTCCCTTGTGTGGATGCAACGATCTGGAAAAGTGCTATGTAACACCAAGCTGAAGTTTACTTGCCTTCTTGCAATGTTTTTGTCAGGTTGTGGGATTTGAACTGAGAAAAGTAGGAAAAGACATGCTACCAGGGTGGGGAAGAAACAGGCAAATCCTTACTGTGCATTCATACCTCTTCTTGAAGTACAATTGTGTCTTTTATTGAATGCAACATATGCATCTATTACTCATTTCTACCACAGCAACAGCTTCTGCCGTTTTATTTTTATACTAGTCTCTAAATTGGCATGTGGAGGTGCATGAGTCCCTTCAGTGACCTTTGAGAAAGTGGAGGTGCCTCAGCTAAGTGCTCCAAGTTAGACAAGATGAGTCTGGGCTTGAGCACTTTGTGTCATCACCCATGACATGTTTGAAACGTCACATGAAACGGACAGGCAGATTTTAAAAATCCATTTTTTTAATCACTTCAGTTCTGTCCACACGTTTTTGTGCACAAGACGCCCCAGCTGTATTTAAGAGTTGGCTGAAAACCTGGCA
This sequence comes from Buteo buteo, assembly GCF_964188355.1. Lineage (NCBI taxonomy): Eukaryota > Metazoa > Chordata > Aves > Accipitriformes > Accipitridae > Buteo > Buteo buteo. The sequence continues at coordinate 11,314,315 of NC_134190.1, read as the reverse complement.
TAAATGGGTTGGCTTACAGTGACTGCTGCTCCCGTTTTGTATTTTAAGATAATGTTTGCAACACAGGAAAATCAGGCTACGGATGTCTGAGTTCCTGTGAGTCCTCCTGACGGAGGAAACTGGATGTTTAAAGTGTTTCCAGTGGACTAAAAAGTCACTGCAAGATGTAGACACAACAGAGTTTTTAAACCACTCGTTAAAAGCCTTGCCTAGAGTTGTCCATAGTTGTGAAATAGTGACAAATTGCTATTAATAGCTTTTCATCTGTGCATCCTGTAAAATACTGTAATGCCACTTTACATAATTGAACTGGAAGGTTATCTAGAATTCATCTTCACACTGTTCTTACTAAACAATATAGATATAAATTTTGTATCCTCACAGTGTTTAGATTGCATAGGGCATGTTTGGAATTTCTCTCTTAAATCATATTTTTTTTCTGTTTATACTGTAACTTATCTGCACATTTCTTTCAAAATAAAGTCTTCTTCCAAAATAGCATATCAAAATCATAGCTTTAGGTGTTCAGTCCATGGCGAAACTCTGTGTTAGAACCTGAAAGCACTGTATAAGAAGTAACCGTACTCATGATAGTGGCTTTTTCATTAGAAGTCTACAGAAGTAGAACAATGTATTGGACATTGGACATTGTACAATTTAACAGAGTTAATTAGTGTACAATGGTTGTTTAATATGTTAATCAAGTTTTAATAGTGATAAAATAGACTAATCTTGCCATTAATCTGCCATTATAAAAGTGTAATTGAAATAGATTGGAAAAAAATACAGTACATTCTTGTCAGTGTCTTAAAAACTCTGAGCTCAGAAGCACTGCAGTGCTCAGATGCACATTTCAAAATAAGTTGTATTTTATCAAAGTATATTTAATTCAGTTGGTGTTTTATGTTAAAACCAAGAGCCACCCACTTGACAGAAACAAGTTCAAGACATAGTTCTGCAAACATGTTATTTCTTTTAGCTTGTTTTTCCTAGGGAAGAGCCTAATGCAGTCACGGTGTCTGTCTCTGACCATGTTTATCTGTCTTTCTGGACATCCTCATGAAGTCCAAACTCTTGGAAAACTTCAGCCAAATTTCTCAGAGGAGTAGCAGTTCTGAAGGAATGAAGGGTTCATAGGCTTCAGAAAAGAATGGAAGAGGACAAAGTTGGTACTAGTAGCTATGCTGACAAAGTGCCTCCAAGCAGAGCTCGCACATTAGACTTTTGGGAATCTGTGCAAGAGAGAGGCATCATGAATGCACGACAGAGGTCTTTAAGATTTCATTAAACGTTAGAGAATCCAACCACAAGTACAAGTTCATAGGAATCCAGGCCCCATTAGTTTTACTCAGTTCCTTACAGAAAAAGTTGTCTAAACTCTGCAGCAGAGACAGGTGGTAGTGTGGCTTTAGTCTTGGTATCTTGATTATGCAGACCAGCAGATTTACCACAGCTAGCAATGATCTGTCTTCAGCTACAGCTTGAGTTATCTTCTAAAGGAAATCTATGCAGGGATGTCTCACGCTTGAGGTCCAGTTAGAGTACACCACGGAGGCATACCTGGGAACCAGGCATGGGGAAGAAAGGGAGACGATCTGCAGTTTAGGCACGGCCACAGGGCATCGTATTATATTAGGGAGGGAAAGGATGCCTTCTCACTTAGGTGTGTGGTAGCTCAATTGTACCAGCAGCCACAGTCCACAAGTAACAGTAACAATTTTAAATTTGTGATTGAAATCAATTATTTTAATTTCCCTCTAACTTTTTGGGGCAGTCTTCAGAGTTCATGGTTTTGGTTTATCCTCTGCAACCAAGGGGTTATCAATATTTTAACTATCTTTTAAAATAATTAAATCTGATGCATTCAGGACTTCAGGGTTGAATCTCTAAGAAATCTGTAAAAAAAGTTCCTGGTCTTGTGATGCTCCAGATAACATTGTAAGATTTGCAAGCACAGATAACTGTATTGATTTCAGATATTTCACTAGTGTAAATGAGCAAATCAGATTGGTTACAACCACTTGGAGGCCTGACTTTGTTTTTTGTGCGTAAGCTAAAATCTTGTTGAGTATGATGTAGGGAAGTTTACAGTGCTGTATCTCTTAGCAAAGGGATATCAGGTTCAGTGAGGCAGTATACACTGTCTGCCCGTTTCCTGACTGATCACTTTTGATACGACTTGTGGTTTGGATTATTTTCTATATTCAATTTTGTTAATAATCAGTTAAACAGAATCATTCATAGTGATGAGATTAAAATAATTGCTGCTAACTTTTACAATGCCCTTTTCATAGGAGAATCAACAAAGAGCAATCAAAGTTTTCTGATGTGGGGTCCAATTTGACCTAATAGTGACCAAAACAAATGACGTGAACACCTTTCTTTTAGTAGTCAGGAGCCTTTCCTTCGAACGCGTAGCCCTAACACTGGAGAGCCCCATACTCTTGTTTCCTTCATCTCTGCAGTTCTGGCAGCTGGGGGAGGTAAGCTGAAAGAACAGAAATCTCAGGATGACCTCCCTTCCCCTGCAGTGGTGCTGAGCAGCCGGAGCAGGGGCTCTGCCCCAAACAGCCTGCATCACCCACCCGTCAGGCGTGTATTGCAGCGATGTTGTCTGGGTAAGTTACGGCAAGTTTTGGCCTTGAAAAGTAACTGACATGCAATGTTCTCTTTATCCCAATCATTTTAGGCCTGTTGTCTACAGGTATTAAGGGTTACTTCTGAAGACCCCTCTTTCCCATGCAAGAATGGGCGCTGCCGATGTAATGCTTTAGTATTCTGCAACTTGAAAATATTCGTTTGCTGATTTCTGCAGTGCAAAGTATTTGGTGAAATTCTAAGTGAACAGTGTAGGAATGTATATTGCCCAAATGTTTTCTGGAACCTTAAGTACAAAGTTTTTGTTCAATGAACTGAAATATGGGGTCATTTCGGATGATCAGGGAAAGTAACTGGATATAAGGGTATCTAGTTAAATGTTGGCAAAATAGTACTCAAATTTTCTGATTCATAATTTTTCCTCTAAGCTGTCAGAAGAAAAAAAACTAATTGGTAAATTTAGTTGATAAACTCATTTTTCCCCCTTTTTTTGATAAAGTAATTTTTGCTCTCCACGTTTCAAAAATGACCTGTATTAATTTTTATTTAAAATGTTCACTTTTAATTTTTACTTAAAATTTAATTAAGTAGGGATGTAGATCAGTTGCTAAATAGTCCATTTTCCGAAACATTACAGTCTTGGAAGGGGCAGTATAGCTCTGGTAAATTTAAAATGTTGCTAACATTTTCTTCCCCTAAAACATATAGCATGGAAGTGAAATTTTTGGTTTCAAATACTCTAGACAGTTTTGTAGAAAAGAAAAAAAATTGTAATGCTAGAAACAGTTTGTGAAAATCTCATATGGAAAAAAAAAATCCATGGAGTTTTATTGTTGTTAAGCTAGCTCAAGAAAGGAGTAATTTGTAATATTGTGTAACCAAAATGGATTTGACATTCAGAGCATGCACATGACTGAGAGCAAAGTATTTGTCTACCATTTATTAGGGACTTTCTTATACAGTGCTCTTCAAAAGACCTCTGTATTTATTACACTCTGTTTGCACACCCACTCACTTTCAAGATGGTGAACTCCCAGAGTGTTGTTGTTATAAATATAAGAGATTACTTATGTTCTCTACCCTAGTTATTTCTTTTCCTATCAGTGGTTCAAAATCACAGGTGATAGCCCCTGAAATTGAAGAGTAGCACGTTAAAAGCTAGTAAGGAATATTGATTACCCCCTAGGGATTTAACCAATGGAACTCTTGGTGATAATTTTTGAAGTGGGAATTTAGGTTCGGACACTTATGGTGGTGGTGATAACTTTGAGTTGTATTTTAGCATTTTTTTAGTGACTTTGAAGGGACATAAGTTTACATGATCACAGTGAGGAGATACTTTGTCTGGTCTGCTTGCTTGGCTCTAGAGGATGTGCAATGGCTGTGAGGGCTGTAAATGCTACCTTAATAGCTGTGTTCCCTCTAGTCTGCATGTGACCAGTTGTAGGAGCTGCCGTGGCTGGGGCTGCTGCTTTGATGTGACCATACAGGAGTTCCAAAACTTGTGAGCATGCAGAGAGGACCACTGCGGATAAATACGTCACCACTCAATAAGCAGGACAAGTGAAAAACTACTGAGTTCTTTTATACCTTGTTGAGCTGCTGGGCTGACCTCACTCAGAAACAGGATAGAACCAGGCTAAGTGTACCACAGTAGTGAGTCTAATAGAATAACAGGGATTTCCAGACTGGGTTGGAGCTGAAATTCCTCTGGCTTAATATCCTCGGAGTACAGTTCTGGAGGTGCTGAGTTCAGGGGACAGCATATAGAAATCTGGAGTTGATCAGGACAGAGCAGTGTGTCACTGTGCATGGGTAGTTCCAGTGTCCCTCTGACTAGGATGGTAGGCTGATGTCAGTGAGTGTTTTACCAATGGAGGTGTTTTGGCTTAATAGAAATTAGTTGAAGAACTACTAGCATTGCTTTCTGTCATAGGAACAGCCACAGAGATCATAGTTAAGGCTGGTTGAAGAATGTTTTCCCTGCAATTTTTTTTTTCTTCTTTTTTTCTGCTGCTTAAAGTCTACATAGGACACATTTTAGCCTATGAATCATCGTGTGATTCTTCCCTGTTGTTATTCTATTAAATGCTAAGATACACAGACTGCATGATTGGTCACCTAAATTACAGGGTATTGGTGCTATTTTTGTATCTGACAGCTTAAATTTCATGAGTTATATATTCCGTGAGCCTTGAAGTTCTACTGGACCTGTCAGAGTAATCTGATGTGTAGGGTTTTTGGGGCGTTTGGTTTGTTGTGTTTTTTTTGGTTTTTTGTTTGTTTGTTTTTTACCAGAAACATAGTATTAATCTATGGTATTCACCCCAAAAGGAAGGCAAAATATTAAAACTTCCTTTTCCCTACAAAACTCTAATTCACTGTGGAATACATTTCTATTTTGTGATCAGCCAGATAGAGTAGTGGGCCCCAAATTTATTTTCTGTAGACACTTGCATGAGGGAAACTTTCCTCACACAAATGCTCACAAAAAGCAAGGTCAGTTAACATGTCTAAAACCAAATTTTATTCAAAAGTCATAGCTATTTCTTCAGTGCTAATTTGAATGATCTGTTTAAATTATGGTTCTTCAATTCTGTGCAAAAGTCTCAAATATGACTGCAGCAATGATGCAGTGAAAGACATTCTGATTTTTCTGTTATGCCTTATGGCTTGATTTGTGTACTACTGTTCTGAGATCAGGAGCTAAGGTACATTTACCTCTGAACTTCTGGTGTCTGAGAACGCACCGCTGACTTTAGAAGAGCGCTAGGATCAAGCAGGTTTTGCAGAGGTATTAGTAAGTCATAGTGAGGGATGGGCAATGCGGCAGCAGACGAGTTGAGGTAACTCGTGGGACTGGCAATTGCCCAAATGATCTAATTCCATTAAACTGGGAACTTGTGACACTGCTCTTAGGGGCATAGGGGATAAATGCAATGGATGGCCACTGTGCAACAGCAGATCAATAATTGTCTTTAAAAAGTAAATACGGTCTCCAACCATGTTTGACAATAACTGGAAATGATTCTTTGGCAACCATCTATTTACTAAACCCAATGTGAACTGTCAGAGCTTATTAGGGCTAGATAGAAGGCAGGGTGCTCTGCTCTCTCCAGTGGATACAGCGAGCGAGTTCTTGCTGTAGGTTCCACGATTAACACCATCCCACAAAACCTCCTGGCCAGCCGTGCGGAGCGAGTTGTCCCTTTGCTGCGTACAGCTACGAGACCTTCCTCCTTTCCCCGCCTTTGCGTTTTCCCTTTTATTTCTCACGGGAGGTCAAACGCCAGGGTTGCGTTCTTTAGGAACGGCGTGCCAGGTGGCGGAGAAAGCGAGCGTATTCCGCTTGGGCCGAAGCCCTCGGTTCTCACGAAGGAGGAGAGGCGCGGCGTGGGGTTCCCGTGGCCGTGGCCGTGGCCGTGGCGCTCCGTTCCCCGCCCCGCCGGGGCCGGTAGGTGGCAGTGCCGGCGCGTAGATTCAGCCCTCGGCCCCGCCGCGCCGGGAAGGAGCCGGGTAAAAATGGCTTTTTCGAGTTGGGAAGGGGGATGAAGGGAGCCCTCGGCCGTGGGACCGCCGGGTTTCTCCAAAGCCGCAGGTGCGCTGCTCCGCAAGGGCGTGCTGCGAAACGGGACCGAAACCCTCTCGGAGGAGAGGGGGGGAAAAAAGGAAAAGAGAGCATATGTGCGCTATGCATTTATTCGGAGCCACGCAGCCTGCCAATCATCCTCCACATCAGTCGGTGCCTGGGGAGACGCTGCTCAGAAACAATCTTTGTTACTCGAGAGAACCGGGCTTGTGCTTTTGTGCCACTTGGAGAAAGCATGAAATGGTTTTTCCCTTACGAACCTCAGCGTGCGTAAATCAATTAGGAGAAGAACTGAAACCTCTGACCCTTGCAGATTCAGACCAATCCAGGCTAAACCCTCCCCTTACTTCCACTCAGAAATAAATTAAAATAAGATAAAATCGAGAGGAGGGAAAGGAAAGAAGTCTGAAATGACAGCCCAGGCACTGGAGAAGGGTTGTTTGTCTCAGCTGTATAGTTATACTGTCTGGCAGTAGAGATGCTGCATTGGTAACATGCCTTGAACAAAATCAGAACAGGAGATACACTTTTGGGTTTGGTTTGGGTTTTTTTTGTTTGTTTGTTTGTTTTCCTAACTAACAAAAGCTTGGCTTTAACAGAAATCACACTGTCAGCAGTAACAACAGACAGGGATGCAAGATCTTCCTTCCCACTCTCCCAGAAGAGACTAAGAGCCCTGTGTCGTGGGACACCAGTGGGCATTTGGATTTGTAGCAAGATCCACACCTTGGGAGGACAGTGTACGGAATGCCTCTTCGGCATAGTGAATCAAGAACACCAGTCAATTCAGATTTCTTCTTAGTGGGGGGGCTGGGTGAAGGTTGTTAAAGGATGATATAGAGACCCATACAAAGGAAGCAATTTAGAACGCCACTGGAAGAAGGAGATGTATTGATCCTACAAAATCCAAGAGCTATGCTACATATTTTTGATTATCATATATTGACATCTTGTATGTTAGTTTACTTAAAAAATGCCATTGCTTATAACTAGGGTGGGGTATATTTTCATCCAATTACTCAAGTAATTAGATTCATAGCTACTCTTATGTTATACCTTTCATGCTTCAGCAATCTTTATTCTCCAGTTCAATACATATTGAGCTGGGACAGCTGCCTTTCAACTTGGTTTGCCTAAAAGCCACACTAGCCCTTATCTCCAGATTATCTAATCTTGGGATAAAACATAGGTCTTATTTAATTAGTTGTGATACAAGATTTTCTCCTTGTATGTTTCTGAGAGACCAAACCTTACACCTTTGCTAACAGGCATCCATATGACACTTTGCACTGCCACTAACTCCAATCTATTGCTGTCTTATCTTTCCACAGGGAAAGAGTTTGTGGAGGTATAAAAACATGAACGGACCTTCAGAGATCATCTAGACCTTTCCTCTGGCTCAGCCCAGGATCATATACCAAAATTGCTTGCAGCACAAAACTGTGTTTCTTGGGCCTCTTGACACTTCTATCAGCCCCTGCCCAGAGGAAGGAATTTTCCCCTCGAGGGAGAATTCTCTCTGCCATGTCAGTGTTGTGGCTTTGCTTTTTTGTGAAGCCTGTCAGTGAAGTTCACCTGTCAGGGAGCTCATGATGAGGTAGGGTGGCCCAGAATTTATCCTGTGGTACTTTGCAGACAGATCCATAATAAACTTTTTCTCACTTTTTAATTTTTTTAAATTTTTCTTTTTAATTGAATCTTTTATAGGTCTTCCCAGCTTATAGTTTTTGAAAAGTCAGGTTTTCATTGAGCAGCTCTCGCAGAAATCAGAATTTAAAAGTGTCTTTAGCTAGATTCAGTGTCACATGTATGATCTGGGAGTCATTGAGAGTAGCCCAGAAAGGCTAGTGGATTGTGGAAAAATAATACTAGGCTTGAGTCTTAGCATCATTCTCCACTTAAGGATTTTAGGGATGGGGAGGAGTGCTACAGGGGAAAAAAAAACCCCCAACTTTTAAATGCTGGATATCCTTAAAATCAATAGCCTTCACTATCCACGTGTACTTTAGAGAATCAGAGTCAGTTAATAAGTTTTGCATGTATGCTTCTGAAACTAACTTTTTTTTTTTTTTTTTTTTGGAGTATCTTACTTCTGCCTTTGACAGGAATAGACTGCACAGGAGGTTCTTAACCAGCAGCCAAAATATGGGCTCACATGTTTTTGTAAGGTTAGTTATACATCTGTTTTGGGTAAAATTGTTGCAGGAATGGAATTTGACCTATAGTGTTAGGCTCTTTGTGTGATTTGTTTGGGCTGCGCTTATAAATTGTTTGGTTTTGTTTATGTTCATCTGTGTAAATTCTAAAAGGAAAAGTCACCTGAATCAAACAGTGTACTTGTCTGCTTTTCTGTCTGCTGGATGAAATCTGAAAATAAGGGAGGAAAAAAAAGCTATTTGATCAAGGCCGTGAAGGAGACAAAAGCTCTCCAATTCCGGGTATGGAAAGTTTTTCTTATTCCTTGTAGTGATGGGCTAGTCTCCAAAAACCTGTGAAGTGTTCAGTTTGAATAAACAATCAAAGATCTGGATGTTTATCTGAGGCTTTTCTATTGCCCTTTGGGGTGGAAATGGGTTTGGGAGGCTTGAGAGAATGAGCTCTTTGTACTCCTTGCATTTGGTGTGGTCAGGAGTACCACAAGCATAGCCTTTCTTCCAGTCTTTTGGCATTTCAGCTTCCTGTTGTGGTCCCACATCAAGGTGTATGATACTGAAACAAAAGAAAGGGTCTTAAAGGGACACTGTGAAGAGAGAAACTAGAAATATATATTAAATTTCTGGTTCCACTCTCCTTAAATCACAAGGTCTATTCTCAAAATCAGGTCTATGAAGGGACTGTTTATGCACAAGTGGATTTTCCCTATCTTGGAATAAGTGGGTAGTCACTCTGGCACAGGGGACAAGCTAGCCAGGTCAGGACTTTAGTGGTAGATGCATGCATGATTTTAATCTCTCCTTTTTTTCTTTTTTTTTTTTCTTCCTGTTAGTGCAATGTGGTTACATTCCAACTTTTACTTGGTTCTACCTCTATTGATATCTTTAAAGATAAAGGGGGTTTTGAGTCTTTAAAAAAATATTGGGATGTCTGTTTCAAGCTGGATGGGGTATTTGGGAAGTTTCTTGTTTTACCCCAGATGGTTTGCTAACTCCTGCTTCTGTTTGCTCATGTTAAACTAAAATAAAAATTCTGTCAAAAAATCCCTTGTAAATCCCCCTGTTTCCTCCTGGGTTGGATCATCTAAGCTGCAGAACATTGTAGGGGATCTTCATACCACCTGACTTCTGGTTTGACTACTCAAAAGTTGTGCTGCTGCTCTGAATGTCCGAGCTCTAGCTCTGAGCCGAGGTGTTTGATTCAGAGAGCTTGGCTGGGCGGCTGTGAAAAGCTGGGTGATGTAAGCTGTCTTTCGCTCACAAGTGGGAAGCACCTTTCCCAGGTGTACAGGAAAGACTGTTGGCTAAAGCACTACTGAAGGATTGAGGAGCTCGCTTAAGCAGAGTGAGCACCTTACAGGGGAGGTCAGAAGTCCCTAGCTGCAGAAAGCTTTGGAAGAGTTCTGTAAACCACCCCAGTGCATAAAAGCCTCACTGAATTGCTTCTCATTAAAGCAGCCTGTGCTGGCATAGATGTTTTTCCCATGAAAGGCAGCTTGTAGGTATTAGGAGATGGTCCATAATTTAAATTTACAGCAGCAAACACCAGTCTACCAGTACAGGTCAAAGTACAGCCAGCCTGTTTCAAATCAGTTTGCAATATCAGCGAAAATCTATTTGGCACTTGTTCATTACCCTTTTTAAGCCAAAGGAGATTATTCATTGTTTCCTTTAATGTCGTATGTTTGGTTTATGAGGAATGACTCAAGGAAGTTTTTCTCTAATTCAAAACAAACAGTCTGCTTACATGCTGATTGTCTGAGCTTCAGCTGTCCTGGGGAGTCTGCACACATCAGGTGTTACAAGAGTGGAAATGATTTTCAGGGTCAAGCAGAAAAAGAAAGAGAGAGAAACATTTTCTAGGAAGTCATGGCTATTGGTAGCTCTTCATCTCTAACCTGTTGTAAAGATCTGACTGCAAATTAGACCCACTGTGCAGTATACTGAAAGTAGTACAATATTAGTTACTTACACCTGGCTTCCTCTCTAATTGGTAGAAAAAGATACATTGCCCTAGAGGACAGTTCAGAGCACCTTGGTCAGGATCCTGCTCCATGGTCCTATGGAGGGAATGATTTCTCTCTGCTGACACCTGGCCTCTCTGTCCAAAGTCAGACTGTGCGTACCCCTTTCTTGTCTCCCTGTTGTATGCAGTAAACAACAGCTTGGTTGTACTGAATTGACTCTTCATCACAAATTTCAGTTTTGGCTAGACCATATTTACAAAATGCAACATAAGAGTTTTCCAACTCTTATTGTCATGTTAAAATTACAAATAAATGCATAATTGGTAAGACAATGTGTATCTTAGGGATGGGGAGGGTAGCGACAGCCATTATAATAATGATGTTCAATAACAGTTCAAATTCAGTTTGGCTCGGTCACACCTGTAAGGTGCTGTCTTCCAGCGGGTGTTTGTTGGCCCACATGAAAAGGATTGAATATAACTGGTAAAGATTGTTTTTTAAGTGTTGATATTATAGTTGATGCTCCATCAGATACAAAATTTACCTAATCCCTGTAAAATTTACAGAAGGAGACACCATGCTCCAGGAAACCTAGGGAAAAAACCCCAAAACATTACAGAGTATTATAAATAGTTATTGACAAACCCTGGGCATTTTCAGAAGCACAGACAACCTAACTGCACTGTAATAAATTCCCATGGGACCTAGATAAAAGTTTATCAGGATACTTGTTAAAATAAGAGGTCTTTGCAACGTGGGAATAATGAGGACACATCTAGTTTGAAGTGAACATCTGTACATAATATCCTTAAGGACATTACCTCACATGGATCAATATTTAAAGCATATTTAAAAAATAAAATAGTAGACAAATGAACAACGAATACGTGCATACTTACATGCTGAATGCAGCATGGTGGATTGGAAGAATCAAGAAAATCAACATCACATCTGAGGCAAGCTTTTGTATGGACTGGACAGGTCAGGGAGACGACAGGGTTCCTGCTCTTAGGAGTATTACAAGTGGGGAGAGGGGAGTGCATAAGAGTTTCTACAGTCCTATTACAGTGTGTTTCTGCATGTCTGTATAATGCAGAGAGATACATCTATGTGTGCACTGTATAGCTCACATGTGCTTCTAAAATCTTATATCAGTGACAAGATCACGCTCCCAGTAAACTCAAACTGTTACAGATTGGAGGCTGGTTGACAGGCTTAAAACATGTAGCAACATATTTTATTGTGTGTGTTAATGTATGCTTCTGTCTATGCCCAACAAGAGGTCTGTGACACCGCTAGCATTGAAGGAGTGATTTCTCGCTCTGTGTGATGTTCTCTTGTGCATCTCCATTCAGCTTCCGAGAATCTTCTTTTTCATGTGCCTTTTCTCTGTTTCTCTGTTGTGTCATTCCTCCGCACTTTGTGAGAGGAAAATGTTACTGTGTAGTTGTGATCTTTGTTTTAACCAGAACTCCAACTAAGACTAGTGGATTAGATTCTCTTCTGTTGTAATGTTTTAACTCCTATCAGTGGAGCTATTCTAGATTTTGGCAGTTGTAACTAATCAGATCATTAAAAGATAGATATAGATATATATAGATATATATATATAGTCAAATTTATCAATGGTTCTGGAGTGATATATGTGAGATAATACCATGTCTGAAGGCACTATAAAAGGTATTTCCTGAGAAGCAGTGCCTGTCTGGCCCTCTTAATAAAAATATTTGGTCTTTGTATCATCCCTGTGGTATTAAGATACCATAAACTACCTGTTCCACAACTCACAGATTAAAGTCTTCTGCACACGAGGGTTATGTAGTATAATCAATAACATGACCACTTCTAGGCTTCTGAATTGCCTGGGTTTAGAGGCTGTTAAAAATGAATAAAAGGAAATTTGTGAAATCCAAATTGTTTTCGTTCTGCAGCATTAAAGTTTTCATAAGTTATTTGTAAATATAAAATAGAATTCTAATGATGATTTTGAAAAGCAGTTCATGGATATTTCATAGAATAATGGGAAATAAGGCTAAGAAGAAGTATTAAGAAGTAAAATCAACTTTATCTGTATTGTTCTTGACAGATATTTGTCTAATATCCCAATGAAAACCTCCAACTGGAGATTCTGCAATCTCTCTAGGCAATCTATTTTAAGGCTTAACTGTTCCTACTGTTAGAAAGTTTTCATTGTTGTGTAAATCTCACTTGCTGAAATGTAAGTATCTTACTACTTACCCTGCCAAAGTGCATGAGTAGAATAGATTATTCCTCTTCTCTTTGCAAAAGTCTTTCTTTCTTTCTTTCTTCCTTAAGAGTATAAAATACTTTTTTTAAAATAAATTCTAGGTGCTTGATGTGCATGTTCCTGTTGAATATGTTTGTTACAAGAACTGCAGTGCATTCAGTTCAGTTATGTTATCCCAAATGCTTAGTTATGTCCCCCTTATATATTTTTTTTGTGTTGCTGCTTTTTTCTCTTTATGCGCAGACCGATCCACAGTCAGTTTCTGCAGTGATTTTGTTCACAGTTCCACTCTAAACTGCCATAATACCATATTCCCAGGACATCAATAAATCTGATGTATTTTGACTATTTATCTTGCAGGCAATAAATATCTGTTTACAAAGTGCGTTTCGTGAATGCGCTCAAATTACATTTGGGCTGCTGCAATCCTGGAAAAAAGAGGTGCTAAAGGTTTGATGCAGGAGAACATTGCATTTAACTTCAGGGGAGAACTAAACTTGTGATTCTGTCATCAAAGGTGAAACAGCAAAGCCCTATTTCTTGCTAACGTTAAACCATTTATTCTTATTTAGCTGTCATTTTTATTACAGGCATTCAGTCTGATGCTCATGACAAAAAAGTTCAGACATGCTTCAAAATGAATTTGTTGCATACCTAGTGTAGAAAACTATACTTTATGGATGGTAGCTGGAGGTGGCTTGTGGTTTACCACTGATTATAAATTATTAAAAAAAAAATACATAATTGATATTCAGAGCTGATAGTGTCAATTTTTATTGGAACTTACTCTCATCTCTGTTTTATTTGTGGTTATAGGCATGTAGACAGACCCAGGCATATGGCACTTATTATCTTGGTGGGCCCAACAGCTCTTCATTTACACTTGATCTGTCAAACTGCTATTTATGCAAGTATTTTTTGAAAAACCATTAAGTTATAATTGAGAGTATACTTTTGTGAAGATGGCATAATGAAGAACAAGTTCTTACTGTCTGATAATGTAGTATTTTCTCTATGGAAAAGGGTAGTTCCTTAAACAATTAGTGTAAATGGGACTTACTCAAGTGAATGACACACGTATATGAGAAGCCAAATTTCTGAACCTTTCTGAAGTCTCAGCATAAATTCCACCCTCTTTTGCATTCATCTACAGTAGCAAAGATCATTGCTATTCACAGCTATTCCTAAACCTAACCTGCTTTCATCCTTCTGAATCTAATCCCCAAGCTTCTTTCAGCAGATACCACACTTAGCTTTTTTACTAGTCTGCCAACCACAGTCCTTCCATTTCCTCAGCTGAGCAAGTGCAGCAACTTGCAATTGTGTACCTTGCCAAAGCTGTGAATAGAAAAGACAATACTTGCAATGTGGACTTGAGCTGTGGCCCTTGTTCTCACTCCGGGAGGCCACTGCAGAAGGTCCCATCTTCCTGTTTTCCTCTGGTTTCTGCGGTCATGAGGAGAGAGTTGGGTTTTTCCACTGTACAAGTTAACATTAATGATAAATGTTAGATGTCTGGCTTCCCTTAGACTTCATGGCAATAAATGAATAAAATAAAAGTAACTAATTTTACTGCATAGCAACAAAATGAGTGTCCAGTGGGCTTTTGAACGCTGTACGCCTATGCAGCTCTACCAACCATCAGGCCTATGATGTTCAGCTACTAAGGTCAGATAATATTTAAACTAGAGACTTACACTTTGAGCACCCAGTGGCACTTTATTATTTCAAACTTTGAGTTTATAGGCAAAATCATTGGGATCAAAGTGGGAAGATATGCTTTAGCCACAGTTCAAAATGCTCAGAAATGAGAGAGGAGTTGATATTTGTAGCCTGCAAAGTTTTTATATTTAACAGCTAAAGTGAATGGTGTGTGATCAAAGACTGCATAGTGTTGAGGTTATAGAAATGTGTGTTTAATATATAAATCAACATTTGTTGTGTTTAAACGTGAAATCTGAACTTCAAGCAGAAACTAAAGCAAACCTCTGAGGAGGTGCTGAATAGTTCATGCAGTGTGGTGCATGGTCCAGCTCGTGAACTCCTCTTCTGAGGATATGGGGAATGGCTGTTTAGGCAGCACATAATATCTGAATAGGCAAATGCTTCCTTCTCTGCTTGGTGTTTAAGGTCCATGCTGCTGCCTATAGGTCTGCAAGATAAGACAACATGGGTCTGGAGGGCTTGGTCCGCTACATTTAGGGTTGCCCAGGCTGGATTTGGAAGAGAAGAGAAGATTTTGCTCTGATGATTAAGACTTGTGTGTCTGTCATAGAATAAACATATTTCTTTTTTCTTTTTTACTTTTCCTTGCATATTCCCCTTCTTTTAAATTATACATTTCCTGAAAATAATGGCTGAAAATATGGACTACAGAGTTGATAGTGGAAGATGGATGCTCAAGTGCAGAGGAGGAGAGTTGTGTGTGGGGGGAACTTTTCCCTTCTGTTTTTGGCTCACATACTGGTTTTCTCTCTGATCAGGTTTCCTGTCAGATTCACAAGAGCAGCAGCTGAGGATGCACCTCATCCAAAACCCTCTGGAGCAAGTGAGAGGTTTACCAGTGATTGCAGTGGAAGATCAGTCGTGCCCTACAGGTTATTACCAATTTGCAATGCCAGTGGTGGGCATCAGCTGAGCATGTGGCTTCTCTCTGGATGCACATGGAAAGTGGTGGATCCAGCGCACCCAGCTCGTTACCCAAGTAGGTGAGGCTGACACAGATCAAACAATGAAGCCAAGAGGTGAAATGGCACACCTCAAGTTACAAAGAAGAACTGTAGTGCTGAGAAAAGTAGGATGCCCAACTCATACTCAAGATACTGCTTAAGAGATAATATCCTTATGACTCATCACTGTTCCCCTGTTTCTGCCAGAAAACATGCATGATACTTTTTCTGGCAACCTGGTTGATTTATGTATGTAGCTAATGTACTAACAAAAAAAGTGAAACATTCAGTGTAGTGGTCCTCTTGCTTATAGTGCTGATTTTAAGTGCTTTAGGTTTTGGCACACCAGTGTGACATGCTTATAAATCACCTGGCTTTTTATAACCTGATTATCAGGGTCACTGAAAGTGATTTTAATGAGCCACTGAGTGTCACTAGACACTATGGAAATTTTGTGAACATATGCACAAAACAGGGATCTGGACAAATCATTTTGGAACAAATTACTTGTAACCTCTAAATCCACTTAAGTGTCCAAACTGAATAAGCAACTGCTAGATTGGTTGTTGCAGTTCTGGCACTGACTTTGGGCAGTTTAGCATGCAAGTACATCTAAACTATGTAGGGTATAAATTAGTCTGCTCTGTGTTTTCCAAGTTCCAGCACAATAATGGGATCCCATTACTTCAGAAGTTCTAATGTAATAGCAATAAAAGTAATCAACAGCATAAGGATATCTGCTAAATAAATAAAATGTAGAACATCTGTGAATATCCAGATAACTTTTTGGCCACATATATTCTCAAAAATTAATTAAAACTATTAGAGAAAATATCTGCCAAGAAAAAAGAAAAGAAAAAGGCGGGGGGGGAGTAGTTTACAGAAAATAGATATATGCTGAAAGTTGTTCTGAGTTCTGTAATAAGTTAGGTTCAAAACATGTCTGGTGAGCCATGGTATTTCCCAGTTAGGTATTCAGCAGTCATAGGCCACACAATGTCTTCTTGGCCATGTTTTTAGAAAAGCAAATGGACCCTTCTTAACAATTGCTTCAAGTATTCAGAAATGAGATTTTGGCACTTTTTCTCCAACATTAGACTTTCCTACTTTGTAAGGGCTAGGTGCCTTCCCACAAGATGCAGATGTAACCAGGTAGAGATTCTCACTCATAACTTAGTGGATTATAGCTTACCCAGATCGCCTGATATGTCACTGAGAATGCTGTGATATGTCGTGCCCAGATGTACACGTGCTAATAGCAGCAGTAACAGCTGATAATATGGTCACTTGCCACATATCATGATGCAGATGGAAACTTAGCAATCAGTCAATATAATGTCAATATTGCTGTGCCTCATAGTATGCTTTTATTTAAATTTTTGGAGCAACAGGAAGAAGAGTGAAAGTAATACAAAATTTGAACAGTCTCATGTTATTTGGGTGAAGGAGAAATAAGACAGTGTCTGAGGGTCTCCGAGCTGCCTCTGTTTGGGGGCCTTTCACTGAGGGCATATTCAGGAAAAACTGCCTCATAAAACTCTTAGGCAAATCATAGCTATAAATCATAGGCAGCAAAACAATTTCCCCCAAGCCAATGGCAAATCGTTGCTATATCTTGAGTGTAAATTACTAACAATCAGCAACACACCTAGGAAATGGAGCAAGTCTACAGTATATTTACGATTTATCAGAGGTGAATATACTTTTGACAGAATTTAAGAGCTCCAGAAAAACATAAAGAAATAGGTTTGTTCCTCAGGTTGTACTTACCTCGCTTTCCTGGGGACCTTACAGCTGGTGCAGAAGCTGCTCAGTGCTACTTTTTTTATTGCCCATTCCCAAGTCTGAGGTAGTTTGGGGGTTGGTTTTTTTTCTTTCATCAAGGGACATAATCTGTTAGACAAGATAATTAAATGCATATGGGCTAGATTCTGATCTTATTTACAGAGTCTGCAGTAAATCTGAACTCACTCCAGTGACTGCAAGGGAGTCATTCTAGATTTATGTTATTATAAATGGGATCAGAATTTGACTTGTATAAATGAATACTAAAGAGGGAAAAGAACTGTTCATGTTCACATTCCTAGCCCCTGGCAAAGGCTAACTTAACTCCCTTAGCCTTCTTTATTGAGCATGGAGGGGTTCAGTCACCATTGATCTTTAGGAAGGATTGAGCCTGGATTTAGAGCTTTCAGAGAACCAATCATAATTATTAATTAATAGTAGTATTAATTATAAATGCTGGATGTGTTACTGCCAAAGGAAGTCTGAAGTCATTCTGATTATATATCTGTTTGCTTCTGTATTCACCTTTGGTAAAACTGGGGATCACTTCTGTGCTTCAAACACCTTTTCTCCTTCTTAAATTATACTTTCTTTTCATGCCAATATTCTTGTGAGAGGGGCACACTACCAACCAGGTGATGCGGGTACATCTTATTATGCAAGAAGTCTGTATTTTTTAACAAGTGATGAGCCAAGTATGCTGCTCCTGGTTTCATACTACTCTGTTGCCTCGGTGTCTCCAAAAATGTCCTGACTTGACTCTTGAACATAAAGCTTCCACTGGGATTGGCCAATGGCTGGATATCCAACGTGGAAGAGTGCTGAACTGTTTCATACTTAAGGTTACATCTTCCCCATAGAGAGCTATATTTTTGTTTTCTTTCCTCTATTATGGTGGAGAGCTGGAAGAATGAGTTTAACATGCATTTTTGGTAAACATTTTTCTGAAAAGTAGTTTTCAGTGGTAAGTCAGTCTCCACAACCACTCAAGTATGACCAGCAAATGATTAATTCTGAAGACTGGGAATTGTGGTTGAAGACTTTTTTCCCCATCCTGTGATTGCAGGAACATAAATCAACAACGTTCCTTTTTTTTTTTTTCCCCTCCCAGTAAATAAAGCCTAGCTGTTAGAAAGCAGGGAAGCCAGATTTATCTCAGCTAACACTGAGTTTTGGAGAAAGATGGGTGTTTTTATAGAACTCGGATCTAAGTGGCTTCATTATTTTTGAAGACAATTCTTTTTCTCCCCTGACAAAAAAGGGATCCTGCAGTAGATACAGTCGGTACCTCATTTAAGTGTCAGTTATGTGCAATGACTCCAGAGTCAAATATTCCACCCCTTTCTAATTTGTAAATATAAAATAACAGGAGTATGTAATATTGGATTTATTTTTTTTCTTACTGTTTCCCTTTTTTTTTTTTTTTCTCAGAAGACTGCAGTATGTCTGTTTTGTGATAGTATGTGAAGATACAGATTAGGTGCCTGTCAAGTAACATCCTATTCTAAACAGTGAATTGGTACCTGGTTTGTTCAGAGGAAGACCTAAGGTCCTGCACTGGCATAGAGGATGTTCAGGCATTTGATTCTGGCATTGTCTCAGGTAGGGAAGGGTAAGGACTTACTTTTGTAAGTGGTACTCTCTCCCTTGGGTTTTCATCCTGGGACTTCCCCGCTGTGTGACTTAATGTAACCATGATCCCCTTCTAGCACCTGCCCGCCTGTGGGTTTTTTTCTTTAGCTATAGACTTCACCATTTTACTGTAGCTCTAGACTTGTATCATTTAGCTGTGAGCAGCCTAAAAATGAAACGCTTTATCTGAACTTCCACAAACTTCATTTGATCTTGCATAAAATGGACTTGTGTCAGTAGAAAGCCTGGTTAGCTTTTTTTAAAAAAAAACAAAAACAAACAAACAAGGATGATCCCCCTCTTCATTTTTCTCTCTTGAAATAGTTTGATTAGTGCATTTATAACATGGAAGTTGCTGAGCATGACACAAGCCAAACCATAAAAAAACCCTGCAGATTGACAGAATAACTTCTTTTTGTACAAAACAACTACTAGCTAATTGCAAGTGGTCACTGAATTTCCCCCCTTCCTTCCTGGTATGGTGTCCTCAGTCCATTCCCATACCAGAAGTGCAGTTACCTCATGTACATCTCCAAGATGGTTTAAAAGGCTCCTCTTCATCTGCCTCTAGGACTTTTATCAAGGATTCCAAAACAATCTGAGACATGATAAGCTGTTTAATACTTTCAATTTTGCAATTTTCTTTAAGTGTGGAGAAAAATGTCCCTCCTATGTTGGAGGTGTCTTTAGTTACAGTCAAACAAATACTTTTTCCTATTCTCGCGTTAAGAGTAAGAAAGAAGTCAATTTTTAAATTAAACCAGCAACAGGAAGACTGGCACTTTGTTGAAAGCTGTTAAGTGATTTAGGAAATAAATTCACCAATCCAAAAAACCTTTTTAGAGTTCAAATTGCAATGTTTATTCTACTTGTCACTATCCCTTAATGTATTTCCTTACAGAGGCAGGACAATCAACCTCTGATGCCAGGTAAGACAGTAATATGGCCGGTAGCCATTCTGTAGCTTTAATGTACTGTGTGAACATTGGAGGAGTTTTCCTGTATTTCTTTTTTAAACCACTTAATAATTTTCTAGACAAGTAATAAATATGGTGTATTTTACATGAGCAAATAAATTGAGTAATTGACGGGGAAAAGAATCAGCTGTCAGGTCCAATGTACTTCTGAAATGTAACTTTTAATTTAATTCTTATCTTTACTAGATTCTTCAAACTCTCTTTGGTGTCAATATGATTTTTGAGTAACTGACACTGAAGGGTCATTTTCAGTATACCAATGCACACAAAAAGATGATATTAGATATATGGCTTTAGTTCTGACTTGGTGGTTTGAGTGAATCCGGTGCTATACTTGGGTACCTCTGGGTTTGTTCATTCTTTATTGGTCTTGCTTTCAAATTGATATACAGCTTTATGGTGTTTCACATATGTGTTTTCAAGGTAGCTGGTATTTCTTTTAAAGCTCCTTTTACATAAAGGACAACTAATGCTAGTTTTCTTCAGAGAAAAACTTCATGGAGTCCTGTAAGTGTGATTCTCTGTCATCTCAGAGACCATGAAATCAGTGCATCTTTTTGTGTCAGTGATTTTAACTCTTGGATATTTCTCATACATGATGTTTACAGAAATTCTATTCACATAAATATGGAACACCAGCAAATCTAAGTAGTGATGTACTAAACGTTCACATGACAGCTTATATTTGGAGATGCCGGAAGATTTTTCAAGATAAATACTAAAATCACGTAGCACTCCTCAGAAGTCCAGTTAGTTGCAAAACCCATTACACATCTGGTTCAGTGATACTATACTTGTTAAGAAAAATATATAGTGTTAAGTTGTTTCTTGGACTTTGCTCATAGCTATCTTTGGGGTGTTAGCATATAATTTCTTCCCTTTCCCTTCCTCCTCTCAGGCAGCAAGGCTGCCATCCTTGAAGACAGCAGATCCTAGGAGAGAGACAAGAGTTGCCTGTCATAACTGCAGTTCAAGAGGCACTCTGAACAAAATAGCATCTTTGGAAGTTGCTTTCACAATACAAACCGTTTATCTGTGAAAAGTCAGACAGGTTACAAAATCAAACTGCTACACAGTGTCCCAGAAATTCCCCGGTATCTAAATCCTGAACATCTGTTGCTGAAGTGAGAGGTTGGACAATTTCCTTCAGGTGGAAGAGCAGGGGCAACAACCATTACTCTCAAAGGAAAGTTTATCTGGGGAAGATCTTGGGAAGGACGCACACTGGTGTCTAACAAAGATTTTGCTATTAGAAGTTCTTATGCGTTCTCTTGGATGATCAGATGCAGACAGAAGGAATATTATGCTGAATCAAATGATTTGTGTTATCCATCAACTCTAACATATTTACTTCAAGGCTATGTAGTTAGTTAGCACAGCCATGTACCATGGACCTTTACAAGAGTTTTTCTACCTTCTTTTATATGAGGTACTGGTAATCAAGGATGAAAGGTGATGATTCCAGATGACAGTTTGAATTGCCAACTTTTGGAAAGAAATCAAATGCAAGACAACGTTCCCCACTTGCCCCTGCCCACCCCCCAGCCCCTGCCCCCCTATTTTAATTAGCTTACTTGTTTTTTCCTTGGCTTTTTTGGATTTGTGAGGGTTTTGTGGTTGGGGTTTTTTTTGTTGTTGTTGTGAGTGTTATTTGGAGTTGCCAGTGGGGTTAATTTCTTGGCTGTTCTGTCAAATGCTAGGTTCTAGTACAGATATTTGTGTATATATGAACAACTGTTTTTTAATAACCTGCCAAGAAGCTATAATCTTCCATTGCAATCCCCCGGGATTTAATTAGAATGGTTTTCCACAGCCTGACATGTTTATGGGGCATAGGTAAAGAGACAGTTCATAAAGCTGTCAATTTTCTGAGAAATTAAAGAAAAATTGGGCTGCTTAGTGCCTTGGCAATTCCATGCTGCTGATAGTAGCATTGCAAACAATGAAATCAAAGGCAATGTAACAAGATACTGATGCATTAGAGATGGGGAGGGTTTAAAATTATATACAAAGGCATTTGTCAATTTGAATTTGAATGCATAAGAGGAGAAATATGGAAAACAAAATATGAACTCCAGTAGCTGCACATTAAACTGCTCAGGTTTAAACAGTGCAAAGCTGAACAATAGTCTCTTCATTGCTTTAACGGTAGCTGTAACTTTCTCTCCTAGGGCAAGCGGGAAGGGATGAAAACTGTGGAAGGAAATAAGGCAGGACTATGAAAGCACTTGCTACTGCTAAGGCTAGCAGGTCGAGGGAGGCGATTCCCCCCCTCTACTCCACTCTCGTGAGACCCCACCTGGAGTACTGTGTTCAGCTCTGGGGCCCCCAGCATAAGACAGACATGGATCTGCTCGAGTGGGTCCAGAGGAGGGCCACGGGGATGATCAGGGGGTTGGACCACCTCTCCTATGAAGACAAGCTGAGAGAGTTGGGGTTGTTCAGGCTGGAGAAGAGAAGGCTCTGGGGAGATCTTATAGTGGCCTTCCAGTATTTAAAGTGGGCTTACAGGAAAGATGGGGAGGCACTCTTTAATGGGGAGTGTAGCGGTAGGATAAGGAGTAATGGCTTTAAACTGAAAGAAGGAAGATTTAGATTAGATATATGGAAGAAGTTCTTCACTGTGAGGGTGATGAGACACTAGAAGAGGTTGCCCAGAGAGGTTGTGGATGTCCCATCCCTGGAAGCGTTCAAGGCCGGGTCGGATGGAGCTTTGAGCAACCTGGTCTAGTGGAAGGTGTCCTTGCGTATGGCAGTGGGTTGGGACTACATGATCTTTAAGGTCTGTTCCAACTCAAACCATTCTATGATTCTATGATTTCTGTCTTCCTTGCTTACTAGACTCTCAGGATGCTTGGTCATGTAACGAAGGGTATGGGTAATTCTTAGAAGTACAGTTCACAGTATTTCCTCATAGCTGATACAGACCAGGTCTCTTGGAGACTTTGTTACACAGCAGTGGGTGAAAACAATCCAACAATCCAAATTCTGTCCATTTTCTTTTTAGTTACTTTTCAGTGGAGCTATTTAGGTGTATCTGAGTTTGGCTACCTTCTTTAATGTAAAATAGCAGGTATTTCCCCTTCTTTATGGCTCTCATGTATGATTTTTTTAAAGAAAGGAATTAGAGTTGCCATCTTTGTCTCTCGTGCGTATTATCTGTAACTTCACAGTAGAGTTAAATTGGTATTAGGAACAGTGAGCAATGGGAATCTGGGACATGGTTTCTATAGCAGGGTCAACTGTTGTTGAGGAAGCTCTGTAGTGGGTTTGGCATTTAATCAGAATTTGATAGGAATGGTTCATGCCTGTGTTCAGTATCAAGCGTACACTTTGGTAACACATTTTACATTAATGTTACTGAATATAAAATCAGAGATCTGTATCATCTCTGTCATTCAGTTTGAGTGGCTTTTGTCCAATTCTAGGAATTACATTTTAGGAATAAATATGGACAGGCTGGAGAGCATTCAAGAAAAGGTTAACAGATAACACAAATAGAAAATGTTTGTGAAGCACAGCTCACCAAGCAAAACCTGAAAAAAAAATTGTGTTTCTCTTGTCTTCCAGAAGAAAGAAGTTTGCAGAGGCACAAAGGAGTTTTCTGATGTATCAAGGGCTCATCTCCAGATCCAGTAAACTCATGCCAGGAAGCAGTTTGCTTCATTATTAACAAAAATGGCTGACATTAGGAGGAACTTTCTAGCTATAAATGTTGATCCTTGGAAAAGTGGGTTATGGAGTCTTTGCCAGGGGAGACTTTTTAAGAAAGTTAGACAAATTCTTGCTTGTATTTTCTACCTGTTGTAGTACAAAACAGAAGACCATTCTAGTTCTGATGTTTTGCATTGTACTATTCTGAGAATTAAAGAAATAAAAGGACACATCCCAAGCAAATAAATTGTCATAGCTTCAGTTAATCAAGGGAAAACCTTATCAGGGTGTATACTGCATAGCAGTGACTGTGCTCTGCTACCACAGGTGAGGTAATTGAAAACACAAGTGTTACAGAAGCGTGGTTAGGACCTGATAAGGGAAATACATTTGCTTTATCCAGATCTCGGGCTTCACATTAAGCTGCTCGGGTGTACAGAGTGCAAAGCTGAATAGCAGTCTGTTCAGAGCGTATGGACTAGACTCCATATTTCACCTCAAAGTAAACAGAAGAGTGTGACATTTCAGGCTGATGGTGTCATGGCCTATGGACAAGTCTATCTTCTGTGTTACCTTGTGTTCTCTCTTTATCTCTATTTGTCCACATATTCATCTACTACACACTGTCAAGATAGTTGAATGTCTTCCATGTCTGGCACTTGTTCATACAATGCAATGCAGTGCATAATGCAATGAGACCCTGCACTGGGGTGCCTAGGCACTATTCCAGTAGCAATCAAAATTAATACTGTCAGCATTTATTGTGGATCCATTTCTTTATTTTCACTATGCCTTTTCTTAATCCACATCATTTCCTTTTCCTTTTGTCTTACTCTGTAGCTGTATCGTCTCCTCTTTCACTCTCATTTATTTATCTTCATTAATATTTTTATTCTTTTTTTTCTTTTGCTGCTGAAGTCTCCACTCTGCCCAGCTTTTTAAGTTATAGTCATTACTCCTATAAAATATATTGTAGAAGCTATCAGATACAGAGTTTGTGTGATGTGTCTCTTATAACCATAAAACACCTTAGGGAGAATACTTTCTCAGCCCAAAACATCATATTTTTGCTTCTTGCAGGATTATTTAACTTCCTGTCTTTTTCTCATTTCTTTTTAGGTTCCTACCACACTTACCAGGTTGGTGGGGTTTTTTTCAAGCAACTATAAAATAAAAGTCACCAAGCCATTGGATCTAGGGTTTTTTTTATATTCCTACACGTACATGATAAAAAAGGGAAAATAAAAGTTTATAAGCAGAGAGACTGAAAAAGAAAGGAGTGGAAGTCAAGGAGAGTCTGTGCTATAGGTCAGCAAAGAACACAGAGATTGAGTGCAGATCAAAGAAAGTTAAAAATTATTTGACAGCATTTGATTTAGAGCAGCCATGCTGAGAAGTCTCCTGTAATAATTTATCCTACCTTTCACTCGTAGATTGCTGAGCTGTCTTGAAAGAATTCAGAGACTGTGGAATGCAGCCACTCTTTTCATTTATGATTTGAGAAGATGGGATGCAATGTAATGTGTCAATATGTGATCAAGATGTCACTCTCTATCAGAACAGCTCTAGATGATTTTCTACAAAAGGCTGTAAACTGAATATTCATGGAAAAGTTTCAGTTTCTCCTATGCTTTATGAGGCTGATGGAAGAAAGCTTAGAGTAGAAGAACACCATGTAGAATTGTGCTTCCTCTTGAGATTGTTTCATTTTGTAGATGCTCTCTTCCATTATGAATACTTCTGCTGTGGTGGGAAGGTATAATAAAAATTAAATGCAATAGGCTGTGCTTAAGGTTAGTGTGATTCAGTTTCTAGTATATCCTGTGTCTTAGAGATTTGCTTCTTATCTCTAATGTATGTTAGAACAGTGATATTCCATTGAATGCAATCACGTTCTTCCTGAATTGGACCCCAGGATTCACTGTAGAGGCAAAGAATAGAAATCCTTAATTAATGCATAGAAGACGACGAGCTAAAATGGCACTCATCATGACTGAACTGTACTATCTCAACTACAAAAATGTTTTAGGAGAATTTTATTAGGGTCCTATAAACTCCTTACATGGACTGCTCCCGCTATTAGTGTTCAGTTCATCATCCCTGTCAGTGCTACACATTCTGAATTCACATGTCAGCCCATATCCTCTAAAACCATGAGATTGGCTTAAAAGTAAGAAAAGTTCATACAGTGCTCCAAGATTTGGGGCTCTTAGAATTATACCAAATGGTACATGACTATGTGGCAAAACAATGTAAAGGTGTGTCATCAAAAAGAATAGAATAGAATGCCCAAACATGCCCAGACTATTCATGCTCTCACCATCCTTGGTAATGGCCATCTGCTGAATGACAGTAAACATACATAGAATGCACTGGGGAGTGTATTTTGGTTGTAGTAAATACCTAACAATAATAAATGCTCTGAAGTATTCTGCGACAGCTCCGTTTTGATTTAGGCAACAGTAGAAATAGTGCTGCTCTTTTCACAGATGGAGGTGGTCTGATTGGCAGTGGAAAACCATTCAACTATAGAAGGTTTCTACTGCTTATCACAAGAAATCATATCAAATATGCCACAGCAGATCTTTAACATTTTTCATTAAACAGTATAGGAAACATTTCTATAATGTTCCTTTTTAAGGAAAATGACCTGTAGGAATTAAATTCATGAGTGTAAATTAGATGCCAACAATATGGTTTAAGGGATGTGATTTATTTTTTAGCTAGAACTCACTGAAACTTCATCTAGAAAAAAGAATATTTAAAAACAACCAACCAACCAACCAAACAAAATGGTTGTGAGTACTCATGTCCGACCAACAGATTTCATATGGGAGAAATAAGTCTGAGTAAGAAATTCTGGTCTTACATTTTATTCAGTGTAGATGGTGTTTAGCCTGTCCTGAAGAAGCTAAGTAAAGGTATGATAGCAACTTTTGAACACAGTTATTTTGTCATAACTGTATGCTGGGCACTTCTTTTCTACTGTATTGTGTAGAGAGCAGAAATTACAGTAAGAACCATGGCAAGATGTGTTTTTCTGGAATTGTGTTGCTACTTCATGGCTGGATGCCCACTGCCTATAAGAGGATCCTTGGATGATGAGCTCAGATGTACAGGTCTACATCATCCACTTATTCAGATGTATCTGATCCTTAATCTCTGGTTTGCCTTTTAAGTTTTTGAATGACTTCACCAGCAAGTCTCTTGCACTCTTCTACACTTCCATTTAGAGTCTGTACATGATTTATTAATACCACACATTGCTGCTAAATCTGCCTTGCTTTTTATTAGAGTGTTTTGTCTATTTGCCTCCGTACCACATCCTGTATCTTACTTTTGGGGCTTCCTCTGTTGCAAGTGTCCATCTGTGTGTAGTGGTTTCAATGGCCTTCCACTTTGAAGCTTTACTAAATTTTGTGAATTTTAAGTTATAAATACATCTGAGCTGCTCACTGTTTTACTATGTATATGATCCAATCCCACTTACTCTAATGAGGTATCTACTTCACAGGTGAGATTCTTCTC
Source organism: Buteo buteo (assembly GCF_964188355.1). Lineage (NCBI taxonomy): Eukaryota > Metazoa > Chordata > Aves > Accipitriformes > Accipitridae > Buteo > Buteo buteo. The sequence goes on along the minus strand of NC_134190.1, from coordinate 11,287,515 downwards.
TACTTTAACAAGAAATCTGAAATTACCGGCTAGCCTAACCAGTCATGGTGGTTATCACTGGGGCCAGTTGATAAAGACCTTATCAGGGTAACCAATACCAAGTGTCTAAAACACGTGGTCTTAGTCATTCTTTGGAGGGAGTAGAAATCTTTAATGATGTTAGGCCATGAAAACTGAGATACCTGTCAGAAAAATGTAAAATCTAAAACTTAGGTTTTTAATCTAAGTGCTCCAGATTTCAATGGAACTTGTCAAAGTATGTTAATTTAAGCAGAGATGGAAGCTTTTTTGTAGGCTTGTATAAGCCTGTCTGACCAATCCTCACTTTTGCTGCTTTGAATTAAGACTACTTTGATTAAAAAGTTCATATTAAATTCAGGAACCCCATTGAATTTTTCCGAGCTTTGTGGAAAAGTATTTTGTGGCTTTTAATATCAGATGTTCCTACTATTTCTAATTGAAATCAGAGTATATGCAAAGCATGTATTTCCAAGATTATTAGAGTAAATGCTGTAACACTACAGCACTAGATCAAAGGATTCACCAGTTACAATGCAGATTTTACCATCCTTACTTTAAATGTGACTTCAAATGCAATATCCGTTGGTAATATTTTTGTTTTCCGATTTCTAAATTGCAATCTTGAAAGATCTACTTAACATCCTACTTACTAATTATTTGCATAAAGGTTTGTAACACAGAAAGAAGGCCTACCTTTTGGCCTTGCTTTAGCCTGTTAATGCAGAGTTCGTTTCAATTCATTGACTTCTGTATACCTGGTGTTAGATGATGTTCCTTTGACCACCTTTTGTTGTACAGTGAAAAATGTGGATGCATCTTTCCATTCTTCAGAGCAACATTTGAGCAGCACTTCAGGGAAGTTGTTCAAGTTGCTTATTGATATGTGTGAGCCAGACTAGTGATTAAGTATTTTGGTATGGGTTCAGGCCATGCACTAAAGACAGAGTCCCATGGTTCCATGTATTTAGTGCAATTTTCCAAACACTCTATTTTGGTGTGTCACTTATGATTCCTGGTTTATGTATTTTTTTTTTGTTGACATAGATCACTATCTATTTCACAGGCAGTTAGTGAAGTGGGAATTCCAGTTTCCCAGATAAGCAGAAATCTTATTAGGATATGTCTGTATCTGTCTTTATAGCCATATTTAGACACCTATGTCTAAAGTCAGAATAAAGTTATCCTCTTGAATGATACATATAATGGACCCTACTCCTTATAATCTATATTCCTCAGCCTTCTAGAGTTGCTGCAACTATAAGTGGCTCTCCATGTATTAGTCATCTAGTTTATCTGAGCTGGGAACTGCTGTGCTTTTTAGAGGTTTTTTTTTCCTAACTGAAGGATTTTGATTTAGTGGTGGCATTATTTATTATTGTTGGTTTTATTTTTCCAAACCATGGTTACCCTGACTTTCATAGGCAGTATTTCTCTATAATGTTGCCTTCCACGAAACTCTGGTGATAATCTAACTAAAGCGATCTGCAAGTGTGTTTTCTTGTGTCAGGCACTACATGTAAAGTCCTGTAGACATGAAATTCGGAAGTCTACTACAGTCATGGGCACTGTGATGTACTGCCTTGCACAGAATGTTTGCTTGTTGATCTGCTCCCATAAATCCCAGTAAGAAGGAGAACCTGAAGGACAAGCCGCAGTCACAGTGACGGCTATGTACAATGAGCGAGCCATAGGAAGCCAGCCCTGGCTGTCACCCTTCTCTTCCTTTGCCATCTTTTTTCAGCTGGGGGCTTATACTATGACTTTCCACAGCACAGGTGCTCACCTTTGCTGTGTGCTTTCTAATTCCACCGTTGTATGTTTGAATCATTTTAGTCATAAACTCTTTCTAATGATGTAATTGCTTCAAGTAAGCTACAAATCACCTGAAGATCGTAGGTCATGTTTTGGCTTGCATTGTCACTGTGGAGCCTCTGGACTCTCAGGTTCTGACCCTATATGTCCTCCTAAAGTCATCTTTTAGTACCTTTAGGTGAATCCATCTGGCAGTCTCGAATGCACAAATATTTCTGTATCACTTTTTTCCCCATGGTCCCCTGCACAACACCTTGCTTACACATTCAGCACTTGAGGGAAAAGTTGGTGGCTAAGCAAACCCAGAAACGAGAGTTGCTGTTTTGCTAAAAACTGGATCATATTCCCTGTCTTCTGTGCAGGAGGATGTGCAGGCAGTGTTCAGTGTAAGCAGTCACCCTGTCTTTGATTAAGGCTTAGATGTTGAGATAATTGTGTGACTTTTAAATGTACTGTTCTGCTAAATGCAGCAGGGAAGTGTGTTATTTCATCTGCTGTACATAAATGTAGCTATCGCTGGCTTAAATGAATGAGATCAATTTTATGCTCGACACTTGACTGTGGCTGGAATGGTGGTGGCATGTCAACAACTACAACAGGTCACGTGACTCTCAGATGAGGAAAGGATTTTAAGATCTAAAGCTGAAGGTTAGGTGTATTTGTGAAGGGGAATGCAATAAAAGAATACATTTTTTCAGTGCATCAGAGGAAGGGGCTCTAAACACCCTCTCCTGAGGAATTCAGCTGCATATCAGTGAAGGTAAAGTGGATATAAGAAAAATGCCATGTGTATGGAGAGCATTAGGAAAGGTCATATATTTCAAGAAAGAATATTGTTTACAAGGAGTGTTAATAGGTTTCAAGGGAAATGTTAATTTTTTTTTTTCCTGGCTGAAATAGCTACTGTAAGTTTTTAATGGTTAATCATTCATTCTTGAATTTTTATATTAAGCATTTCATATTACTTTATTGACTTAACTTTTATGCTCTTCTTCATTTTGACAGTAAAGAATGACCAGGCAATACTCTTTGAAAATTGGAGACCATTTGCAGCTGCTCTCTGCTGAGGAAAGTGAATAATAGGGTGCCCTCAAGGAATTTCAAAGGTATCACTCAACAGAAACTTTTGTGTCTGAAGAAAACTAGATCATTTTATCATGGTAGGCATACTGATATGTTTGCTTTAATAAAATGCCATATTTCTGCCTTTAATCTCTTGTCAACCAGCTATTAAAACCCCAAAGTGTATGCGTGCAGCACATGTAAACACTTGTGGTTTCAAGTTTGCCACACAACATACAAACAAAGCATGTAATTTTTGTTTTGTGAACAATCTGTAATAAACTTACTCAGTAATGGCAATAAGGTTCTTTTTCTCCCCCCCCCCCCCTGCCCAAGCCAACAACTCAATTTCATTTAATTCAATAATCCATGCAATTTTTTAAAAGTAGTATCTAAATCCTACAGAGTTCTCTGAAGTGGCCAGATGAGGAAATAATGACAACTGTTTTCCATGTAAATAGTGATGAGCACCTGAAATAATAGCAGTGTTGGAAGATGATTACTTACGAGAATTGACATTATGTGCCTCAAGCCCCCAGAATTTTGCACCTGCACTGAACAGTTCCTCTTGTCTTTCAGCGTGGCAATTCTGTGCTGTTAACTCACTCATCATTTCTTGCCTGTTAAGGCAAGGCTTGAATCGGTGCCCGCAGTAATAGAAGCTTGCTTTGAAAGCAAAAGACATTTCTTGTGACCCAGCTCTTGTGGTCCTTGCATCATATTGATTCAGAAATTCCTCAATCTTTGGGTGGATAAGGATACCTTAATGACTTTGGAATTGTTTCAAATAATAATACAAGACTAAAAGATAATAATATATTCTGAACAACAGTCAATAAGTATGTCCTGAATAACAGTTATGCCGTTTATGAAATAGATAATAAAATAATGACATTAACAGATAAAATCTGTACTCTTTCTATCAAACCCCATGTGCTCAGGTATTTTACAAGATGGTATAAATGAAAGAAGCCTGTTTGCTCATAAACCACTGCTCCAGAACTGCAATGTTAAAGAGCCAAAACTATACGTTTGTCAGCAGTCACACAGCACATCAGTGAACCACAAGTGTTTGGAAGTATGGGTGGTTAAGAGGGAAGAACAAAGCTTCACACACTACGGCCTGCTGCAGGATAGACACAACCACTTCTGGGACATGAACAAGTTGGGAGCGAAGATTGCATTTCCCCCGAGTCCAGTGAAAAGGGAGCCATAGCTACACTGAGCCAATCGCTATACTGTCAATTGCCTGTCTTTTGTCATTCTTTTCCCTATTATATTAACTCTTTGTCTCTCAATGGAATAGTGTTAAACTTTCTCATTTCTACTTTCGGGGAAGTTTTTCAGTACCACTACTAATTTCTGTGCTCTTTCTATATCTGCTATGTTTTCTTTGAGATGGAGTTTATCCATCTAATGAAGTTAGTGTTAGAAGTAAAGAAACATAATAAATTTAAATAATTACTATTTAATTGTTGATATTCCATAAATGGAACGTGTTTGCAGTTTTCATGTATGCAGGTGCTCAATAATAAGGTATCTGCATACAGCTGTCCAAATTGTTTTCCTTATATTGTTACAGCGCTCTAGGTTTTCTTTTATTTTTCACTGAATTGGAGTAGCTACTTACATGTGTGGCACTAACTTTGTCTGAAAGAAAAAAAAAAATTAATGTTCCTTTTCTGTGCTGAATTCCAAATATATGGTGCCCTATGTTTGCTGTGTCCTTTTGAATCTCCTATTAATCTTCTTTAGTTTTGGTTAGCTTACATAATTTAGCACGTTTTTACACCCCACTGTCACCTTACTTTCCTCTATCATATATTTTCTTTAATTAGTTTGTTGGACCCACATTCTGTTTCTTCCTAAACTGAAAACTGGTAACTAATTTCTAAATAGTGGGAAGACATTCCTGTAATCTCTTACTTTGTTTGCCTCTTGAGTTTTATTAGAACTTTTTCTTTAGATATGTTGTTTATCCAAATGTCCTTTTTTCCTTTTTTCTTTTTTCTCTTTTTCTTTTCTTTTCTCTTTTCTCTATGAATTTTGACCCTGCTGAGCAATCCTAATGCATTGAAAACTCATAAGTTTACATCATAGAATTTACGTTCAACTGCCTGTTTTATAGATCTTCCTTGGATTTTTGTGTCAGCCTGTTAGCTGAGTTATTCTCATATCCAGGATTGCCACTAGCACTTTATTTCACATTTCATATAAAAATTATATTGATAAAATGATTAGTATAAGTTAGCCATTGCCCAGTAAGGACTAATAAATTATTGACTAGGTCGATACTCTTCTATATACCACGTATAATCATAGCTTGTTACCATGTGAGTACACTCAACTGATTTCCTACTTATTGTCTATGAACAGGCTGCTTATTTTTACTATGCTATCTACTAAGTATTTGTTAATCTTTTACAAGGTATTGGTATCATCTGCCACATTTTTAGTAATAACTTGGGCAGTTGTGGTACTTTTTTCAAGAACTTTTAAGTCACTTAAGAGCCTTTGGTTTGATTTAGAGCTGGCTGTGTGGACACCTTGGGTCCTTCTAAACCTTCAGTTGAAGCATGTATCTAAACTTTTGCTTAAATGTTGGCTGCTTCTGAGTTCTGATTTAAATGGTTTCTTTTTTTTCAGTGTTTCCTGTTGCGACACAATCTTTGACAACTTTTCCATACTGCTAAATTGTGGATCGCCCGCTGTTACTGTCCTTTGATACAGGACATGGCTCTGGAAGCCTAGCAGACCTCTTAAGTCCCTGACTTCTGTGGTCTCCAACATTAAACGTTCTTGCCGGAGGCTGCAGGCCTTGCGTGGGCAGAACTCTGATGGGAACTTTCCCCAGACTGCGGCTGTAAGGTTTGCGGTGTTCTGCAGGTCCCGCATGGAAGTTAAGGGATTTTTTTTCTTCCCACTAACATGATTGCTGGAAAAGGCTTGTTTATAGTAAAAGAAGGTTGCTCTTGCATTTTTAAAATGGAAGAACACTTCTAATCAAATATTGGAGCAGGATGGGTTGGTGGCTTCTTGTTTTCCTGTGTTATCTTATGCTTAGTCTTCATGGCTATCTCCCAACCAGTAGACCTGGAGGTGTTTCTGGGTCCTGAGACAAGATGTGTATCTCAGACAATGTTCTCACCCCATATCTTTCCAGACTCTGGCACATGACAGCTTCCTTCTTGCACCCCTGGTCAGCCTGCTGACTTCCATGATAAGGAAACTGAGGGATGCAGGCCAAAAGGAGTTCCTATTGAGCGGTCCTGCCAGATCTTCTGGTATGTTCTGGATGATTGAAGTATGCCCGCTGCTAGAGAGGGCTTTTGTTCATGCTCATTCACATTAAGTATTATTCAGTATGTAGTATTAGGTTTCTTTCACTGATGTACAATGTGTGTGGATAGGGTTACTGCTTAATATTGAAACGTAAAAAAGGAAATATGTGGTATACAATTATGAATTAATTAGAAAATTATTATTCTATTATAACATTTTACCACCACAACTGTAATCTATTACAACCATTAGGTGTCTCTATTGAATTTATTGCTAACAATTTGCTTTGTGTAGTCTGGATTTAATACTTACAAAATGTGATTGCAGGAAGAAACTCCATTTCTTTTCTGCATCTTGTAATGGGATTTTTTGTCAATTCATTTCAATGTGACAGGAGGTCTGACAGACAGCTGATGAAGCATAGCAGTTCTCAGAAAAGAGTGCAGGATTCTGCCTTTAAAAACTGACTTTGATACACATGAACATAATTTTTCAACATTCTCAAAACATGCATCAAATATGTCTTGAATTACATATTCTTTGCTCCATAGAGTCAGACAACAAGAAGGCAGACAATGATTAGGATGGAGCTACAACAAAAACTGACCCAGGAGACAATCTTGTTTCATGGCTATTCTTAGGGTTAGACATTCTTTTTCGTTACTGGTAATGTAAAGTAAACTGTTTAAAGCCGCCTTAAGTGCATATGTCTGGTTTAGAGTAGCTCAGGCCAGATCAGGCGAAACAGAAAACTGAAACGTGACTTTGTGAGGACTTTTGGCCATGATAACAGTGTGCGTTTTGCAAAGTATTTTGAGCAGCTCCACTCACCTCATGCATTTCACTCGTGGTGTTCCACACCCGCTGCAGCTCTGTGCAGAGGGGCTGACTCCCCCAGTGCTGCTCAGCCTGTCGCTGACTGCTGGCTGCTGCTCCTGAAGTAGCTTCATTAGCAGAAGTTTGGGTCTTGATCTTCACCATGGTCCTCCACAGTATGTAGGGATACACAATTTCATCTTCCTGACATGTGAGTTTTCTTTGGGATACAGAACTAAGACAGGTATCATGCACATTTGCTTCCTGGGACATGTGAAAGGCCAGTCTCTTGTTTCCGCACAAGAGAGCTCTTGCTAAAGAGGAGATTCTGACACAAATGCAGGGGAGTATCTGTAGTACAAGAGTTGTGTGGGAGGCTTTTCATTTGTGTTTGGTTTTTGTTGGGGTTTTTTTATGGTAATCTTTGGCAGTGCAAATGTTGGTATTTTCTCAAGAGATGCTTTTCCACTGAAAAGAGTGCATTTTGTAGCATTTACTCATTTTGAGTCACTTCAACAGGGCAGGCAAAATATTTATGCAAATAAAAATGAACTAAATATTCTGTGCTAATCTGTATGGCATGCTGGCAGAATAGGATCAGCTCCTCAGTCTGCCATCATCTTTTCATGCTTATTTAGGCAAATTGCATGTCTGCTTCCTCTGCAGTATGTAAACACTTTAGAACAGAGGCTATCTCTACCAATCTTTATCTGCAAGACAAAGGGCGGTGAAGCCCAGATTTTAGCTTTGTCCTCTGGAAACTATTTTCAAAATGTCTTTGTGGTATCTCTATAGACCTGCATTTCAGTGCCAAAAGTCAAAGATAAAAATGAATGTTGTGGTCTCATTTTAGTCCTGTTTCTGTCCAGGCTTTGCTAACACACGCCTGTAGTTGGAAAGCAGGGGGTTCTGTGGTCGGGATAGAACTGGAATGTTTCTGGGAAGTATGTACAGAATTACAAAAGCTGAACTTATTATTTTCCTCTTGCTCAAACTAAGAACTTAAAAATAAAGGACTCAAACTATTTGTGAGGCATCATGGGCATGCTTTTTTGCTGGAGAATAAAAGTTGTCCTCTTTCTTTTTGATGAGGTAAGATAGTCTTCGTTCCTCCTTACTGAAATTGTAGTGGAACGCAGGAGTCCAGGAAGGGACTAAAATCTTGGGGTGGTAGATGGTGCACAAATGTGGAATTAAGATGGGGTTTGTGCATCTCGTGTGCCTACGTTCCTAGTGCACAAGGGGTAACAACAAAGCTGTGCTGTTTAGCAGCAAAAGCAGCAACTGTGGCAAATCAGCTGTATAAGCATTGTTTTACCCAATAGTGTGGTTTCCATTTTTCCGTAGATAGAGGATGAAATAGTTCAAAGGCCTCCTTCTGTGAATATCCTTCTGGTATTCCTGCAGGGCAGAGACTTAACATGCAGGGTGAACGAGAGCAGAGAGACAGAGCTGTGTGTCACCAATCCACTGAAACTCCTCTCTCTGTGCATGTGTAATCATCCCAAGGAGTTCTTCATCAATACCCTGGTCTTCCTGCTCTGCTGAGAAATGTTTTTACAGGATCCGTTGGCAGCTGCCATAGAAAAGTAGAGTCATTTTCTTTCATATTGGGGGTTTGCATGTCAAGTAAACAAGTGTAAAATCTCGTGTAGGTGGAAGCATTTATTTTAGGCAGAATACGGCTTTGGAAATCTCAGAAGGAAAAATCATAGCCTGGGTAAAAAGGAGGCTTTCATCTGACGTGAAGTATTGCTGAATGTTCTTATATTAGGTCTATGCTCAATGCTTTCATAGATATAAGAAATTAACAGCAACAAAACATCCCCATTCTCAGAATGAAAAATTGTAAACGTGTTGCATGCAAGATGGCTCTGATAGGATCTACCTCCAATTCTTGTTTCATTTGGGCTTTTTCTTTTTGTTTGCAGATACTGGCAGGATGAGATGACAGCTTTTTCTGAGGGCCCTGTTAATAGTTTTCACTAACAAGGAAAGGGGAAGGGAATAACTCTCTGCAATAATATTGACTTCTTATGTGATCTTTGGTAAATCACTGCGCTATTGTGTTCTCAGCTTCCTCAAGAAGAGAACAATACTATTTCTGTGCCTTGCACAGGTGTTATGACTGTTGGTGTGAATAAAGGGTATTTTGTTTTTCATGGGTTGAACAAGCACAGAAAGTTTTTAGTTTTCTGTTGTTGGGGTTTTTTTTAAAAAAGAGAAGAATGTTTCCAATCAATCAGTGTGCTTTGACCAGCATATATTGAGTTGTCTCATTATGCTTTTCAGGTTATCTTTTAAAAAAAAAAAAAAAAAAAAGAAAAAAAAATCTTTTCTTTTTGGAAATTTTATATCAATTTTTAAATGAAAGCTGCCCTTCTGGGAAGAACAGTTTTCTTTAGAAAATGTTGAAACAAAATGTTTTTTTACATTTCAGACAGTGAAACTCATAGCATTTCTGAAATACCTCTGTCAGAAAAAAACCCAACTACTGTTTGACATGTTCAATTACCTCCTGCTCCACCCCCCATATTTTTTTTCAGCTGAGCCTCTGTGCGTGAGTTTATTATAACAGTAAAATTCTTTGAAAGATGTAGTGTCCAACTTACAGACCAAGGTGCATAAAAGAAAGCTAAGGTGACTTTAAAGTACCTTTGCAGCCTTTGGACTCCAGTCTGATTTATAGATTTTTGTATTTATGTGTCTCCTCTCCTGGGGCTTCCCAAGGAGTCACAGGAGTGACCAAATTTCTTCTGTGTTAAGTGCCAGTGCTGAAGCTTTTCTAGAGTCCTGGCCTAGGTGCGTATTATTATCCCAATGTGTATATAGGGCACCTCGGAAAGCAACTGTTGAGCCTTTACTGTAATGTTTGGCTGTGGCCTTGCAGAGACTGCCTGTGCTGTCCCTTAGCGCCAACCACTGCCTGCCACAGCCCCGTCCCCTCTTTTCTAAAAGCCTGTGAATGCCTTGATTCAGAGTTATGGTTAGGCTGCAGTCAGCTATTTGGACAAAAATACCTATCTTCTTGATCAAGGCATGAATGCTAATAAAGGCTGGTGGTTTGCCTGATAAGAATTACTTAGTGCTTGCATGATTTTTTGAATGCCTTGAAAACAGCTTTTCCAAATTCCAGATGCAAATTTTTATGGAGTAATAAGTGCACTTAGTTCACCAGGTCTTTAAGAAAGCCAAACCCAAAACCTCATTCGAGATTCATCACTTGTCTACCCTCTTTCTTTCTGAAAAGGGACTGAAGAAATATTTTTTTATGTTAATTAGCTACCTGCTGAAACTTGTTATAACAGGACCAAAAGCAAACTTCTCTTATGGTGAGCAATTTTGTGATTGCACATTTAATGCTGAACTCCAGTTTATAAATACGTAAAAAAAAAAAACCCAACAAACCCAGACTGCTTAAAACATAATTATTAATGTAACAAAGCAAGGCAAGAACAGCATCCAAAGAATTCATGTTTGAAGTAACAGATAATCCTGTAATTGCTACTTCTTGGTAAAATTCTGAGTATGTGAGAAGGAGCCTTTATTTTAAAATGGCACATACACATCAAAGATGCTTTCCTTGTCTTTTGTACAGTAGCTTTCTTTCAAGTAAAGAAACACCCACACAGAAAGGGAAAAAACGGTTCTATTGTGCTCTAAAGTCAGTTCCTTTCTGCTCAAAAGTAAATGCTGGTTTTTGGCAGCCCACAGATGGAAATGTGTTTAACACTGTGAAGGTGAATTGCCGCTACAGCAAGGACTGGAAGTGGATGTCAGCACGAGGGAATTATTGTCTGGTTTTTGTGAGTGGTTCTTTGCTGAAGGATTTTAGACTAGCCATTGCCAAAGCTTAGAGCAACATTTGTTTCCTTCAGTTGCTGATCTTCATAAAAGCATCACACAAAGAAAATTTGCCTTAGTGCGGATGTGAGCATGTTGCAGGTTTCAGCATTCAGACTGGAATCCTGACTCCCACGTGCACAGAGGCTGTTAGCAGAGCAGTCCGATTAGCTTTCCTGAGGGTAGGGACTTCACTATCTTGAGCTAATCAGAGAGGTAGAAGATGTCAAGAAGAAGAAGAAGCTGCTGTGAGGACTTTTCTCCCCCTGTGATTAGCCAGAACTTGAACATCACTTGTACTGCAAATAATGTCTTAGAAATTAAGCAACCATGTTTTAATAGAAATCAATCTGCCATCACATGCTATATAATAGAAGATAGCCTATCTATATAATTTTGAATTCTCCTATATAATTCCACTGCAGGGTATGCAACTGCCTTTTCATCTCTTCAAAATTTTACAAAACGTATATAAGTGTTCTGTGTACCTGAATTTCCCTAGGACTTTTCTTTAAGTGATTGGCAGGAGCTGGTGAAGATTTGGTGTACCCCGATTCAGAACCGTGCTTGCTTTTAACCTAAGTTTCATTGCTGTGTCTGCTAAAGAGCCTTTTCTGAATTCCTGAGAAAGGTCTGGCAGAACTGTGGCAGTGATCTCCCTTCTTGCGGTTGATGTTGAATACATATCTCTTGTATAGCAACGTTTGTTTCTTCTACTGCCTGCCTTCTTTTGTCTTGCAAATTTAAGATTGTCATGGCATGGATTGCCTCTTGTTTAACGTGTATCACCACACGACTAGGTTGATGTGCCTGCCTGCTACTACAGTACAGATGGCAGTAAATGACATGTTTAAATCCCAAAGATAGGGCCTATTTCGCTTTAAAAGGCAGCTGGTTTGCTTGTGCTGTGCGTGGGTCCCAGCACTTCAAGGCCTTGAAGGAGTTACCCTCTTGCTTTCCAACAGGTGCTAAAACCGATGGAGCTGGTATGGAGCACTGGGGTACGACTAAAGTGTTTGGTCAGTTGTCTCCCTGACTGGCTAAAACATATTTCCAGACTATCTTTTTCATCAGTCGTTTCCTGAAAAGAGGGGGAACACCAAGCTCTCTCCCCATGGCCAGTCCGGGAGGGACCCCTTCGGCTTCTCCCGCAGCACCACCGAGTGCTTGGCAGCAGGAGCTGCTCAGAGGTGATGGAGGCACCGGAGTGGAGCACGAGGCTCTTCTAGCAAATCACAGGCCACAGTAAGCTGCAAAACCTTCAAGGAAAGTAAGTAACTGAATAAACCCAATTGATTGTGTATATCTGATCTGGATATAAGGACACTCCAGGAGGGGGTTTAAAAGCAAGCGGTGTAACTGGCATAACTCATCCTGTTAAAATCAAGAGGAGTTTTATCATCGGTTTGTAATGGCAGTGGAGCTCAGCCAGAGCTGGGGGCTATAGAACAGGATCCTACTAATCAGTGAATCATAAGACCAGTATTTCTTAGTGATGGTTTTCTTGTGGTTATAAACCTTGTTACCAACAAGTGAGGCTCTTTCCAAACTGGAGTTTGTTCTTGGAACCAGATTTCTGCAACTTTTTCTTCCCAAGCTGTTCACGCTGTCGTGTGCCATCAGAGTGCACTGCTGGGTAGATAGCAAGAACTTTTTTCAGGGAAAGGTGTGTACTTGTGAAAATTTGAGTGTGACCCTGTGCTTCAAACACACAGTCCTGTTATCATAGATATCAGAATGAGGGAAACACAGGGATTTACAAAGGCAATAGAGAGAAATATTTATTTTGCTGTAAAAATTGACCTTGGAAATGTGCATATCAATTAACCAGCATCTGCCAAGAAGTTATTCTACAAACACAAGACTAAAGAGCTTGCAGAAAAGTGCTTTTTTCTTTCTGAAAGGGATGGCTGGTTGCCCACACGAATACTATATCTCCACCAAAAATGTGTATTTTTTTAAATCTCCTATCAGATATATCAAGATGAAATTAGTCTTGAGTAAAAACGCTGTTGAGAGCCAAGGAGAATTGGGAATAAGAAACTCCACAGTTGCAAATGTTAGTTTAGTTCATTTCATGTGAGCCTGCTGAGAAAGAGCAGAACCCTTGTCCCTCTGAAATGTTTTCATAACCCTTCCAATATCCAGCTCTGAGTGAGAGGGGGCTGTGGACATCCACTGCGTGTCAAGTGCAAGAGGGACGCAGAAGGTCTGAAGCATCAGAGCTCATCCTGGAGCAACTAACCTAGAGCTTTGGGTGATAATAGCACTGCCACTAGACAGAATGAACCTATATGCACTGAATAATTAGGTGTGCTTATCTTCAGTGGTTTGGTTCTGTATGTCTTTTTGTTGCAGCTTAGTTGAGCTTTCTGAGAGAAATAAATCTCAGGAATTTGGTACACTAGAGGAAAAAAAAAAGGGGGTGGGGGTGGGAAAGGGGACAGTGCTGAGAGTGATGGCTGCCCCCAGGAAGCGGAAAAAAGAGGGAGAGACATTAAAGTGAGTCATGGCGTTTCAGTTGGCTTATGTGATTTTTGGTCTATCCATTTTAAGCAAAGCCAGGGATACCTAAAGGCCAAACTATACTGTTACTTACACAACCAAAAGGACTTAGTTTATCTACATAGCTTACTCTTTTCCCTTCAAACATTATACATGGTCCTTAATCTGTTTCTCGGGAAAGGGAGGAGGAAATCTTCAGCATTTACTAAAATGCTAAATGAGATAACATTGTCTCCATTCTGAGGGATGCTAACTACTTATCCTTGTTTGCTGAGCAAGGGTTGATGGCTTGTGACCACAGGACACAATTTACTAGATTGAACTGTGTCAGTCACCACGGTAACTAGGCCAAGCACAACTTTCACCTTATTTTCACACACAGAGTTTTGCCTTAATTTCTTTTTGTGTGAAGGAACCACAAAAACTGGAAAACATGTCGGACTCTGTTGATTTTACTTATATTTCTCTTCTAGCCTCAATATCCTACAAAATGGCTGTATGTCACCAACTTCAGTCCATTCACATTTTTAACCCTGAAGCATCCTTTGCCAAACAGAATTGCTCATAACCTGGTTTGTGCTTGTAGTTGGTAACTGATTTTGTAACTTTCTCCTAATATTTGCCCAATCAAGTTAAAGATTTGACAAAAAAAAAAAATTGTCTGATCAATTTAAAGGGAAAAAACCCAAATAGCACTCTTAAATAAATCAAAGTATTGCCTGAATCCTCAGCTATAAACCCCATGTATTATTAGGTAGGTGCAATATGCAGTATGTACCTATTTATGCATTTGGGGGCTTAGTGTAAGTTAGATTGAGCTGGAAATGTGAAGGTTAAACCAGCTGTGGAAATTGCAGCAGGAAAGTGGTAGAAAGTAAGAACTTATCATAGGCAGAAAGTAAGAACTTATCATAGGCATGACATTTTACATGGGCTATTTTCATTATTTCAAATCAAACTGCACATCATATTGCAATTGTTAATGTCTTCTGTTTACGTAGCCCCTCAGTTAGACTTAAAAAATTGTTATCTGTACTGTGCTGGCAAAGGCACTGAGACATAGGGAGATGTAGGAAAATTGTCCACAGTCTTGCAGGAGGTATTCGGCAAGAACTTCGCGGGGTATGATGCTGCCCCTTCTTTTTTCCCTGTGAAGAGGGAAACCATGAGGGCTTGGGTCCATACTCCTCGATGCAGAGCTGTTTCACTTCTAAGGTGAATGATTACCTTGGGATCAGAGTGTAACACTGGTAACCTTATTTATGCTGGTTAGTACCTAATTTCATATGCCATCACACTGAATATAGAGGGATAGCCTACAAACCATGGGGTGTCCAACAGATGGTGAGATTCTGGTCTGTACCCTTTCCCAGCCTGTAGTCCTCATATAAGGAAGTGTATGCTTGTACTTGAGACCTGAATGTGAACACAGAAAGCAAGTTATGGACTGCTTACATACAGATTTTGCTTTTGGTCCATCCAAAATTGCTAACAGGGTGATCTTAGAGTCCTGATTACTGATATGGTGGATGCCAGTTTGATTCACTCTGAGCATACGCTACTAAGAGCCACAGATAATTCCCAGGTTCCATGTAATGCAGTTTGCATTTGCAAACTGTGGTCTCTTTTGCTATGGCCTGTGGGAGTCTTTGCTGGTGTGAGGAGCTCTCTGTTGGAGCTGACAGAAATATGGTAGCATTATAAACCAATGATCAGCAAAGAAAACCTTTATTTGCCTCATTCCCCAAAAGGGAAAACCACAGTGAAAGGCTAAAAACCTGCAGTTACTTTATGACGCCAACATCTGCATCATTTTACAAAGAACTTACTACAGATGGAACAAATTTATCTTTGCCATAAAAGAGGAGTGGAATGAGATGAAGATTTCCTCGAAGACTTGTGGGCCATGAAAGTTAGAGCCATTCTATTGGAATGGCTCACGCACAGTGCAAGTGCTGTTCTGCTGCAGAGATTAATGCCAGTTGGCTTCATCTGCCAAGTTCAGCAACTTCCTGGCCTGCAAATTACACCTATTGAATTGCTGCGGGTTTTTTTCTCCTTGCTTAATTTTTCAAGTGGATCTCTGAGTTTGCAAACAAACAAACAAACACTCCTTTGCTTTTTTGCTCTTTTTTTCATGCTGGACAGCTTTCTGTCTGGTGTCCTAGCTGGGTGATAAGAAAGGCAGTAAGAATACTACGTATTTAACTGCATACTAGCCGGGCATGAGAAAGCATGTAGGAAGAGTGATTTTTGTATATGGTACACAGTTAAATATGGATATTACCTTCTCAAAAACAAAGAAAACAACCAGACGAAAATATTTCTGGCCTTGACTCCTAGTCATTAGCATAAAACACAAGAATTTGGCTGTGAAAACTAAGATGAACTTCATGTACACTTTTGATGGAAGTCAATAGTCTTTGTAAGGAGTGGGAAGGCTCTTTGTGACCTTGTAATTCTTTCCTAACTCACATGCCTTGTTAGGATTAGGGAGTTCATTTGAATTCAAGTTAGTTGTGGAATGGTTAATGGTGTTCTAAGATATGGAGTAAACTTGACTTGAGATCCTAAATCCATTGTAAAGCTGGTAGCATGAAATACTTTTCTAACCTTGTGCTCTCATTTTTAAACAAATTCTGTCTGTTCAATTAATTTATTTAGAGATATGTAATAAAACTAGGAAGATGCTTGGATCTTGGTCCTGTAAACAGAACTTGGTTTGTGCCTGCACAACTGCTTCATTTATTTCAAAATCCATGTTCTTACAGGCTTCACTTCCTCATTAATCAGTTTAGAATTGGATGGAAATGTCTGCATATGTAACACTGTGGAGTGTGTTTGCCGGAAAACTTGATGGATAAATTCTTGGCCATTTTGTCTGTTCATCTTCCAAGACAGAGTGAATTCTTACCACAGAACGCTGCTGTGTCATCTTGTGTTTTAGAAAATGACCTATACGATAACACAAATATATGTGCTCAAACATATATAGCTCATATATATATAAGCTCAATACACATAGCTCAACCAACTGGTTGCAGTACTAGTAAAAATTTGATTACACCAACATAGACTACATGTTCTGAGCAATGCATGTTTACCACTTCCCTGGGATATTTTTCCACTGGCACTGCCATACCACGATCCCTCCATGGACATTTAGGTATGTTTCCCTCATGGTGCTGCAGTCAAACCAGTAACCACAATTTAGATCTGTGCTTGAATCTGTCTCTATCTCTTATCTGTCTCCCTATTTCCATTTCTGCATGTTTTTATATGTGAGGTTAAAATAAAAATCTTTGTAGAATAGATGGCAAATAATTGGCTTCAGCTTCTTTCCTCTTTCCTTTCCCCACTCAACCCACCTGGGCCTATGTTTATTGAACTCCATACATTGTCAAGACACTATTTGTAAATGGAATTTAACTGTAGGTGAGCAGTACAAATGTAATAATATTACACAACTCTTGTTTAATTTTGAAGGCTCCATCCTCAGCAACACTGCTTATAATGGACGGTTCAAGCTGAATTATCCATTATTGCTCCCAAAGTTTACAATTAAACTATCGATCAAAGCTGGCAGAAAATTCTCAAGCAGGCTGGGTGTGCACCAGGCTTGTTTTAGATGCAGGCTGAGGGAGAGAAACCCAGAAGCAGCCTTCAGCTAATCCTCTTAGTGCTAACTGTCCTGGATGCAGCAGTGATTATGTATCGTGCTTATACAGTTTTAATAGTGCAGGTCCTATGCAATTTGCGACCTCTATTTCTGCCCAGAAAGATTGGAGCTTAACAGGTTTGGATCCACAGGGAACCAGCTTCGGCTTTTAGGCTTCTTCAGACACTGCAGAATGCATCTTTTCTGGGGAATTCCACAATAAAATGACTGTTATTTATCATTACAAACCTCTTTATCATTTAGTCAATAAAAGGCCTCTCTCTCTCACTTTTTTTTTTTCCATGGTGTGCTCAGAGTCAGAAATCTGTATTAGTCTCCCCTGGCCTGAAGGCAAGAGATGTCAAATGCTAAATCATGATCTGCCCTGGCTTTCTGGCTAAATTGTGTATGAAGGCCTGAGGCAAAAAGGTGCACATGCTCATTATTTGAAACAGAATGATTTTTTCCCCTTTCTTTCCTTTTTTTTAAAATACATATTGGGACATATATGGTAACACACATACAGTAAGCTTCTGAAAAGTATCAAACCTGAAACAAACCAGCCAGAGCTAAATATGTCAAATATATATGCTTGCAGATTGGGAAATAGAAAAGGCATTGTCAAGAAAAATCAGATGATCTTCCCCTTTTGAACTTTTTGTTAGCAGTGGGGAAAAAAGTGTTAGGAGTTGACAGCAAGGTGACAGATGTGGTAAATAATGCATCTGGTGAATTCACCCCAGGTTTTTTTTGGAGGGGGAGGAGATGTTTGAAATGAATCTTAGTTTGAAATTGGTCAGGAAACCTGCATGGAAACATATTTTAAAGCCTGTGATTGTTTTGCAAACTGTTTTGAGTGTGTCTTCATCTACTTATTTGTTTGCAGTTTGTGATAGATCACCTTCCTCACAGGGCATTGTTACTACCCCAGGTTGGCTAAGAGACTTTTGCAAAGAGGTTTTGGGACAGTCATCCCTTGGGCAAATTTTTGTGTGAACGTATTTGCATATATATGTCAAAGTCTTTCAGTTTTGTAAGTATTCATGTGAGGGAGGTATGCATACCAAAATATTGGTGGGAAACTTATTTAAAGGGTCATGCTTGCCTTTGAAGCAAATTTACATTTATTTTTTATTTATTTTGACACTAGGGAAATATTCAAGAATGTTGTTTTACGGTATTTGTTCAGCAAAAGGTGACAAGGAGCTTCTATAAAAGCATATTAAACTTCACTATTTCCACACTGAGGACTAGAGTTTCAAAAGCTGCAGTGAAACCTGGGGAGCTACTCTGGAGAATCTAAGCAATGTATGTATTATTTTTAGTGGCCAATATTTTCTTTGTTTAACAACAAAACATTCTACATATTTATGCTGACTGTCTGCTATCTTAATGTAAGCAAGAAAGGGACCACAGCTTGGAGAAGAAAAAGGACTCGTGTAACGGGCATTACGTTCAGTCAGCCAAATTTTTGACATTGCAATTTTGATGTCGACTCTATAAAACTGGATGTATTCAAATGCTTCGTTGCTGGCTACAAATGTTGGGAATGTGCTGAGGCTGCTTGAATTCTGATATTCTATTTCTGAAGCTTTCAGGGAAATGATCTGATTGGATCAAAGTTCTCAGAGAAGACCCCTCAATGGAATGACAGGTCACTGGCTAATACCTTCGCCTAAAAAGCAAACTCCATGAGCTCAACATCTTTTGAGCAGTTACATTTCCAGTTCTTAATGGAGGGCTTTATTTTTAGATATATGTTAAATACAGATTTGTTTGGTTTAAAATGTCACTGATTTATTAGACCTGTGCTAATATGTAATTTTCAGCTATGACTGAAATAGTCTGCATTGTCAGTGTGATTCTTCCAAATTTAAAATAATGCACTTTGAGAATCCTTATATCCTCATCTTTGTAGTCAGATAAAAAATGAGGCTGCTCTGTACACATCACTGGTTCTGTATTTCTCTCACAGAAAATGATGTCCTGTTGAAATTACTTGAGCTCTTTCCCCAGCTGTCACAAATATGAGAGTGAAATTAAGAGAAGGACTACGATTTTCAAAACCTAACGTGGTCCCTGCTAGTTTGTAAAGTTCAACTAAAACCATCTTTTTTTTTTTACTATAACATGCAAAAATAGTGCGTGAGATTGATTGGACCAATAGTGAGTGAAATAAGTTGATGTTTTCATGTTTGTCATATAAAAAAACCCCAACAGACTAAGATAAAACAGAAATGCCACATGTGAACTTTTCTGCAATTTCAATTTTCCCTTCACATTATGGTAGAGCTTAATAGAAAAGCAAAGTCTTTGTCTTCCTACTGCTTATGGTTAAATTAAATTCTCCTCAGCAAAGAAGCCGACTTTCCAGGGATGCAGCTTGATCTATTGCAGTGCTATGGTTTCTCCATAAATGCAGAGGCCGGTGCGATGTCCTGTCTCATTCATCTGTGGATTTTGTCCTGAGTTCGAGTCCGTGTGAATGTCCAGCCATTCCCAAATAAACGTATAGATGGACTGGTGAGCCTTGCTGTGCTCTGTTTCTGTGTGGTCTCCTCTGATGCGTGGAAGCAAAACCTCTAGCATGGCTGAGGGTAATGGTAGCCGTATTCTGTGAAGCTTCAAGGTACAATATTCCTGCATTTCCCTTGACAGCCTGACATCATTTAGGGCTGGAGAGTATGTGGCTCGTGGAAGAGAGAAGGATCACATGTACCATGTGTTGAGCACCTCACTGATTTGGTCAGGTTTTTGGCATCCCATTGTTGGCAATGAATTTGGAGAACTGAAGTCCCAAGGCGGAGATCCTTCCCTCAGCTGAGTTCAGCAGTCACATGCACTCTCAGCAGCGGTGGTGTAAATCTTGAGCTGTTCCTCTGAAAACAAAGGAGTTGCACAAGGGTAACTTGAAGCGAGTAAAGCTTTGCTTGTGTTAGGACTTGTACACGGGACTCCTTGCCTTGAAAAGCAATAGTCCTACTGAGCCAAAGCAATAGAAAATAATAAGCCTAATAAGCCCCTGTAGTAACATGCATTCTTCTGAGGTCTGTGCAATACTGGTGCTTGGTGTAACAAAAGAGTGCCAACATTAAGACAGTTGCAATTTAAAAGCAGTTTGATGTCACTGTTACTACTCCTGCTAAGGGAAAGGAGTCCCATGAAACCTGTTCTTAGTAAGCACAAAATTTCGGATGCGTTAAGTGGAATCATATAACCTTTAACAGAAGCTGCTTGCTTCTACTCTTTAAGCATGAGCTGTTTCTATGTTCGTTCTTTCATTCTGTATACAGTCTTCCGTATTATTTTGCGAAGTTTGACTTCTCTGCTGCCTTTGTGCTTCTAAGATAGCACATGCCCTTTTTCTGTGTACACTCTGAGTTCAGCAGAGTTCTTCCTGAATGTCAAGGAAATGCAGAATTTCAGATCAATATTTGTTTGCTAAATGTTATTGAAGAACTCTCTTGGCTGTTCGTTTTGTTTCTTTTTTTTTTTGTTTCTTTTTTTTTCTTTTCTTTTTTTTTCTTTTGTGTTATTTTTCTTGAAAACTGAATCCAGTGGGACTGTATATTGTGTATTAAGTTTATTTAGTGCAATACGTCCTGATTCTCCTTTCACTGTGGTTGTAACTCAACTCCACTGAACCATTGCAGTTTCACTAACATAAAACTGAGAATCAGACCCATAAATTCTTTATTCGTTACACAAGAGCAGAAAGCACTTGGGACTGATAGACTTTTAATTGTTGCCTCCCTTCCACTTAATCATGGCCTAACTTGTTTAAAAGCATTTTAAAATTTAAAAACAGAGGAAAAAAAATCTAGTAGTGTACTTCCAAGATGAGACCTTATATTGACAGCCTTTGTCATACTGTGAAATTTTTGCCTAGTTAGAAAACATAAAAATAAGATTTGTAATGGAAAAGCTAACCAACATATAAGTGTAGCTGTAAGAAGTGAGTCACATTCATATAGTCTGACCTCCCTACCTGATTCTGAAATCATATATTTCATTAGAAAATGCAACTATAGCTGTTTTCTCTTTTTTTTTTTTTTTTTTTTTGGTTTGTTTGTTTGTTTGTTTGAGCTTAGCAAAGTACAGGAAGCTAATATTACTGTCTGTGTCCTCCAAACCGAAGCTGCCTTCAAGAAAAGTGGTACTTCAATGGAATAGACTGTTTTCATACTTTTAATGATGTGTTTGTTTTAATTTAGTTGTAAGTTCATGCTTCTTTAGGATTCATCTGAATCTTATCCCCCAGCTATATGTGTAATTCAGGCTTCCTGTTTTAAGGTCATTCTTAACTTAGAAAATTGTCATCATATTGCATATAAATATAAAGAGGGATTTTAAAATGTTCATGAGCTTAGTATAGTTCTTATTTAAAAAAACAGCTTCTGTGTACTTCCCATGTGGGAAGTCTGAATAAAATTTGTGTTAATATCGTTATACAACTCATAGCAATAGCTTGAGTGAAGCACAATATACCAACCATTCCTTGGGTTTGCTCATGAATTTTCTTTGTTCATCTGAATAATATATTTATTTTAACTTCTTAATTTATAGTTCCTATAGCATGTGCACATTAAAGTACAATCTATGAAACTGATAACTAACTTTTAGCTCAGCAAAACTCCATCAGTTGTAAATAGAAGCAGTTTGGGGTGGGAATATTTTGAGATTTTATTGTTTAACTGTAATCTCCACAGCATTTGAAACCACCCACTCAATTCCATAGGTGGGCTCCTCAGGACCCGAACCGGGTGCCAAATGTCCTTCACTGCTGTCGTGCAAGATGTTGGTTGCATTTACATGGCTAATCACACTCCAGTCACATCTACCATTTGCATTCTTGACCTGTAGGAGCATGCTGGGGTCTAGATTTAAGCTGAGCTTTAAAGCAGTGAGGATGGGAAATGGGACAGGCCAGCCACAAAGCTTGTGGTGCTTAGAGTCACTTTTAAACCTGCTTTTCACTTTGCAGGATAGACATGGCCTGGGTATTCAGCATGCTGTATAACATGCACAGATGACAGCCTGAGGACTGCGTGCATCACCTGGCATAAAGTCAATAGTCAGTCTGTGGTAAGTTACTAAGTCATAACTATAATTTAAGGCCACATGCTCTGGTGGACTTGTGGTTGTCTTCACTTGTGCCATCTACTCTAAAGCTGTAATCAAGATGACAAAGGCTCAGCTTGTTGTAAGGACAGCAGCTGGCTTTGAGGGTGGGCACCCATCTCAGTTCTCCTTGCAAAGGGCTGTGGAAACTTCTTGGTCTCGGCCTGAGAAGAGGGCAGGCAGGTGGGAAGAAAGGGGAGGGCAAAGCTGGTTTGGGTACGAGGACAGGAGGCAGCAGGGAGGCATTTTTTAAAAGCTGATCCATTGGCACTGTTGAAACCATCTCTGGCATGTTTTATTTGCAGTGGAGGAGCACTTTGTACTCTTAACTCTTCACCTGCTGTCTTTTCCTTCCATAATCCTAGATTATGTGTTGTCTGAGATTGGGACTCTCTTTCCTTTCTTTGTAAAGCACACAGCTGATGTGGCTATTCTGCCTGTTGTAGCCTGCCAGGTACTGCTGGATTACAAATAGTGAGCAGCAGAAAGAAGAACGGACAGTTATCGACATGATGCTTATAGGGCCACTGGCAGATTTGCTTCCTGCCATTTGAGTAACGGAATTGCAATTTTGAAATCAAGTATTATTTTCTGTAAGGAAGCATTGCTTTTCAAAATCCCCAGCACACCATTACCCGAATTCTGGCAAAACTCCAACAGACATCAAAGTTACTTTTTCCTTGATTCAGGTCTGCAGGATTGTGCTTTTAAGTATAAACATGTCATATTTACGTGGCCTAATTCCCAGAAGTGCTGAGCAGACCCATACTACATTGCCAACAAAGGGAGTGGAGAGAACTAGACAGCTTGAAATACAGTAGTTAATGAAATTATTCATGTTGCTTTTATAATTACATTTATAACTGCATCATCGTGATGTGATGTGTTGATTAGTATCCAGAGCAGTTCATATAATTAAACAGAGCATAGGGATTTAGCAGATTTACAGCAATACCATGCTACTGTTTCTGGCACATTTCTGTTCGCATCTGTTTGATGAATTGGGAGGTGACCACAGTGCGAGAACTGATGAAGAGGCAATGGCTTCCTTCCTTTGCAAGCTGGTGTGATCCTGTGTCTGCAAAGTGAATTTGCCACTGGAGCATAAGTGCGGTGGGTGGCTGGGTCTGGCACTTACTACTGAGCATTACCAAAAGGGTGCCTGTCGTCTTGGTGTAAATGCATCCGTGCATCTGTTTCTTTTTGCCGTAGATGTCTGCAAAGTTTGTAATGAGTCACTGCCACGCATTTGTATTCAGCAGCAGACTGCATCTGGAATGCACTGTAACACTTGGTCTGTCAAAGTATTAGATACGAGCAAATGCTCCGCATCGCTCAAAAGGGGGAACTTGTGCCTTGTCTCTGGTCCAGACTTCAGCTGTCCAATCATGAGCAAATGGCTTACCTTCTCTTTTGCCACATGCCAAATTACAATTGTATTGGGAAATATTGGCAGGACTATGTAGCATATGTAAAGTGCTTTGAATGTAGAGCTTAAATATTACAGTCATTAGAGAGTATTGACAAATGTTGTCTTTGGGCAACATGCATTTTCAATGAAGTTCTATGACAAAGACAGACAACAGCCACAGAAGTCTCTGCTAGTTCAGCCTAAATCCAGTTTCTGCTAGGGAAAAGGAGTGGCAACATCTTTTTAGGCTGAAGATTAGAAGAAGAGATCTGGTTTTCGAGATGGTCTGGCATATACAAACAAGACAATCTCATGAGCAGGTCAGACCTTAAGACCATCAACTTGGTAGCCTGTCTTTATTAATGGCTAGTACTAGATGATTCAGAGGTGTAAGAACAGATCTAATGGCGAGTAGTTTAGCAAACAAAAAAAAAAAATTACATGATCCAAAGGTGTAGTTTTACCTTTGTAATACTTTCCCTCCTGCTGTATTACTTATAATCTCCTTTCAGCTGTGTCATAAGGTGTATGCCTTTGTTAGGGATTCACGACTGACCAAATCCCACAGGTGTTGCCTGCTGGCAGGATGGAGAAGGGGGGAATGTACTGCCACAGCCATCTACAAGATGTTCTTAGGGTTTTGGAGAGAGTTCAAAGAATTGTGGCAAACTAATCAAGTGTCTAATCTGCATTTTATGTGAGCTCTTAAAAAAATTGTTCACAAATATAACTGTCTTGTAATAAACCTTACAGGTTTTGATAAAAACATATGCTTTAAGGCACTTCATATATGCATGTTACATGTTTTCGGACTGTATTCTTCTGAACCACATAGAAATATAAATTTTTGACACCTCCTTGATTTAGGTTCTACTTTTTACACTCACGGGTATTTGAACTCATGGATGTTTCAATTTTCTGATGTTTTCCTTCATGGTAAATTTGCATTCCTTTTCTGGAATATTCCTTCACATTCCCACTCATGAAATGTCTGCTATGTAATATTTATAACACAAGCACAGACACTTGTGCTAGTCTGCCAGCTTTATTGAGATGACTTGACCCTCTCATTGCTAGGTGTCAGTGTAAAAGTACACTTATTATTACACTTTATTGCACCAACAAAGACAAAGGTAATAAATTAATATTTTAGACTGAATTGTCTCTCTTTATAGGAAGATCTACTCTACAGTCTGTATACTTCACCTCAATATATATATATATTAATCTGTGGTAATGGTACAGAATAAAATTTATTCTGTGATTTTGAGAAATTATGGTTTAATTAAATTGATCTACTGAATGCTTTGAAGGTAGCTTGTATGAAATTTAAATATAGAATACGCTGTAGGATTCAGTTATTAAAAGAATATTATTGCATAGGATAAACATGATCCACCAATTTCTTTGATTTCTTCTAGCGTTATTATTATTTCAAAAAAAATTAAATCTGTTATTTTGAGGGAATCTTTCCTACTGTTTAGCAGATTAATGATCTTTATCATTTATGACATTATCAGTTCTGCATGCAATAGATAACATTTGCATAGATTCCTATACTAATATTGTACATCACTGCTGACTGACAGTACACCTCTTGCACATAATTTTTTGCAGCCTGACTCACAGATATCTTACCTGACAGCTTTCTAATTTCTAAGTGCTCATTTTTCATCTAAAGTCCTTTTTTCCCATACTGTTCTTTGCAAAAGAATACCAACAGCGCAATCCCTGTCTCTTACAGCATATAAGCTCTGGTATTTTTCCCAGTTTTTTTCCTGTACTACATGTGACAGAGGCAGTTTTTCACATTTAGCTGAGATAGTTTCACAGAGGATAGTATACAGCTAAGAAAAAACACTATGCTAATCTGAACTTCAGCAACAAGCCCAAGTGAAGGTTCTTTTTGTTTGTCTGTTCTTTGGGGTGGTTTTGGGGTGGTTTTGGGGTGTGTGTGTGTGTGAAGCTGGGTCAGAAGTTTCTTAAAAAGTTTAAAAATAAGGTTATGATGTAAAGACTCGCTAGGCGAGTTCACTATAGCTTTTTTTTTAAAGGAATGAAGTTTAGTATTACATAAAGCACACAGTGGTCTGTATGCAAGTGTAGTTATATCACCTTAAACTGTTGTTAGGAAATTAAATAGTTGAACTTGTATGAGAGACCTCCAGAGTGAAAACAAGTCTTGCAGAGAATGCTCCCACTGGCTGAAGACCTCTCACGTTTCCTTCTGGTGGGTAAAATAGTAGGTCTGTAGTGGCCCTGCTCATTGAAGTAAATGGGAAGTTCATTTAAAAGCCTCCCTGGCCTTCAGAAGATTCTCAGTGTTTCATTAGGCCAGTTTTTGCTGAGAGTGAAGACAGCAACTCTCATCTAGGACCATGGTCCAACAGGGTGGGCTGTGCCTGTCTCCCCAGTCATACTGGCAATAAAACTGTTGTAAAAACTGTGTGTTCGGATGGAGGTCAAACAGGCTGCATTCCAAGTAACTGGTTATTAGAAAACATTAAGAAGATTCTGAGGGCTGAATCAATTAAATTGTTTTTTTGGCTTTTTTCTTCAACGTGGAATCATAAAAAAACATTTTCAAATGGTTTGTTTTATGGTGTGTCTGATTCTCTGTGGTACTGTCTCTGGATATTCAGATTTTCTCTAACCATACTTTATTTATTTTGTTTCTAACATCCACTCATCATGCACTTCATTAACATGTTGAATCTCTGCCTGTTTTTAAAGTCCTTTTACTTCCTTTCTTAATTTGTCTATTTGTTCCTGTGCCTTCTGGAGTTATTTCCCTCCTCCTAGATCAGTCCCTTTTTTATGATGCTGTTGCCTCAAGTCTTGATTCTGCTTTGTTACAGTCTTCCAGCTTCAGTTTAGCTTCCATTTTTTCCTTCACTATGTTATTGTTTTGCATGTGTAAAAGTTGGCACATATTCCAGATTTCATTGCTAGTAAATTCTTAGATATCTTTCTCTTCTCTGATTTAAGTCGTAAGATCAATCAGCTTTCTACTGTTTGTCTTGTTTTCCTGCATGACTGTTGCTCATGAGTGGTTCTAACTGAGGTTTTCCTCATGTCTTGCCTGCAAATCTGTTTTGTCCATGGGAATGACCTCTCTTTCCTGATTCTAGGCTACTTTAGATAAACGTTGTACTTTATAGTAACAAATGAAGAAAGAAAAAGGGAAAAAAGATAGTCTTTATACTCTTCATATCACCAGAGATAAATAGAGCCCAATTTTAAATCTTAAGGCTTGTCCTGTTCAGCCTGGTTTTGTGCATACTCTTAGCATGCACACACTTTCTACATTTTTTCCATGCCTAGGAAACTCTTAAACGTGCAATTTCTGTAATTTGCCCGGTGTCCAATATACCTGAGAGCTATATTGAAAAGCTTTCTTTGTGACTACTACTGCAGAATTTAAATTTGGATCCTATAACTGTAGGGGTAATTTGTGGCTTTGCCATTAGCTTTTCCTTTTTATAGACAGTGAATCCTAAATGCCATGTGCCTCCCTAACTTTGTGATGCAATGAAGTGTGATTTGCCATTGTAGTTCTAGGCTTAAACCCATTCAGCTTCTGAGTCTTTGTGAACAACTTCATGGAGGTAAATATTGGGATTATGAGTCATAAAAATGCCATTTTATTTTCTGCATATATTGTGGTCAAGGAAGAATCAAAGTAATGTTTATAAAAGAACACCCTGGGAAAAGTTATACTGATTTTATCTAGCCTTTTTCATTTTTAATCTTAGTACTTTCTCTGCTAGACATAGATTTTTTTCCTCTTTTACTGTTTTCAGTAGCTTAAATTTACTCACCTTTGGTCACATCAAAGGTGGTTGCCATAACTGCTCTCTTAGGTTCCTGAACCTCCATGAAGATACTTGCTGTCATTCCTATAAAGGGGAAGAATAGAGAAATCAATTTTACCTTGATGGAAAATGGAAAAAAATACATTTTTCTCCTTCATCCTACTTTCAGGATGTTTTATTCAGCTTGCTTTTTTAGAGGTAGCGCTGTCTGACTTCTGAGTTTTGTGATTCTCTTTAGAACTTACTTCATGCTTGCAGTGCTCTTAATTTCTTTTCCTTAAGGTTTTGTTCATGTTTTCTCAGAAAAGAACTAAAAGCAATGATGAGTGTGTGCCATGGCAGTAAATGTTTGCTGAGGTATGGATATCAATCATATTTATTTCAACGGCTTCATTACAAATTTCACTTCAACTTCTGCATGATTAACCAGTACGCTTGATCATGATGATCCTGGATTTTCATGGTTTCATGTTTTAAGATAGTTTAAGACTGAAGTGTGAAATGGAGTTAACCCATTCCCAACATTCAAGAGCCACCTCTTGTTTTCCTCTCCCGGTGTGTTGACAGAATGGATAAAGCATATGTAGTCCATCAGTTTCCCCAGTGAGGGGCTGTGCTGCTGTTACCAGTGAGGCTTCAAGAGGGCTTCTGTAGCTGGGATAACAGAATCTCATTCTTCTTTTTTCCCCTATAACCTCCTTTCTTTACCTATGCGCAATGTGTGAATGAAAGAAAGAGGAAGGGAGAAGAAAGATTTTTCTAAATGTCAGCTATTAGGAAAGGAAATGGAACATAAGTCATCTATGTGATTTTGGGAAAAGGAATCTTTCAGTATATAATGTATATATATATTTATAGAATTATATAAATAAAGCTAGGTGTTAGCAATAATCAATGTCCACATACAAGTTCTTTTTTTTTTTAACATGGATCAGTCATGATTGAAACTATCCTGTTGCTTTTTCTACAAACATAAAAATCTGGAATATGGAAAAGATGACCTTTTTAGAATACACTGGCTGTATTCAAAGTTATTTTGATTTCTGACCACAATTTTTCTAAATCCTTTTTTATAGTTTTCAGGGCTGCATGTGTGTCTAAGGAAAGCATAAGCTGCTTCTAAGTTTTTAATCTGAGTCTGAAACGCATTTTTTGCACTAACATGTAGATGGGTATTTTTCAATTACCTTTCTCATGCAAAGTGAGTGCTACTCTAATGCACTGGGATTCCCCCTGTAGCAACTCTCCACTTTCAAGTTCCAGCTAGGGCGTCCTCCAAAAATGTACATGTGGCAATGTGTGTATGAGAAAATGCCAGGGTGTTATGGTTATAGCTGAACATACTGTATAAAATCACTACGTTACCCCACTATTCAGACAGGTTCTGGTCCACTAGCAGCTTGGGAATATTTAGGCGTAGGGTTGAAGGTTAGGTCTCTAAACAGTAGAAAGAGGCTTTTGCATGAGATATTTTGTAACTTAAATGCTGGCTCTCAACCTTTTTTGGCTGTTGCAAGATTCCAGCCCATCAGTGTTGTGTGGTGTTACCCTGGAACATAAAACAAAAGCTGGAGCTAACTAGCACAGCTCCTCAATCTATTGATGTTGTTTTGCTGTTTACACAGAACACCAGGTCTCTGGATAATGAGGATGATGGAGAGATGATAGCTTGATTATCCCGCTGCTGTGCTTTTGCTAGGAACTGATGAATCCTTCACACTTTTTACTATCTCAGGCCAGTGTTGCTGGGGAGGATGAGAAAAAGTCGTAAAGATGACATGTTTGCTGTCCTGTTCCCTGATGGGGCTCCAATGTATTACCTGGATCTAATTATCTCATCTCCAGTTGACAGAGAGGCTTCCATGGCATGCTTTCCATCACTGGGAGCCTCCGCCAAGCTTCCAGTGGGCTGTCTAATAGCTTGATATATTTTTGGACCTCCTGCTCATTGGATGAACAAGCTGAAGTAAATCATGTGTTGACCTCAAAGCATTTATAAACTGTAGAACATTATATTCTCATCAGAGCCATAGGGGCAGTAAACTACAGTTTCTCTGCTGTGAAACATGGTTTTGGTTATGCACTGTGTTACTAGGGTTGTACTTAAACAATAATATATCATTTGTGGCACATGTCGCCTTCTTTATTGAAAGGCAAAACAAAGAGTTGAGGACAAAAATCATTACTACTTTAGCAATTTTTCACAAAATGCTTTTGTTTTGTGCTTGACACACAGATGGGACATTGTACTGCAGTGCAAATGATGTATAGCAGCATGACAAATCTCATTTCCTTTATAAAACAAGAATCAGAATAGTGGATGAATTTGGGGAAATGGCGTTAACTTTTTTTTTTTTGTTAGTGTTAAAATTAAAATAAATAGGGGAATAAATACAAAATAAAATAAAAAAAGAGAGATCAACTCTGAGGGAAAAATTCCTCTCGGAAACTGTTTGAGCCCTTTAATTGTCTTGGCAGATATTGATTAAAGTGCTTAAATGAAAATATTGAAAACAATAAACTCACTTGTGTTAGAGCTTTTGTATCACCTTGATAGTGATAATCCATGACTGAGGAAGAAATTAACACAAGGCGTTACACAGAAACTGGACTGAGGAAACAGTAGAAGACCATTTCTGAGGAAAGCAAACTGTATTCTTAGCACTGCTTTTAATCACAGACTCTTTGGTGCTTCAACTGTGTTAAAGAATTATAAATGCTACTTCTCAGCCGTCTTGTTTCAGTTTAAGTCTGTATCACTGTGGTATATTACTGTCTGTTATGTCACACTGTGAAAGATGTCCAGTTCTTGGAGAAGTATTTTGGACTTGGTTTTGTTAGTGTGGCATAGCTTTGTCTTTTTCTTTTACTGTGGATTTGAAGGAAACATGCCCAAAATCTTTACTCTGCATCCAACCACTGAATTTTACATAATGTTTCCCTGTTTTTTCTTACTAAAGATTAATAAGAATTGAACGGCTGTAACATGAGAGAATCCAGCCCATGCACAAGGACCCCATATTGTGAAGTGTTGTACATACATGAAACAGAGCATAAATGAATGAGAAAATTTTCACTGTTTTCCCAAAACTTTGTATGAAAAGGTTTCACCTTAGTCTTCTTTCAGGTGCAGCTGAAATTTAGTCCTGTGGTCCTACAATACGTTAAAATTATTTTTGTTTAAGCAGGCACCGAGTTTTGCCATTTTCACAGTAGCAAAAGCTAAGGAACTGTTTAACTATTTGGCTTTGTTAATACAGAAATCCTCAGTCTGGACTGCTGTATCTAGATTTTAAACAATTAAAAGTTTGAGGTTGTTCACACCTCCCAGTCTGCGGATGGTGCATTAGAAAGATAAGGTCTGTCTGCAAAGTATGAGTCTGAACTTGAGCTGGGCTTTGAAGTCCTCTTTCCTCTCTGCTACCAAAATTTTGAAATATTACAAATTTCTGTGAAGCAGGTGAGGAAAAGATATCCATGCTAGATAAGAGGACAAAACCTAGGAAATTGTTCTATGAGCAATGAACTTGTGAAATCTGTTGTTAGCTCCTGTGTGGACTCTAGTATCTAACAGTGCAGTTGCTAACACTGCTGTCTTTGCCTTAGTCAAGGCACTTATTTGGTCTCTTTCCTCTATCCATTTACCCGTTTCCATGAAGTTTATTTGAATTCATTATATGTGGTTCTCTAATACATTCAAGTCTCTATTCTTTCTGGCAAATTCGGTTGGAATTAGCCTGCAGTACCTAAAGTTTTACAGACTCAGACATACACACACAAAAGAAGAATTGTATATGTGTGATTTCCCCAATCTAAAAGAATGCACTGTGTTTAGACAAGTAGAACCACGGGCTGCAGAGAGACGTGTTGTAATAACTTAGGAGCAATTTGTGAAGAAATATTAATTACATAAACCTTAGGTTCCATCAGTGTCTTGCTCCATCTTTTCCCCAATGTTGCTGTATTATAAACTGTGGGCACAAAGCTGGAGTAAAATGCTGGTGCCTGCTTTCCCTGCAAATTCGCATCACAAATCAAATAGTATGATGCTATTTAATTTGGCTACAAGCTTAGATATGAACTGTAATGATTTGCAGTATTTTTATTGTTTTGTGGTTAAGGGTATTTCCTTCTTTTATCTCCTCCTGTCTGTCTCTACTTATGTCACACAGAACTTGAATTTTCTTTTCAGCTGGTCTAAGTTGACAGACACAGCTTGGCTGACATCAACAGAGCTACAGTCACTTACATAAACTAAGGATATGGCCATGGATATGGAATCAGGGTGAGCCTAGGAAATGACAGCCTACTTGCAAGGAAATATCCAGGCCAGAGGACTTGTCTTGAAGTTAATAATTTCTGCTTGGCTCTGTAGCCCTGATAATATAATTTTTTTTGCTCCAAATGGTCTCCTTGTGAGCACGTTGGATAAAGCTGCTGAATTCATATTTACCAAGGTCTATTGAGTTCTTTTACTCAATATTTTACTCTCTCCAGGTTCTCCCAGGGTAGCAAGGTGCACACTACCCCTGCAGCCTGGCCTTGTACTGTATTTGGTCCCTGAAAGTCTCGAGATGTGAGATATATGAAAGAGGAACGCAGGGGTCATCACACATCTGGGACTTAGGCACACTCTGGACAGACTGTATTCACAACCCAGATCTTACCTGGATCTGATATTTAAATAGCCCTTGTGTAGGATACACAGTTAGAAATCTTTCTTTATGTACTAGGCAATAATAGCTTGAATATAAAAGATTTACTCCCCTGGATTGTAGGAAATATGCTTTTTCAGCATTTGTCTAACTGAATACTGCTTAACCTTTTCTTTGTCAAAACCAGCTTCCTGGATGTCTTCTGTGCCTATCTGTGGCACCTTCCCCTCCAGCAAGATGGAAGGCGTCTGACAAAAAGAAATCCCAGATGGAGAAACTCTGGTCCCTCTGCTGTTGCAGGTAGAAGCTATGAAAATGTTGTGCCATTAGGACATCCTACAAATCTAGAAAGACTCCTGGGATATTGCTGCTTCTGTCTTCTGCTAGCTTTCTGTGGGTAGTGGCTTTTGTTCTCCTTATGTAAACATCTAAACTAAATGAGATCAGCCTTCTCATGGACTGGGCTGCAGGATTTGTCCCCAAAACTGTTATTATCACCTTGGTTATAAAATTTTACTTCCTTAGATACTTGATTTTTTTTGTTTGTTTATTTGTTTTTTTTTTTTTTTGTATTTTAGTATTCAAAACTCTGACTATTACATTGAAGTATCTTGTTAAGGTGCTGTGTGGTTTTGGTTTTTGGTGGTGCTAATCCGTTCCTGTCAGGGAACTTCAGATAACGGAAACCTCAGACAAAGAAAAATTAGATTACCTATAATTGTATATTTGACAGCAGTTGGAGTGGTTGTAATCACATACATTAGCTGCTAAAATGCCTATCGGGGGTTTCAATTAGAAGGAGAATTCTGACAATAGTGTTGAGAAGGTGAGATCCCTAGGAGCCCAAAGCACAGAGAAGAAGCCAGTAGTAATTATATTTTGGACCCAGAGAAAGAGAAGGTGTCAGGCAAACAAATATGCTCCACAGAAGCTGTATCTGCTTTCTGTAGGAGGATGGAACAAGTTGAGACCAAGCCCTGTGATAACCATAAACTGCCAGCTGTGGCAAAAACTATACGAATTACAACTTGCTATGGCTCGTTGTACGTTGATGCATGGATAATAATTTCATGAGAACCAGTCTTCATTTGTTTTCCTTTTGATATACAGCTGCAAGTCTAAGCCAGGCTTGACTGCATAGGACATGCTAATATCCAACTATGCTCTAGGAATGGCTACAGAGCACTGAACCCCGAGCTGGCCCAGCTTCAAAATGAGCAGTATGTCAAGAGTGAGGTATATCTTTCTTTTCAATGACATGAAAACATGACTGGAAATTTCATTCTCTGGGCATCTGTGCCATGCCCTCCCCCTCTCCCTCATCGATCAGTCACAATGCATGTTTATTTGTGCGACAGCAAAGCAATCTGAAAGCAGACAACTAGGAAACGTGCTTAACGCATCAAATCTGAGAGTCTTTCAGAGCTGCTTCACCCATCTGTATTGATTCCTGTGTAATACTTGGATTCACTGTGTGAAGGACATGTAAAACGCTACAGGAAGGAGGTTTCTGAAAGCTGTTAAGATTTTATGTGTGCTGGCTACCTTGAGCCAGATGCCGAGTGAGTTGTCCGTAGCAGGGAATCCTTAGCGTAGCACTGTCATTGTTTTCACAGAACCTAAGGTGCGGGTGATACAGACATTGCCGAGTTTACGTGCCATCTCTTTCAAATGTCTGTCTGTCTGTCTGCCCTGCAGTACTATGGCTGCAGTTCCCCTAGGGAAGGTCCTTGAGGAAGATGAGCAGCACCTACAGTTACTGTGCTGGAGAGGCTGGAAGGCTGGCACTCTGCGGGAATAAGTTGAGGAGGGAGGATCCTGAGGGACGGCGGAAAGACAGCTTATCTGAGTCTTCAAGGCCGTCTCCTTTCTGGACAAGGGATGCTGGTGTCAGGCCCTGGGCCCCACTGTTGCGTGTGTGCTGTCTGCTTGAGTTTTACCTTAAAGAGAAAGGAACGCAAGGGGAAATTGCAAATGTCCTCGCACAAGCGCGCAAGGGAGGCCTTATGAGCCTGATTCTAGCACCTTTTGTCCCTCCACTCCACAACAGACCGGGTGGTTAGATCTTTATGTGAGCTTCTACTACCTGGCCCGCTTAACCTTCCAGCCCTTGTGGGCATTTTGTGTAATGTATGGCCCCTTCAGCCTCCTTCTGAATTGCTTTCTCTATCCCAATACTTGTTTCACATAATTTTCCTGCTGCTGCTTGAGGTTTTCCTTTGGAAATGAGTTGGTGTGTTATAGAGGGCAGGGTGAAAGGGAGATGAAAAATTAGTATCTTGGCATTTTTATTTTTTTTTTTTTAAGTCAAGTAACAATTACTTTCCACTAATAAGCTCTGCCAGACAGTGAATTCTCAAACCAATTACCTAATATGATAGCCCGATACTAATTTGTAGCCAACAGTTATTTATTGTATGCTCATTGTTGACAGTATCTTGCATACTCATTCACCAAAATGCTTCCATCCCCCCATGTCTCTGACATCCTGATCTGAAGTGCAATGACGAAAATCAGGTATGAGTTACTACCATTGTGCAATGAAAAGATGGTTTAACTAGAGAAATAATTTGAAGGTCAGGTGAAGTGAGATTTGGATTTTACAGTTCAAAAGGATTTTGAATGTCTTTTTATTATTCTGTGTGCAGTATTGCAAATGCTCTTAACTGGAGATGCAAATAATATGTAAAGTTTGGCTTGTGCTTCCTGGTTTTCCAACAAAAGCAATGGGTACACACAGAAATTCAGTAATTTAGCCTCTGGATTACTTCATCTGTGTTTGCTCATTACTTTATGAATGCAGATGTTAGAGATACGGTGCTAAGAAAAGAGCCCTTTGTCACCACCTGCTGTACACAGTACAATTTAAATGACATAGCGGGAAAAGCATATCAGGTTTCACTATAGAAAGGTGGGACAGTGCCACTCCTTTTCATGTGGAAGAATCAGATCATGGTCATCTTAAAGTCAGTAGCAGTTTTACTGAGTTAAGTCGTTCCAGGATTGGGCCTGAAGTGACCTGTTCCTCTAGCTCCTTTGAAGTTTGTAACAACGAACAGTCTGCCCAACATTGTGCTATTATGGGAGCTTATTCCAAAAAATTAACGCATAATGAAACGTACCCTTATATCTTCCACCTGCACCTCAGGTAAAACTAATTTGGATTTCAAGCCAAAGTAAACAGACATGTTTCACAATGTCATAAAAATCATCATGCATTAACATCTTTTTTTTACTGCTATTAAGTTTTATCTCACATGCAAGTTCTCTCCCTGCTCCTTGACTTTCATTCGCAATGTCTGTTTAGGCTACCAGCATTTGGGGCAATTTATGTCTTCTGTATATATAAAAGGCATAACATGATCTACAGGCACATGGTACCTACAACAGTATCTATTAGGGTTCTTTTACGTTAAACTAAGTATAGCCAGCCTCTGCCCTATGGAGCTAGTATTAAATGAAGGCTTTTGCTGAAGCCAGGAGGGAGGGAAGGGGAGGCGATTCAGGGAACAAGGGAGCAGTAACAGGGAGAGTGTCAGCACGTGCCAGGAAGCGAAGCAGTCGCTCTGGTCCAGCCACACGGATGCATGGGAGTGAATGGCCATGTGTGCCCACACCTTATATTTCAACCCTCAGGGTAGACAGCAGGAGTATTCTGGTCAATCTTAACTGCCTAGTCACAGTCCATCAAGTTAGCTGTAAAAACTTCTGTTTCAATTAAATATAAGCTCATTGTATTTTCACACAACAGTTAATAAAATAAAACTCATTAGGAATATAGCATTTAGACTAGAGCAAGTGATATTTTTTTAAATGTCACACTGAAAACCACATTTCCTTTAATCAGCATCTGCTCTGTGTTAGACTGCCTATAAAATCCGGTGCACTGTTGACAATAGGGGAAGATGAAAACAAACAAACAGGAAAACTACAAAAGACATGGTATTAACATCAAAGTGCAATAATCCTTCTCTTTCCTTGGCATTTGAAAAATGTTTTTATTTTTGACCCTAAACAATTTAACTTTCTTTCCGTCAATTTTGAATTTGGACAACAAGAGTGGAGGGATGATGGAAAGGAAGTAAAGCATTGCATGCGAATTGAAACACAAGATTAGGAGACAAAAAAAGGAGAGGATAATAAACCAGTTTGAATAAATTAAAGATTTTTTTGAAAGCAAATCATCTCTATCCTTTTGGAACACTAATTGTACAGAAAAGCTTGCAGGGACGGAAGTAGTGACATCTCCATGTAGTTTGTACTTTTACAAATAACATCAGTGTTTCTGTAGGAACTTAAAGATAAGTATTTAATATCAAGAAATGTATGAGAAAATTGTGAGAGTACACTGTGAAAAAAGGAAAGAATAGGCTCTGTGTGGCTTTTTTTCTTATCTAAGTATATAACTGTAGTTTATTGTTTGGTAAATATTAAATGTTGAGATAAAACTTGTATAGGTGACTGAGCATTACAATGGGCTAAATGCAAATGTTCATGAGTCTATTGTATTTAAGCAGTAAACTGCTAAATACCTGGGGTGAAAGAAGGGAGGGGACTTCCTTAAACATTAAACTAGTCCTTGAATATGGAGGATAATCACATCATCTCTAATCCCATTCATAAACACATCATGGTCCAGAGTTATAATCATTGTGGTTTTGTTCCCCCCTATTCCTATTAGCAAATATTTCACTGCTCTGATGGTCAGAAATCCTCTTGTAATTTCCAGCGTAATTGTGGCTGGTTTATACCTATTTGTTTTGTGTCAGTGCTGTCCTTCAACGTGAATAGCTTTCTTCCTCCCTGCTGCTTACCCCCCATACATTTATAGACAGCAATCATGGCGCCTCGTACCCTTTGTTCTGCTCCGTTAAACATGCAATGCTCCGTTGGTCTCCTCTAATAAAATAGGTGCTCCTTTCCTTCAATTGTTTCTGTTCAGTACCTACTCTTTAAACTAATCGATCTTAAACATGTTTGACCAAATGGGGCTTTGTGGCCCGTACGAGTCCCCCTGCACAAATGCTTAAACAAGGGCTGGGTTTTTTTTTTTCTACTTCTGGAAATACTGAACTTGATGCACCCTGGGATAATACTTACTGCTTTCAAGGACTCAGTGGTGACTAGGAGTCATCCCGAAATTGGGTGCTGCAACAGTTTCTTTCTCCTCCTTCATCTCCTCCGCCTGATGATCCCATAGTTTATGGGAAGAATCATCATCAGTATTTCCCAAAGGAGAGCAAACACATTTCTTCTGTTCAGAAGGTCAGCATCTAAGCAGCAGGCTGCCTGGTGTCCAGGCCCCTATTTCAGGATGGGATGACTTGTCCTCTGGAGATGCCCGTTGCATTGCTTTCTCTGTTGGCTGAGGTACTAAACTTTTAGATGTCCATCAGTAAGGTGGGACGAATGCTGCCAAGGTGCACACCACTGCCGTTTGAGCTGGCATCACATTTGTGTTGGTCATCAGTATCAAACAGTCTTCTTTTGTGTGACCACCTCTTCTGTGACAGCCGCTGCCTCCTGACTGTGTTATCAGCAGATTCATTAACATTTTCCTAATTACCGATCACTAGAGTTATTTCAACTGCTGAAGGCCCTGCATGAAATACAGGTCCTATATAATAAGATGTACAATTTCAACCCTGAGCTAAAGCCTATGGAATTGAGAAAAAGCTCCCACTGGCAAAAGATGCCAGTTTTGGTTTTGCAGGCAGCACTGCAAAATAGCAGACTTAACTGAAAAGAGGCTTTCTATTGTTAGTTTTTGATTTTGATGATGTGCCTGTTAGTGTTTTAACAAGAAATTCCCACAAAAAACTCATATGTACTATGGGTGAAAAGCCTTTCTCAGAGCAGGAATTAAGGACTAGTGCAGCTATGTATTTGTTTTCTATTTTAAACCCAAATGGACTATATTGGACTTTTCAGATTATGCCTATGGGAATAGCAGAAGCCACATGACTTGGCAAACAAATCTATATATATTAAATACATTTGTTGGGAATGTTTATGCTAGTTTTCTCTAAATGTTGTCTATTGATATTAGGATGTTCAAACTGTATAATGTGAAGTAGGAGATAAGAACAAACCCTTTCTAGCAGGCCATAGGAGGAAAAAAATCTTTAATTACCCATTATTTGATTCTACTGTATTCGTTACAAACTGTTAAAATGCTGTTCTAAGGGAGAAGTCATTGCTAGCTAGTACATATTCAAAATGGATACAAATCAGGTAGCCGAGCATGTCGCTGCTTTTCTGACAACCACTTGTGGCAGCGGGTACCAGAGGATTGTGTCTGTGTTAGTACCTTGCTAACGCCTGCTACAATCGCTGTTCAGGTGGTAACGCTTTGATCGGACATGTTATTTTATTTACTGTAAGAAATATAGAAGGATGCATGAGAGCTCTTAGGATCGGTCTCAGAAGTGGTTGCAAATGCTGTATGAACGCTCACCTGCGTAGTTCACACATCTTTGTGTGTATGAGTATGAATGCTTGCAGACCTACACACACCACTTGGTATGCCTGGTGGCATGCTGAACTGGACACACGAATACCAGAGAGTGAGGACTTGTCCCCCCATCACATCTCGGGCCCTACTTGCATGTTCTCTGTCCAAACAGCAAATCTGACCTGAAAAAGGGTGTTGCTTTGAGTAGGGTTTGGGCCAGATGCCCTCCAAAAGTCCCTTCCAACCTGAATTATAGTTCTATACGTCTATTTATTGCTGGATTTCTTTTACCTTTCTCTGAAGCACCTTGATGCTGTTTACTAAGGCAGAATATTGGACTAAATAGGTTTGAAATATCATCCATCCTGGCAAGTCCTGTATTTCCATGTGCAAACAGGATTTATTAGAAACTCAATACATATTGAATGTAGGTCTTTAGGGATCTCTTATTTACTTTGGGCAGGTAAATATTGAATTGTCATGAAAGGTATTTGACTCTATTTTGGAACATAAAACAGAGGAGGTTAATAGAACAAAGAGAAGAAATCAACACCAATGGTAAATGGTAACACACGTTACTGTATATCCCGTTCTGACTTCGCAAGCGGTGCATGTTTTGCATAGTTATACAAAGCAAACTTTGTAGTATCACAAGCCTCAAAGGGGTGAACAGGAGTTGGGAGGGTGCTTTTGTAATCTTGTCAAACTTGTGATTTCTTTTCCCTGCCAGTTATTTCAGTTATTTTTCTTTTCCTTTTGGAAAAATCTGCTAGTTTGGCCTCCTTTTTTCTCAGTCACACTCCAGATGAAATCCTGACTGTTGCAACTTTCATTGCTGATGTAAAATAACATTGGGAAGCTGATGCACTCTGCAGGGTTTCCCACAAGCTACTCCTATATAAGTAACAAGAGGAATGAGACTGGAAGGGGTGTCATAGTGTACAGCTGTCCCACACCACAGCTGGAGCCAATGGAACCAAGGTTTCATCCTGGTGCTGCAGTGAGTCATCTTTTTCACCCACTGGAGACACGTTAATGACATGCTCGTGGGAATATCAATGATTGTATATGTGAATGGTTGGCTGAAGTAGCATCTGTAAGATAGCTGTTGCCAAAATTGGATGATTTCTTGGTGATAGTTTTTCTTAAAACCTTATCCATGAGTTTTGGGGCTTTTTTGAGGAAGAAGAAAAGGTGACATTTCACTCTCTCACACAAGTTTTAATAAGTATCCTAGTGTCCTATGTCATATAAATATCTTTCTGAGAACACCTATCCTTGCTGGTAATATCATTAGAAGGACTAGAACAGCCTCTCACAAACTTTTTTGCAATGGATACTTCCATTCTATTTCAAGATAATGCATGCTGCAATTGCTGAAGATTTTAAATTTTTATTACATCTAAAGTAGATAAAGAGAATATGGAAAGTTTTGGATACAGTAAGAAATGTTATTTCTACAAGTCTGCAAGTCAGCAGAAATTGGTGTAGGAAGAATTCCATTGCACACTTTTCTTTCAGACCTTGAGATGTGCAAGCAAGTTTATACAATTATTACTGTCTCATGCAATATGTAATGTTACTTTTTAAGGTAGAAACTAATGGTGCTATTGTTGACAATATAACACTCCATATGAAACTGCACATATCTGTTGACCTGTGGTCTTTGTTTTTTATCTAAACTTTTCTTTTTTTTTTTTTTTTCAGTGAACTCTGCTCATTTAAAAATGTGCACAGGAAGGAAATGCTTGTTTTTACTGATTAAAATGTGTAGACTGTCTAAAAAGAAAAAACCTCCCTGACAGTGCCATTCTTTGCTCTCTCATCACAGCACAAAGAAACACTGTTATTTACCCTGGGAAACAGGTGACTGAACTTATAAAAATCACTACAGGACAAGATGTATTGAGGCCTGGCACAGAATGACAAATTCTGGCGGGGTTTGCCAAGAAGAGACATATTGATTTTTAAATGATTAATAAGGAGAATATAATTGTATTTCATTAAGATGGATGGGATTTCATTTAGTCTGTCTTCTCCTTTTCCACTTCAGATGCGAAAGGAAATCAAGTCATCATCAATGGCACCTTGTGTTAGCCTGCCATGGAAACGAGGTCATTGATTGAGTAAAAGAAGTTTCTGAGAGGCTTGCCTAGTCTTTAATGGAGTTACTAACATAGATATCATGGCAAAGATAACAGCACTAACTTTCTCTCATTATTTTAAGAACAACCAGGACTACGAAGACATTGATAACATCTTTGTTCTGGACTTCGATGCTTTTCAAGTTGCATATTATCCCAAATAAATTGAGTCGGGCATACAAATACGCAGGATTTCTCATTTGTTTTTATAAAGTCACTTGAAGCCATTCCACTGTCTAAGCCTGAGGGACCGATAGGCTGAAAAAGGGAGGAGTTCAAAATCCTATAATCGGGATGTGTTCTTGGAATCCTTATCAAGAAAATGAATGTATTCTCAATCATAAGTATGTAATTAACTTTTCTGTGGATTTCTATGGGTTTTAGGATTGTGGTTAAATTAAACCTATGCTTCCACCACCACCTGAAATTGAGGGCTTTGTGAAGGAAGATGTTCCATTTTAGACCATCTTTTCAAGCAATAACTTAACAAATAGAAGATGAGGGACTTTTTATCTCTTGTTTTCCAGTGTGTACCCAGGATGCTAACTCACATTATTCTGACTGGCTGTTGCCTTTACTTTTCCTGTATACATCCAGCTTCTTTCCAGAAGTTTTTACTCTAGTTGTAGGGATTATTCAACTGCTCACGTCAGTGGCTAAACTGCCTGAGTATGGCATGTTAAGTAAACTGATTTTCATTACATTGCCAGTTTCTGTTTCCCAGCATTTTATAAGCTCTTGTGTCATCAATTGCATTGTTCCTGCAGTTGAGGAGTTTTCAGTCAGAGCCTCCAGATAAAATATCGAAGAGATTTTAGCAATGGGTAAGCCTAAATGAGAGATATTGGGTATTAATTAGCAAAAGGTGAAAGAATATATTTTTTAAGGAATTAATAGGGAATGGAAGGAAGATAGAATGAAAGATTAAGAACACTTAAAGATGATAATCACATTCATACAAGGAATACATGTTCCTACTAAATTAACAAACATATTACAGTGCAGTGCTGAATTTTCGTATTATTTTGGATTCAGTTAAAGACAGGAAGGACATCACTCTATTTCCGCAGACAGAGGAAGTTGGGTTTTTCAGTTCAACCACCATGATGGTGGATGGAGATGGAGGGGTACAGCCATGGATGATTAATTAAAAACTGATAAAACAAAAAATCAGTTTTGGATTGAACAGGTGGAGAACAGATTTTCAAGTATCATAGATGAGTTAATTATATTATCTCAGAGCATGCATTCAGGCACTGTAAACTGCAGTTTAAAACTACAGTTGAAAACATGCAGCATGTTATCAAGACCATTCTTCTGGGAAGAAAACTGAGACAATGAAGTGGAGTGAATTATGTTCTGAGGCAGGTCAGGAAGGATCCGTGAGTTTGTTCCTTGAGCTAGACATTCATTTACTGTCAGACTTTGAACAAATCACTTAGGAGTCATACTAGAATGGAGATGTTGGTATTTAAGTGTTTCCTGTGAGAATTCAACAAGTTTTTTTGTATAGTTTCCTGTAAGAGTCAGTTACTCTATCCATCCTGGAAAGTGGAGACACAAAAGTATGCACATGTGCGTTAGCTGATAACGGAGAATGGGGGGAACTTCTGTTTTGCATATGCTAGGCTTTTTGCTTCTACAGAGGCTGAGGAGAACAAGATGCTCTCAGGATGTGCAAATAAGGGGGAGCTGGAGGAATATGGGGTGTGAAATGCAGTCCACAAGCTTTTTCTTTATCTATGGAGATACTGG
Organism: Buteo buteo; assembly: GCF_964188355.1. Taxonomy (NCBI): domain Eukaryota; kingdom Metazoa; phylum Chordata; class Aves; order Accipitriformes; family Accipitridae; genus Buteo; species Buteo buteo. Next base: position 11,245,161 of record NC_134190.1, on the reverse strand, counting down.
TTTTGAAAGAAAGTGAGAAAACTGTTTTAATGAAGCTCTCAGCCTCTGCTGGTGGAGATTGCATAGTGATCTCATCCTCCCAGTTGAAATATTTACTGTCCCTGAAACTGCAGTTTCAAAGGTAGGCAAAGTTACTTTATCTCTCCCAGCTTGTGACGAGCTCAGCTTCTTCCAGATTGCTAACTAGAGCTGACAGCCCAGGCCTGTAGAACTGAAACAATCTTCAATGTGCGCAGCTGTAAAATGACTTCTATTGCATTTTGTAACACAAGCAGTTTCAGCCTCGCATCCCTGCACTGCTATGTCCATCTGCTTGTGTTAAGTACCCAGGAGATGACTCTGCTGGTATAGAATGTGGTACGATTCTCTGATGGGGGCATTTGTTAACTGATGTTCTGCTGGATAAAAGGAGATATATGCATTTCAAATGTTATTACGGAATATGCTGATTCACTAAGACATGACTTATCCTGACAGGTTTCTAATGAAACATCAGAAAAGGAACAAATCATGGCAACTAGAGAAAGGAATGGTAATGTGGTTTTGATCCTGGAGTTGACTACAGCAGATAAGAAATTTTCTAACAAAAATGTCTTTCAAAAGAAAAATGTGGGCTAACAAACCCCCTAAATTTGGGGTAATAAATACACTGTTTTCTTTGGAAGTGTCTCATTTTAAGCAGAAATTCTACTAACAGAGAGACACATTCATTCTAAAATAATGCATACATTGTCTGTTAAATGCAGTCTAGGATGCGATGAGGTTTTGTATCTGTCTACTGAATCAAGCAGGAAAGGTCCTGGAATCTGGGTCTCCTGTCTCCCAAGTTAGTGGCTGTTCTGGGGCAGTGAAGGTAGTTTCTCACTTGTCTTGCATGAAAGGATGGAATAATTTTTAAGACTCAAAAAACTTTTGTGGTATGGGAAAAACATCTAAGACCTCACTTTGCTAAAGATATAATCTCTGGTTTTGCCTCAAATTCTTTGTGATGGTCAGCAAGTCATCTCTCACTGTATTAATTCTTTTTCTAAGAAAGATCCGGTACTGTTCTCTTACTTCATCTTATCTGTATGGACACTATTCCTATAAAAATTTATGACAGTATGTTGAATCCAGACCAGTGGTAAAGATAATCATCACCTAATTTTTTTTTGTTCTGTTAAATCCTTTATTCTTGCTTTTCCCCCTTTTCCTTTCTTTCCTTATGAAGTCTATGAATATGCATTCCGGTCTTCTCTGTTTTGTTTAGAGATGCCTTGGCAATGTCTGAGATGATTTCTCATGGGTTCTAACATCAAAACTGAAGGGATGAAGAAATTAGATATTTAACAAAGTCTTCATTTGTTCTGTAAAGTTAATTAGTCACTCTTGACCGTCAGACTAGATTAAAATTAAATATGGGTCAATTAACACTTGTAACTTTTGTTAGCTTCATTTCTGATCAATCACGCTGAAATTATCACTGAAAGTCACAGGTTTATTTCAGTGGAAACTAAGATGCAGAATTAGCCTTCTCATTTTTACTAAAATCACTTTTTTTTTTCAGAGTTTAAATCTGTTAATCCTTTTTTACTTTGGTAGGGTAACATAGGGGGCAGAAATGTAGTAATTATCACAGAAGAATCATACCTTTTTATCTTATAGTATGTATTAATAGCTTTGTTTTCTAAGCATTTCTTAAACTTAGCGGTTAATACACTACCCTGCCCAAACTTTATTGTCTGCACAAATCACATACATTAGCATTTAGTATTGTACTGCTACAGTTATCAAATTTTGGAATTAAATCTTGCACTTGGTTCTTAACATTGAGTAATGGGCTGTACTTTAACAAAAAAGATCATATCCTTGTGCTTTGCTTGTAACCAACAAGTTTGATCCTTACCTTCTTTCTGGGTGACCAGATGCCTTCTATTTATTGGTTCACTCAGAGTACAGTGCCTTTACACCAAGCAAACTTCTCAGGTCTAACGTTTTCCTTCCTCCTATTTATGCCAAGCTGAAAGTCAGGATGAGGTCTCATTTCACTTTATTAGGAAAACACAGTGCAACATCTGACATTCGCCAACTCATCACTTTCTGTTTTCACCTTCAGAGCTTGTGGGATGTTACCGTTATTGCACTGGTTATCATGGAGCCCGCTAATTAAGGAAAGCTTTCAAGTTGTGAATGTAATGTAAAACCAAACAAACAGACAGAAGACAAACCAAACCAACCCACTGTTTCAGGTTAGAAATTATTTTCAATGTTTATATTACATATTACATTTTTTCTTTGAATGCTGCTCTGGTTTCCCCACCATTTTTTCCATCCTCCCTTTCAGTCCATAATTTATTTTTATTGGTTACAGTAAGACTGCAGGCTTTTCTACAGCTGAGCACAGCTGCTAATGTTTTGCTATTGATTCCACATGTTAGCTCAAAAGTGTATAATAATCTGTTTTAATCGTTGCCTTTGGCTTTTCCTCTTCCCACTCTGAGAAGTGCCCTCTGCCTCTGGCCTGGCACGGCCATAACCAGAAACTGATCCTAATTACATCAAACCACTCTCTGCCAAAATGCCCAAATATCCGTAACGTGTTTGAATAACAACTGTTGGGAGACATAACTCCATCCAGCTCCCTGGAAAATGCTTCAAATTATCAACTGTAGATGTGCTGACAGGAAGAAAATCTTGTGGGCATGGTAGGAGGCTAAGCTACCTCTGGCCCGAAAGGGAATACCTCAGCACTACAAATGTAATGCTATTTAAGTCCCCCCCTTCAAATCCCTGCAGCTCTGAGGAAGCTCCAAATTATAACAGGACTCCTAAGGGAACAGCACATAATCAGCCCTGCTGAAAACATGTTGAATAGCGCTAAATAAATCCCAGGTCTAATTATGTTACTGAGACTGCATGGGGACTGCACATCTGGAAGTCCCCCCAAAAAAGTCCTATGGTAGTCGCAGCGAAGCGCAGTCAGCTACACCGGCGTCCGTGGTAGCTCAGCAGCCATCTCCAGGAAGGAGCTGTGAGAGTCCCCTCACAGCGCAGGAGTAGCCCACATTAAATCACTGCTTATTTAATCTGTCAGACTCCTCTCCTTCGGTCTAGGGGCCATCTGCCCAGGCTGGCGTGAGGACCAGAGCCGTGGCATCGGTTGGGAATGACTCCCGCCCTGCTGCTGGGGCGCAGAGCCTTCAGCCGCTCCCCCAAACAAAGCCAATCCTTGCCCAAGCATTCCGTATATAGGAGTGATAGAAGCAACTTGGGGTTTTGTTGAAGTAAATGAGAGCTTTGCCACTGGCTTCTCCGGGGCTGTGTTTTGACCACAGTGCCTCATGACACCAGCAAGCATTGGGAGAATTTGCACAAAATCCTCAGGAACCTCCAAAATCCTTTCTAGGGAAAATGACAGCTTTTTTCCTCAGGAGGTATAGTTCCTTATCCTGACGTGAGCGGCACCTTTCTGAGAAGCCCTTGCTGCTACTGTTGTGATTTTCAGGTGCAAACATGTACTACCTGGTACAGACCTCGCTACTGGGAGCTGACTTAGACTATATGGCAGGTCTGAAAATAAAGCCTCTGGTTTAGGCTCCCGAATTTTCTTACGCTTCTTTGGTTTTCATCAATGATCCTGAAGAAAAATACCAGTGGACACGTATCACCCATAACTAGAAAAAGCTATTTAAAGCTATTTGCATTCCTCTCTATTTTTGTTATGTTCTGCTTCTGTTATTTGATTAGTTGGCTGTCAGAGAAGAAGATGACATACTAATTACTTTTGTAATTGTTATACCGGTATAGTGCTGATAGTCAATATTACTGTGGTCTGCAGTCAGATTTCTGTATTGTTACATATTACTATGCATCAGTGATTCTTGATGATATATGAAGTGAATATTACTGGTTTTTTTTTTAACTTCCTAAGGAGTCCTGGAAGCACCCTGAGAATGTGAGTGCTAATTATGCAGACCACGGAGACAAGTTCTTTCCTCTTTGCTGAAATATATCCATTAGAAAACAGTAGAAACTAGAAAATTTTGGATGGTCAATAGTAGCTCTGTTTAGTGTTTAGAAGAGCTTGTGGAGAGTATTAAGTATTGCTAAAACTTATGGGAGAAAAGACATTTAAATTCCTCTGTTCTGTGGGATACATATAGCTATTCTTTGATAAAATGCCCCTTTAATGTTGTGCATAAGAAATCAAGTCTTTCCTTTGAAGTCAGAAGGAAAAAGTAAGGACTTAAATTTTCTCTTCTCTGATTGCCCCCAAATTTAGATTAGAACTTAGAACTTTATTAAAAAGAGGATTTTAGTTTCTCAGGTTTTCTTTTTCCATGTGCATGTGTTTGTGGCTCATTGAATCTAAATATATTTCTGTTCCCTTTCTTTAATCTGTAATTCTACGCCCAGTATTAAGACTAATTTAACTTTTGTTTCAAAACATCGGATTTTAGCAAGACTGTACAAGTAAATTTCTATGAAAAAATGACCTGGATGTCTTCCCTACTTCTGTCACCACTTTCAGTGATGTTATATTGGTATGCATTTGATAACAAAGAGATGTAAATTCTATTTGTTAAGTTGTGCTCAGTAAACACTCTAATGATCGACACCATTCTTCATTAATTCTGTCTAATTGCATGTTCCATAGCATTAGTACAAACCACAGGTCTCACAGAACACTAAAAGCTTCTTGATTTGTATTCTGTACTCTCCAAAAAAATTGCGCTACACAAAATGCATCTCTTCTTTCACCTGTGGAGTGCTGATACCATGTCATGCTCTTCTCCTTGAAGCAGTTCTTGGGCAACAAGTGAAAAAAGCAAGCTGGACCTTTTGAGTCTCCTTTCTCCTGAAAGTCCAGTGATGCCTGCAATGCCTTTGCTGTTGATATTTTCTCCATTTCTGTCTGCATTGTGTGTCTGACTGAGCAACGAAACCGCTGAGTCCTTCTCAGAAATGAAATTTCCAAGTGGAAACCTCTGAGGCCTTCACAATTTCTCTCATGGCTAGTTTTACTGATGAAAGCCATGGATATAACTGTGGTGCAGCAGCGCACTAAGGCCCCCAAGAAATTCAGAGTTGCTCAGTGATAGTCACTGCTCAAATACCCAGTGAGAAGGAGAGTGGCTCGGGTGAAACTAGATGTGCACAGTAATGTCCAAATCTTTCACAGCGCTGCTGACCAGCAAGAGTTACAGTACAAGCAGGTATTGCAATGCTCTTAAACCTTTTAAGCAAGGGACGGGGTAGTGTTTGGGGCTGTAACTGTGGGTATGTCTTTCCTTCTCCTTGCTGATGCTCTGTATCACAGCCAAACTGGACCAAGGGAAAGCCACAGCACTGCCCTTGCAGGTTGTCTCCTCGGAGACCTGGACAGAGGCACGGAAACTCTCCTCCTCCTTCAGCGTGATGGGGCACAGGCTCCTCATCCCCCTGGGCTTCTGCAGAACTGGTGTTTTTGGCGTCATGTGCCGTTTCTCTCCTGGCATCTAAAACGAGTTAGGGGATGGTGACAAGGGTACAGAGCTGCTTCTGCCCGAGGAACTCCGAGGTAAGCCAGGGCACTTCAATCCAGGTTGGAGAGGCGAGTGGGGAGAGACATGGGTGAATACAGATCTGCCTAACTCGTGGAAAATTTAGGAGGTATTAGATGAAGCCAGAGTGGCTGGTTCAGAAAAAAACAAAAATCAGTGTTTCTTCACAAAAGGCACAGCAATGCACTGAAACTGCCTGTTGCAGGGTGCTGCGAATGCTAATGTTAGCATGTGTTCAGGAACGGAGCAAGTTTGTAGATGAAAAGCATGATGATTGCGGCAGACACAGAAACCTGTTGAACTGCAGATTGATAAAAGCTGGGAGAGCATTTGGGGAAAGTACCTTTATATACAGCTTTTCCTATTACAGTCTTCCCTCAGCATCCACTTTTGGCCATTGTCAGGTACAGGATGCTGGGCTAAACAGACCTGTGGTCTGACCCAGTCCGGCTGCTCTTAGGCTCTTGTGTTACCATGCTTTCATACAAATATCTTAAATCACAGAAGGTCCACAGGATATCTGTGGACTTGCTCAGAGAAGAAACCAACAGTGTTTCTTTTCAAAACTGATCTGCTCACCAGTGTGGCTTGTGCCACAAACCAGTTGCTTTCCCAGGCTGACAACTTCTCACCATTTCCAACGCTCTTGCCAGGGTCCAGGCTATCAGAAAGGGCCTCATGCTGCTATCCACTTTGTTAAAGAGAAGTTGGTTTTATATTTAGTGGTGCATGCAGTATACAGATGAAACAAATCACTCCTATAAACTCAGCAAGATGAATAGATCCTGTTGAAAACTAGCAAAGGCGGCTGAATGCAAGATTAATATGCAGTCCCAAGTTATGCTTCCCACAACTTTTATTGATCATTTGGAAAGTAAAAAACCCCTCATGATTCCTTATATAAGTCAGCCTGAAAATCTTGTGCTAGCGTTCTTAAAAGAAGAAAATAATTTGTCTGAGAGGAGAGCTCTTTGACTTGTTTCTGTTTGAGGGGCGAGAGGTTTGAAAGCTTCCTGTCATCACTTTAGTGTTGTTTACCAATGAATTCTCAAAATAAGTAAAGAATTCACAAATAAAAGAGGTGTGCTGTTTAGAGGCTTCTCCATGCTAGAAGGTCAGCCTGGGCAATAGGAAAGGACCTGCGATCTTTTGGTTTCTCCTACTTTTGGCTGCGAGGCTGACTTGTAACTACAAACAGGTGACTCTCGCTGTGCCTATTGTAAAGGTGGGACAGTAAATGTCTCTGTTCTGACGATTTGATAGGGAATTGACATCAAGAAGTGCTTCAGAGTTCAGGGGCTGGGTGAGGGATAGACTGTAAGCATGCGGTATGTTATGTGATGCTCAGTCCCTCTGTTTCCCCTCTTTTGTACTTAGAGGAAAAGTGACCATCTAATCCTACATCATTTCCCCAGCTGCTTTGTAGATGACCTTGTTGAAGAGATGTGCTTTCTGGGTTAGGGGGGGCTTCTTATCTGTCAGAAATCTTACAACAGGATGTAAATTTTCTAATTTACCCAGAACAGAGAACCACAATGTCTTCTCTCCTTTCTCAACCAATAGGTGCAGTTATCATTAATTTGCTAGTCTTAATTATGTTTTTTTCTTTTATTATTATGAATGCCTTCAAAATCATTACTGCCTGGCTGCAAAGGGAAAGTTCTGACCAAAATATGAATCTATAGCACGTCATCTAAAGGATGTGAAAAATTATATCCTATAAGGTCCAATGCTTTGTATTGATCTTACAGAAGAGACAAATCTCATGGGTCAAAGTTGAAGTGGTATGGACAAGCAAAATCAATAATAATTTTAAAAATAGGCATTTTTTTCCTTTTCTTTTACTAATTCATGAAAAAAATACAAGAGCACCATAAGACTTGCACATTATTGATGTTTTACAGATTGCTACAGGTTTTTTTTTAATTAATTATGTTTTGGAAAATATTTTTTGCCAACATCCAGGTGGCAAAAAGGTATTTTCAGAGCTGAAATCAAGCATTTCTATCAGAATAGAGCTATCAGAACAGATGTGGCATAGCTAGTACAAGGTTTTTTGATACCTCGAACACATAAAATATTATAGCCTGCCTTCTTTCTTCAGTAACAGTCAGAATTGCCTGTGACAGGATAGAAGGACCTCTGACACCCTGTGGTGAACGTCACTGGGTAGTTTCTGACTTCAGTTGTTCCTGTCTCCCCGTGCCCTTCCCTGTGTCCTCCAAAGGCAAAAGCAGAAGGTAACAAGTATCTGTGCCCTAGCTGACCCGTTTTCAATCTGGTATAGTAATACAGTCCCATCTTCATCACCATGTTAAGTAAAATTAGCTGAACGAATATATTCTTTTGTGCTCATGCTCCTGGGACAGTAAGTCCTAGTGGGGAAGGAGTCTTCCTAGCCAGGTAGGCTGCTGGAGGTGGTAACCTTTTAAGCAGTAACTGCCAGAAGTTTTCGGAGATGATGTCTATGAAAAATGATTTTGGCTGCCACAGACCTGCCCATATTTTCTGGCTACCTGCACTGACTCTTATTTACTGAACCTTAGTCTTTTTAGACATGGAAAGATCTAGATTTTTCTTTGTTTTATGCAAATAAAAACAGATCCTCTGAGCTGGAATTTTTTGAAAGCTTTCCCTCACTGAATTAATGGTAGCAGATTTAGAGTAAAGCTGATTGCTTGGGAAATCTTGCAATCACTGAGGCTCTTGATCAGGTGTTTGGCCACTGGGTATGGGATAGGAGGCATGCTGTCCTATCTGCCCTTAAACAGAGTCAAAATCTAGGAGAAATCTCCTTGGTTGAAATTATTCCAGAGCTTCACTGACTCTTGGAGGCTGGTTTCCATTTGATCTAGCATTATTTCAGGTTTCAGCAGGAAAATTTCATGCAGCTTTACCCTGTTACCCCCTCTTTGCCAGCACACAGAAATTTAGTTTAGAGCTGCTTAGCTTTTTTGTTTTTTCTCTTAGGAAAATCAGGCTGTTGTGGATTTCTGCCATGTACAAATAAACCTTCTCTACAAATTAAAGAGGCCCCTCAGTAGTGATTTCCATGACACCCACTCATCAGTGTCCACCTTCTTTAATACCTATGTGCTGGCATGATCATATTAGTGTCTTTGTTGATGACTAAAACGGAGGCTATCATTCTACTACATATGCCAGAAATAAATTTCTGTTGGCGGGCACCCTGGAGACTGAGATCATTCATTTAAAAAAAATAAAATACAATTATAAACCAGATTTGAATTATTTTGTTAAAGAGCTCAGGAAAATGCTTCTTTTTAATCTTCCTTCTTTCCGTAAGTACTTCTAGTATTTTGCTTCTTCCTGTGTCTTGTGTTGTGGCCTCTTGCTTGAAGAGAATAAAAATGGACGTAGACCAAGATGGCTTTTTCATTGGCAAAATTTCAGCATTCTGTTAAATATTGTTATTATTTAAAGGCCTCAAAATGTGCTCTGTACGGAATAGACCAGTGGGGAAAATGTCACCCCTAACTGTTTTTGGCTGCTGCTAAGAACCTATTGCAAAGAGCATGCCTTGTGTGCCTTTGTATAGGATAACTTGCTAACCAGAGACCACGTGCGTGGGGCTGGGGACAGGGGAGGAGAATCCCACACGCCTAATTATAGCCTTTAGTATTACACAGCATTTAGCAACCATTAAACAAACAATTGTTTAATTTCAAAGCTCTTCTAATTGAACATTAGTCACACACTCTCCCTTGCCCTCTATTTGCTGTGTTAAAAATCACAACCCTAAAAGAGCTTACTTGAAAGATTCCATAATTAAGCAGCCACTTAGTCCAGGAACATCAACATCCTTCTTTCCCAGGGACAGCAGACGTGCCTTTGGGTGAAGGGTTACACCAATGCAGCTAGTGGCAGAATCCAACAGAAAGTATATACAAAACTCCATCTACAAGCATTTAAAAAGTGCGGTGGGAAGTGGATGGAAGGAGTGTAAGAGAGCAGATTGAAGTGGAGAAAGAAAAACAATAGGTACAAATTTCTACCAGTTTCCTCAGGCATCCATAGCAGCTGCTTAATGATACATGTATCATTATATCTTGGAGTAGTTGGAGGGCAGAAGCAGACTTGATTACACTACAGACAATTGTTTCACAATAATTCTGGGCCATTTTTCATTAGCTGTCTTCCCTCACAGCAAAACAAGGGATAATTTTTAAAAAAAAAAAATCTTATACCTCTAGAAGGTTGTCCAACAGTTAAAGATTTTTAATAATTCATCATGCGAAACATCTTGAGCTAAATACTATATTTCCCAGCAATAACAACAAAAGATAAATGAAAGGAGCTGAGGTTAACTTGCTCTGATAGAAACAAAAGGGTAAATAAAAAGAATGATGCTATCACTTTTCCATGATTTATCAGTACATTTTTATTACACCCTCCGCTTTGACATGTTTTGTCACTCAGTCTGTTGAGCCAAACCAGTTCATTCCAAGCAAGCTGATTAAGTAACTGATTAAAACAAAGCAGCAGATTTGTCTGCCTATAATCATTTACCATCACACAAGCAATAGGTGGCAGGCCTTATTGGTGAGTGCAGCTGCTGACATTACCTTTTAGGAAAGATAAGGACTTTTGGTTTTGATGACCTGGCCTAGCTCATCAGGTCACAAGGTGATATGACCGTAGTGGTGCAAGCAATGACTTTTATGGCCGTTGCTATCTTTTCTTGCTTTTGAAACAACTTTAACAAGAGATGACTCATTCATAGTAACATTTAAATGTGGGGCTCCTGACTTCGTTAGGTGGACTTAATGTGTTCAGCTATGAGCAAGGAGCAATTTATAGGAGGAGAAGCCTTGTTACTTATTTTAGGTCTGCTTCCCAAGACACACAGTGATTGCTCCTCAGGGCGAGTAAAGGTGACTAAGGCCTAAGTCCAGGCTCTGAAGGTCCTGAAAATTATATGGCCTAAAATTGTGAGTGCTGTTCAATGGCAGCTTGTTTAGAGGACTTCTTCAGGTAGAAATGAGGAGGTCATGGGAGCTGAAGTGCAAGGAGCCATTTCAACTGGTAACAACAGTTGCTTGCTACCCTAAGGATGGGCAGCACCTTCTACAGGAGTCAGAGCTGGGGTACAAAGTTGAAGTGAAAGACCTGCTGCTACAGACTTGCTGTTCATGCTGCCGAGAGGAAGGCAAAGTTGTTAGTGACTGCAGGTTCCCTGCAGAAATAGCTTCTGTCTTCTGACCTCTCTCTCAGGCGTGAGAGCCAGCTTGGCTTTCCAGCACCCGGTGATGGTCTGCGTCATTTGGCATTTGTTCCTAAAGCCTGTTTTGCGTGCCTGAGGATGCAGCTGGATCCCTAGGATTTACCAAAGCGTATTACAGAAGTGAAATGAATGGGAGAGTAAAGAGATTTAAACCAACATCTATGGTTTTGAATACACTATGAGGGGTCTATCTGCCTGCCTGCCGTGGCATGGGCTTAGCCACAACAGGCTCTTCCTGCAAGATGTTTTGAATACAGCTGTGATGACTTAATGCACTAGCTCTCTGCCTTTTTGAAATGCCTAGACTTGGGAAGTTAAAACAAGAGGCCACTGCTGTTCAGCATCCCAGTGTGGGACATCCTTATAGGCAATAATGTGTCCCAGGAGCTCTGTTTCCAAGACCTGGTTTTGTGAGCAAAATAACATGAAGCAGCTGCCTCAAATGGCATAAATACTAAATTCTGATTCTTCATCTGCAGGTAGAAAGTACGTTTTTTGTTTCTTAAGAGCACCACAAATTTTCTAATTACACAAAAAAATCTTGTAATGCTTAGGTATTGAGTCCTTAATATTGAAATGAGATGTTATACAATAAATGCACCCACATTCCCTACTTCAACTTGTTTATTGATAAAATTAAAAGCACTTCCAAATATAAGGCCACTGGAAGTTAGACACGCTTCTGAAAATTGCTGGTTTAGCAAGTGATTCTGCAACCAAATGTGTTTTGAAATGCTGGGTCCTGCACTGGTCATTGCATTGCAACCCAGACACTTCTTTAATCTTACTCCACTCATCATTGTCTTGTTTGAAGATTGTATTTTCAGTAGGTTTTCAGAGAAAAGGAAGATAGCAGCTAACTACAGAACACAGCAAACTGTAAAACATCTTGCCATGTTCACTTTTCCATTGCCCTAGCAATTGATGCTGTTGCTTCTCTTGCCCTGTGAGTTATAGCTTTAGTAAAGCATTGCCAGATTCAAGTCAGCAGTCCTCTGCTGGCACTGCGGAATGACAATTCTTATCTGTTTTCTATAGCCTGACATTTTCAGTAAGGCCTGGAAGGTTTGGTTAATAGGGTTTGTCAAAAGGGAGCTACAATATAAAACGTTGAAATATGGAATGAGAGCAGAGAACCCATGTCACGTTAAATGTTACCAAAGCAATTTCTAGGAGACTAATTATTCACAATAGATAACTAAATTGTAAATCTCTATTACAAGTGGGGGATTGAATGTGAGTTTCCTTGGAAAGCAGTTCTGAAGTCTGCTACTTTAATAGCTAATACATAAGGAAAATGGTAGATGTGCCAGAGGCTTTGGAAGATGAGAGGTCAAAGGATGAAGGAACAATAACTCCTGGATTCATTCACTCTGCAAGTCCTGAAAAGACATATTTGCATTATGAAATGCCTGATAGACTTTTTTTTTTTGTAGTCTGATATTGAAAGCATTTTGATATAATAATTCCTTATGTCTATTGCTAACCAGAGAAAGGATGAAGGGGCAGATATCAGAAGAGGGACATCTAGACGTGCTTCAGGGTGCTTAGCTGGATTTTCCAAGAACAGTGATAAGCAGGTACTTCCTAAAATTCCATAGCTTGCCTTTTGGGTGCAAAGTCTGTTCTAGGATGGTAATTGTGCTTGCTAAGTGCCCCTGTGAAATCCTGCATCCTAATACCTGAAATAGCACATAGTGGGTAATCTGTGCCCTGAGGAGATATTTGTCCCTGTCCTTTCTATTCTGAGGCATTTTGTGAGAAGAGGAAAGGTAGCGGACAGTGCCTATGAGAAGGCTCTCTGAAATATCCTTTTGGGATAGCTCATGCAATGTTTCTTGCTTCTGTTCTAGATTGCTGCTTAGCCTTATGGATGCCTTTGGACGTTCTTATTTATTACTATGTAGTTTTTAATAAGTAGACAATGCATTATGGCACAAACTGTATGTCTGACTATAGTTTTCCTGTTATTACCTCTGCTCTCCTTCTTTGTTATTGCTTCTGTTAGCATTTGCTGTGTAAATATATGGAGACTTACCAACCCAAGACAAAGTGCTACGCAACTGGAAGCGTATTCCTAAGAAACAGGGATGTAACTATACTCCAGGGTGGCTGAACTCTTCTGTCTGGACTGAAGGGTATCATCCAGCTCATTAGCAAAACCTCCTTAAAGAAGCTCTTGCTTCTTTATTAAAGTACTAAAGGGAAAAACTGTTTAGAGTATACCAGGAAGGTATCATAATTTCCTTCCTGGTGTCTGTCTGTGCAGCTGTGAGAGCAAATAAATGCAGTAAAGTTATCTCTGGTAAAGCGTATACTTATAAATGAGGCTCCAACTCTTGGAGTTATTGGGGATTAATGAGGAATGTTTATGTCCAGAGTAATTGCATTAGACATGACATAAATGTAGGTAGGGTGGAGGAGAGATGGATTTTTTTTCTTCTGCTTCCAAAGGAATATGTGAACTTTCAAGAGTTCACCGTATTGGAGCAAACTATTCTTTGCCATAAACATTAAAATGTTCTTTTTGCTTTTTCTATCAGTAGCCAACAGTGATCTGTAAAACTGCCAAAGAACAAAACCCATACCTTTGGCTAGGTAGTGGCCATGATGACTCTCTAGCACTTCTGTATTGTGATGGTGGAGGGAGGGTCTTGTTACCTGCATTTGTGTAGTTGATGAATTGCATGGGCTTTAAGCAATAGACCACAATTTCCTGTTGTCTGGATTTGGGATTAAACTGAGCCTAGGATGGAGAAGCTGAATTGGTCTGGTTGAAGCTGATGGTCTCAGCAGAATTTCAGAAATTTGTAGGTTTGATGAATTTTCAAGTAGTCTGCTCTAACAAGCAGGATGATTATGTCTGTGCTACTCTTTATGTGAGTATCTTGGATATGACTGTAGCAGGTTAGTTATAGCTAATGTGCATGAACTCTCTGCAGAACAACCTTGTACAATAAGTCTTAGAAAGCACAGGGCTAACTGCGTGCATCACACAGGCACTGTGCCTTGCACAGCAGAGTTGATGTTTCTGGAGCTGACTTGTTAAGTATGCACCTCTCGTTAAGACTGATGAACCCTAACATATCAAATTTATTTTGCTTCACTGTGCATCTAAACCAGAACTATTTATGTCCACGAAGTCATGAACAGCAATACAGCAACTCTTGTCCAGAGGAAATATTTCTTGTCTGTCTTATATCTGTATCTAGGGCACAACCAGTGGATTGTTACATCAAGGAATGAACTATCAAGAAACTACAGGAAGGAAATGTGGACTGTTTTAGTAGTGAAGTTATTCTGTACACAGAAATGTTGCTAATTATTAAGCTGTTGGCACTATCATACTGTAGATGATTGTTGAGATTATTCTAGGAAATCACTGTTTTGGGGAGTCTGTGGATCAGCAAGGTGAATATGGTGATTCTCTCACCTCACAATTTCAGTATATATTTTCAGAGAGCTTGCTTAGACTTTATCTGCAGTAAAGCTACTATTGATATCTGTCATATATGAGCAGTAATTACTGGTCACCATGCATTTAATTCTTTCTGTGCACTTAATTTGTATTCATTTTCATTTTAAAAAAGTGGCAATAAAATAGTAAAGGACATTATGGTACCAAAGAGTACAGTAAAATAAGTACAAAAGCAGAAACAACATTTCCTGAATTTGAGTATGACGTGATTTGCCATACAATGTAGCAGTTCTTCCATTTCATAGTCCATCGGAGTTGCAGGACAAAGCAGTGTTTCATAGCCTACAATATGCGATTGCTACAGAAATAAAATACAAAGAGAGGCATGTAATAGGGAAAAGAAGAGTCTAGAGTCTGGGAGATGGGCAATGAAAAGGGAGATTAAAGTTCTGAACTTCTCAGAATAGCCTCCAGCGTTTTCATCTAAGTAAGGTGTAGAGGTTCTCTTCCATCCTGGTGTAGCAGGTATTTCTGAAGTTTCCAGTAACCCTGGGACTTCTGTCAGTCCAAGGCTAGTGGCACAAGATGGCATTTTGTAAAGGTTTCAGTTGTAAGAACTGTCTTTCCTGTAGAGGACACAGAGAAGAGACAAGGACCTCACCCCTGACCAGCTGGGAAATCTGTCTGATGCTCTTATTCAACCACTTGTTCATATCGTGATCTGTGTTAGTTCTCAGATCTGGGTTGCTCTATTTGGGAGTCAAATTCAATTTCATAATTAAAGGATTCATATATATTATTATACAGTGAGGAACTAGTGCTTGATGGGGAGGATGAAAGTGGGGGTTCTTAGCTAACCCCTTTGCTAATATTTTATAGCTATTGGGGCCAGACAAAAATCATGGTTTGGATGCCCTAATATACACTGGGGTTTAGCCCATAGAGGTGAATGCAGTAAGAATTCTGGACACAATTGAGGACTATGATACCTGAAAATCATAAAAAAATTTTGTAAATGTGAAAGCTTAACTTTTCCTGGACTATATGGGAGTAGGGGCTTTTTTTGTTGGCTTTATTTTTATCACACCTTTGAATTTATAGTCGAGTTTAAGCAGTGCTCTTGCACAGGTGGTTTTCAAATGAAAACGGTTTTGCTTGAGATCTTTGTACTGGCTCAACTTTTAAACTTTGATAAAGAGCTGGTTTCTTTTTACTCACTTACCTAACTGGATTCTTTAAGAACTGCTGCAGTTTGATTATCATGTCTTTTCTCAAACTCTTCTCCAACTTCAAGAAAACAGTGCATCTTCTGTTTAACGAAGTGTATTTTTTGGAAGATTTTGCAAAAGCAAAGGTGCCTGGTGGTGCCACATTTATATTTTTTATTTCTATTTGTGGCAATCTTTGTATTGACTAATGCTTGTATGAAACCCATCTGTGCTATCTTTCTTTCTGGTGAGGAGCCCTTAGTCAAACACAAAGTCCTAGCAGTGAGAAGGTATAAAATGGGCTGTGGATGAAAAAAAAAAAACATTTCCAGTGGTTTTTCTTCCCTTCCTTCTAGGCACTCATTCAAGAGCCTGTTAGTAATTTGTTCAACAGTCCACACATATGTGAGGATAGAAAAATGAAATCTTAGAGCCCTTTGCATTAACAATTATTTACTTCCCTGTAAAAAGTGTCACAGAGCAGTGAAATAAACTTTCTGAGAAAGGTGTCCTCTAGTCATACAGTTGTGGTGGAGCCAACTCACTCCAG